>NW_020175670.1:381345-585017 GCF_003031525.2 Neophocaena asiaeorientalis asiaeorientalis
AAAAAAAGGTTCTGAAGAACCTAGGGGCAGGACAGAATAAAGACGCAGACATAGAGAATGGACTTGAGGACACGGGGAGGGGCAAGGGTAAGCTGGGATGAAGTGAGAGAGTGGCGTGGACATATATACACTACCAAATGTAAAATAGATAGCTAGTGGGAAGCAGCCGCATAGCACAGGGAGATCAGCTCGGTGCTTTGTGACCACCTAGAGGGGTGGGATAGGGAGGGTGGGAAGAGATGTAAGAGGGAGGAGATATGGCGATATACGTATGCATATAGCTGATTCACTTTGTTATAAAGCAGAAACTAACACCATTGTAAAGCAATTATACTCCAATAAAGATGTTAAAAAAAAATGTGGCGGGCTTCCCTGGTGGTGCAGTGGTTGAGAGTCTGCCTGCCGATGCAGGGGACACGGCTTCGTGCCCCGGTCCGGGAGGATCCCACATGCCACGGAGCGGCTGGGCCCATGAGCCATGGCCGCTGAGCCTGTGCGTCCGGAGCCTGTGCTCCGCAACGGGAGAGGCCACAACAGTGAGAGGCCCGCGTACCGAAAGTGGCATAGGACACATTACAGTGTACATGCTTATAGTTTTAAAATAATTATAATATTTAAAAATAAAATTGAAATAAGATATGTGTGGAACTGTTACAGAGCTTTTGGGATACTTGATAACATCATTTGAGCTCCACTGGTCAGCTTCCCTCATTTAATTGACATCATTTTTAGACACATGTCATCTGGTTAGTTAACCACATCATATGAAAAGCAGGACATGCTGAATCACTGATTCACACAGTATAAGGCTCTGGAGTTTTTACAAAGCAATTTGAAAAGTCAACAAAACATTGTCTGTAAAATGAATAACGTGTCTCAGGTGTTTGGGTACTACAGTTGTGAGTGGTGAAAAAACAGCTTTTGGAAAGCATAACTGAATTGACTGTTGCTATCTATCATGATCGAGCTATTCGGCAATCAATAAATATGAGAAATTTAATTTACATCACCTTGGGAAACTGCACATCACAGCAGAAGCTTGCCCATGACCTGATGATTTTTCAACAATGATCGCCTGTGTGAATTCACTTCTCCTGCCCTAAATCCCATTAAGATACCAAAGAGAGTTGAGTCATCACAACACAGAAAGAGAGGAAACTTGGAACTTGAGCTGCAGGAAGTGCCTGACTTTCTCTGTAGAGCACTGACATTAGTGAAACAACTTCCTTCTTGGGACCTATCTCTTCCAAATTTTGAATCCTCAAGAGGATTTCATTGGCTCAACTTGGATTAGGTGCTAACACTCCCCAAATTATTTATTAAGGGCTGGAAGGAAAGCTACACACATACAAATATGGTCACCAGGGACCTGAAAGGGTCTCTTATCTAAGAAGAGAGGGATCATTGAGACTCACTCAGACAGGGACCCCTCTACAAGTAGGTACTCATAAATTCATGATGTGGCCCATAGATATTTATACAACAGAATGTCAGTCTTGGCTAATTTAAGAGTTTGGCATTTCTAGATTTTGTAATAAGTATGAGTGAGTTGAGTATCCTGAGCTCTTTGTGAGAAAAATTACTCAGCAAGAATTCCCAGGTGCATCAAGAAAAAGAGAGATGTCCCTGGGCAGAGTGCTGTCCAGCTCTTGTCTTCTGGGTGTGAAGCAACAATGAACATCTCGAAGAATGACTACTCTCTGTATTCCATTTGTTTGCCTTGCCTAATGCAATTGCTCAGCAGTGGTTAGTCACCTCTACAACTAATTAACACATCTTCATGGAAATGTTCTCACATCGTGACTAAAGCAGCCTGATATTCAAAATCTTCTATGGAGTCAAAGGTGCCAAAGATCACAAAACTGGACAGGTTGAGGGCTTCAAGACTGAAGCATTTTTTTGAATTTTGTTTTTAACTGTTCACACTCAAGTCATTCATTCTCAGTGTGTGAAAATATGATTATTGGCTGATAGAAAATGAAAGTATAATAGAGTAGAACCGGCGAAAGGCAAAAGTGTTAACTGACTGTTTTTCTGAACTCAGACTTCTCAGAGGTACGGATTCATGACAGCGTAACAGTCATGTCTTCTTTCAAAGACATTTAGAATGACCTACATTATCATCCAATTTACTGACATTTTGAAGGCTAGGTCAGAACACTGTAATAGGCTGTTAGTTAGAAACTATGGTCCCACGATACTTTGGAATGAACGGAAATCATGTTGCTGTAGTATTTATGTATGAAGGTGTATGCTGCGTGGTCACTGACCCTGAGTCACCGTAATCACAGCTCCTGTGTATTTGATGTCTAAGGGTAGCATGACTCTCATTGCTGATAAGACACATCCAGGAAGTCCTGGCCCTTAAGTAGCTTAAAACCTAGCTACAAACACACACACACACACACACACACTCACACACACACACACACATGCACGCACGCACACATATATACATATGGAGGGTGCACTTTTGCAAATAAGAATGGGGACTTGAATGAATTATGTACGTATGGTTGAGATTTTCCTATAATCTTCAATCTTATAGGGATGAGCTCTAATTTTTAATGTGATCTCTGTAGAGCATAGCTGTACAATTTAATAGAATCTATATAAAAGGAATATGAGAAAGGAGAGAGGAAAAAAGCCTGAAAATGCTATATCCTAATCACACTCCTAAGATTGGTGAGATTGATAGTGAGTAGCAGTATAAGATTGACATCAGTATCACTTTAAGTTTGTTTGAAGAATGTCCCATGGCTCCCTTTGGCCTCTAGGCTGTACCCTTAATCCATGTTAGAGTCATCATCCAAAGAAACCAATGAAAGATGAAGGATGGGTTAGCCTAAGTCATGACCAATGAGTACATAGATTTTTTCCCTTAGCTAACACTTACGGAGTGGTGAAAAGAATATGTATTATCTTCGCAGTTGGCACCAAATTTTATTTTAGGTAAGCTACTATGTTTAGGAAAATACCTTAGTATTAGAAGGTGAAATCTTGAGAGCATGAGACATAAGTGATAAAGAAACAAAAGGAGATAAACTGCTGTGAGATTTAAGAGGAATTAGGTGTGGGGAAGCAAAATGATGGAGTAGCAAAACATTCTGAAGAATGGTATTCAATTTTAAGATTTTTACATTGCTCTTATAATAAATTTTTCTTTATTTACCTAAACCATGTTCTCTCCCCAGCAGTCCCACCCCAGTAAATCCTTATGCAAATGTTTTATTTTTATTCTTGTAAAGTGGCTGAATTCCATATCTTGACAGCATTCATGGAACAGTAGTCTATAAATTAAACCAATTCAGCAAAACCTGAACTTCAAAGCCAGAGACGGCCAAATCATGAAGCCCTTTGGGAAGCCTCAGCAACCCTGGGGAAGGTGTTGGACTCCCACAAATAATAGGTTGTGTGTTTAAGCTACTCTTACCTTGATCTTAAGGGGCAGAGTGATCTTAGCTAATATTATGTTAGAATCCTATATGACGGGCACACTGCTAAGCACCATATTTTTGGTTAACTATTGCTCTTGTAACAAGTTACCACAAATTTAGTGGCTTAAAGCAACACAAATTTATTCTCTTACTGTCCTGGAGGTCTGACGTTCTAAAATCAAGGTTTCAATAGGGCTGTGTTCCTGTTGGAGGCTCTACGGGAGAATCTATTTCCTTGTCTTTTCCAGCTTCTGGAGGCTGCTTTGCATTCCTCAGCTCATGCCCCCTTCCTCTATCTTTCTCCATCATTCCAATGTCTGCTTCTGTCCTCACATCTCCTCACCCTCTGACCCTCCTGCCTTCCTTGTATAAGAAGCCTTGTGATTACACTGGGCCCACCCCAGATAATCCAGGATAATCTCATTTCAAAATCCTGACATTAATCCCATCTGCACAGTCCCTGTTGACACCTAAGGAAACATATTGACAGGTCCTGAGAATTAAGACGTGGACATCTTTAGAGGGCCATTATTCTGACTACCATACATGCATTATTTAATTTGTTATTTACAAAAGCTTTATTATGTTGATGGCATTTTTATGCCCATTTCAAAGATAAGGAAACTGACATCTGATGAGGCTAGAAAAAGTTTCCAAGTCTATATAGTCTGTAAATGAGGTTCAAATTCAGATATGCCAGACTCAGGAGCTAAGGTTTATTATCTTTCCAGTTATTATATTCAGGCCAGATAAATCTAAGCAGAGAACAACTGGTTCAGTAAAATTTCTCCCACAAGCAGTAGAACAGATTAAACAACCAAGAGTTGACCTGACTATAAGTTTTTGGTGTTCATTTAGTTATCAGTAATTTAGGACATCCTTTATCAACTCAATAATGAGTATAAACATGATAGAGGACTTATTAGGAATCAGGTAATGCTATAAGCATGGAGGTTACAACAGTTAAAAATATCCAACTGCACCTTCCTGCTGTCATAATTTTTGTTTTGTTTTGTTGTTTGTTTTTTAGTACTGTCAGGTAGCAGAAGACAGAAGATAGAGCCATTGTCTACTGGTTTAAAGAAATAACCAGGGAGGATATGCTTATCTCTCATTTGGGACTACTAGCTTTGCCATTTTTCTAGAAACACAAATATCTTGCATTAGAGAAATGTTTACATTATCAAGAAAATATGACAATCACTCAGGAGGGAGAGAGTTCAATCTTACACTTATTTGACTGGTGTGTCTGGTTGGTTTTTGGATGCCTTAACTTAAGTTTGTTGTATTCCATGAACAGAGGTATTCTGCAGGTGGATACAGGGTAGAACAGGCAAGAAGAAGAGGGTTATTATATGCACATACAAGTTCAATGTTTAGTACATAATAGTCTCTCAATTAACTATAGCTATTATTATTTTTAAACTATATGCTTCTAAATACATACATACATGTAAGATTACTAATACAAGTGCATTGTAAGATTAATGCAGGGTCATAGTAAAATACCTGAAAAATACAGAAAATTATAGATAGAATAAATGATCCATAATCTCATCACCACAATTTGATTATTAACTTCCTTTCTTCTAAGTATATTGTTTGATAAAGTTGAAATTACATTGTATTTAACCATTTCATTTCCTGCTTTTTGCTTGAACATTCCTCTGTTGGGTGACATCAGAAGGTACTCTTTGGTGATGCTTTAAAAAAAATCTACACTGAATAAATAGCATTCTTGTTGCTCCTCTTATATTTTTAGTTTTTGATTCTACTTTCTTTTCTCCCTCTGTTTTGTACTCTTTGTGCTGAATGTTAATGACACACTTCTCAGTGCAATCCCAAGCCGTCATTTTCAGGTAATTAGCTACATACCAAATGTTGTGTAAATGGGCTCATTTTTATTCATTTCTGTTGGACGAGAGTGATTCATGAACCACTTTGTGAATATGAAAAGCTGTTCATAAATCAGAGCAGCCTGAGGAAGGGAAACAACAACCATAAAAAGTACTCACAGGGCAATAGTAATTAATAGACCCTTGCCAAGGACCCAGTGCTAATCTCAGTTATGTTTATGTCTCACTGAGTTCAAAATAGACTATTTTCCCCAAATTACATCACTATATTCATATATCTGTGGAGTATAAGAACGTGTGTTAAATTTCTACAATGCTTAATGTTTCCTAGGAATAGTTAGCTGAGATATGTGTTAGGTGGCAGAAATACCAAGGCTACCCCTTCTAAATCAGAGCATCTTTATTATCATTATCTTGATCATCAGGAATTTCTGTAGTAGACAAACTGTGAGGAATTAAAATAATAATAAACCTGTAAACAAGCGAAATGGACTTAGAATTGATAGTAAAAGTCAAATTCAAAGAAAATGTTTACTTCTGATGGAATGCCATGACTTGGTAAGTGCAGGATAGTTAAATAAGAACTCAGAATTAGGAGACAAAGCAAAGATATGGATCTTCTTTCACAGCTATTCAATTTTTTTTTTTTTTTTGGCTTAGTTGCAGAACTGCTCTGTTGCGTTGCCACATGGTGAGTTCTCTCAGAATAAAGAGGTGACACATTTACTGAGGGGTAATCAGAGTAATCTTGAAATGGTATTCCTGAAGGATTGAAATAAGATTCTAGAGTGACAGAACATTAAAATACTGCATTGTCTTAGGAGAATGGCTTTATGTAGGGAAACAAAAGCAAAAAAAAAAAAAAAAACCTAAACAAATACAAGTAAGGCAGTAGTATAAATTGTGCAAAATTTCCAGCTCCCCATAAGAATAAGAGCAGGGCTTGGGACATCATCCTTTTTCTTTTTAAACAAGTAACACATTAAAAAATATTCTGAAATTAGTGGGGAAATATTACTTCTAATATGACTACTAACAGCATTGTGGTATATTTATTTTCAACCCCCCTCCCCAGTGGCTGTGGGGTTTTTGGCATGCTTGTAACCATGTTTAGGGTTCTCTCTCCTTCCCTTTGAATCTTAATGTATAATAAACAGGATTGCAAATCTTTCAGTGCGAAACAATATACTTTATCCTGGACATTTAAGTGGTTTTCAATTTTATAAGTTTAAATGAAAGCTAATAAACACTTACATGAATATATAGATTTTTCATGTTTTGGATTATTTATTTTTTTATAACACCTTTATTGGAGTATGATTGCTTTACAATGTTGTGTTAGCTTCTACTGTATAACAAAGTGGATCAGCTATATGCATACATATATCACCATATCCCCTACCTCTTGCGTCTCCCTCCCCCCCTCCGTATCCCACCCCTTTAGGTGGTCACACAGCCCAGAGCTGATTTCCCTGTGCTATGCGGTTGCTTCCCACTAGCTATGTATTTTAAATTTGGTAGTGTATATATGTCAATGTTACTCTCTCGCTTCGTCCCAGCTTACCCCTCCCCCTCCCTGTGTCCTCAAGTCCATTCTCCATGTCTGCGTCTTTATTCCTGCCCTACCCCTAGGTTTTCAGAACCATTTTTTTGTTTTTTTTAGATTCCATATATACGTGTTAGCATAGAGTATTGGTTTTTCTCTTTCTGACTTACTTCACTCTGTATGACAGACTCTAGGTCCTTCCACTTCACTACAAATAACTCAATTTCTTCTCTTTTTATGGCTGAGTAATATTCCATTGTATATATGTGACACATCTTCTTTATCTATTCATTGGTCGATGGACACTTAGGTTGCTTCCATATCCTGGCTATTGTAAATAGTGCAGTAACGAACACTGTGGTACATGACTCTTTATGAATTATGGTTTTCTCAGGGTATATGCCCAGTAGTGGGATTGCTGGGTCATATGGTAGTTCTATTTTTAGTTTTTTAAGGAACCTCCATGCTGTTCTCCATAGTGACAGTATCAATTTACATTCCCACCAACAGTGTAGGAGGGTTCCCTTTTCTCCACACTCTCTCCAGCATTTATTGTTTGTAGACTAATGGTTTCTTTTGCTGTGCAAAAGCTTTTATGTTTCATTAAGTCCATTTTTGTTTTTTGTTTTTTTTTTCATTTTTGTTTATTTTTGTTTTTATTTCCAATGTTTTTATTTTGTTTTTATTTTATTTATTTTATTCTCTAGGAGGTGGGTCAGAAAGGATCTTGCTGTGACTTATGTCATAGAGTGTTCTGCCTATGTTTTCCTCTAGGAGCTTTATAGTGTCTGGTCTTACATTTAGGTCTTTAATCCATTTTGAGTTTATTTTTGTGTATGGTGTTAGGGAGTGTTCCAATTTCATTCTTTTACATGTAGCTGTCCAGTTTTCCCAGCACCACTTAATGAAGAGGCTGTCTTTTCTCCATTGCATATTCTTGCCTCCTTTATCAAAGATAATGTGACCATATGTGTGGGGTTTATCTCTGGGCTTTCTATCCTGTTCCATTGATCTATATTTCTGTTTTTGTGCCAGTATCATACTGTCTTGATTACTGTTGCTTTGTAGTATAGTCTGTAGTCAGGGAGCCTGATTCTTCCAGATCCATTTTTCTTTCTCAAGATTGCTTTGGCTATTTGGGGTCTTTTGTGTTTCCATATAAATTGTGAAATTTTTTGATCTAGTTCTGTGAGAAACGCCATTGGTAGTTTGATAGGCATTGCATTGAATCTGTAGATTGCTTTGGATACTATAGTCATTTTCACAGTTTTGGTTCTTTCACTCCAAGAACATAGTCTATCTCTCCATCTGTTGGTATCATCTTTAATTTCTTTCATCAGTGTCTTATAGTTTTCTGCATACAGGTCTTTTGTCTCCTTAGGTAGATTTATTCCTAGGTATTTTATTCTTTTTGTTGCAATGGTAAATGGGAGTGTTTCCTCAATTTCTCTTACAGATTTTTCATAATTCGTGTATAGGAATGCAAGAGATTTCTGTGAATTAATTTTGTATCCTGCTACTCTACCAAATTCACTGATTAGCTCTAATAGTTTTCTGGTAGTATGTTTAGGATTCTCTATGTATAGTATCATGTCATCTGCAAACAATGACAGCTTTACTTCTTTTCCGATTTGGATTCCTTTTATTTCTTTTTCTTCTCTGATTGCTGTGGCTAAAACTTCCAAAACTATGTTGAATAATAGTGGTTAGAGTGGGCAACCTTGTCTTGTTCCTGATCTTAGTGGAAATGGTTTCAGTTTTTCACCATTTAGAACAATGTTGGCTGCGTGTTTGTCATATATGGCCTGTATTATGTTGAGGAAAGTTCCCTCTATGCCTACTTTCTGCAGGGTTTTAACATAAATGGGTGTTGAATTTTGTCAAAAGCTTTTTCTGCATCTATTGAGATGATCATATGGTTTTTATCCTTCAATTTGTTAATATGGTGTATTACATAATTGATTTGCATATATTTGAGAATCCTTGCATCCTTGGGATAAACCCCACTTGATCATGGTGTATGATCCTTTTATGTGTTGTTGGATTCTGTTTGCTAGTAATTTGTTGAGGATTTTTGCATCTATGTACATCAGTGATATTGGTCTGTAGTTTTCTTTGTCACATCTTTGTCTGGTTTTGGTATCAGGGTGATGGTGACCTTGTAGAATGAGTTTGGGAGTGTTCCTCCCTCTGCTTTACTTTGGAAGAGTTTGAGAAGGATAGGTATTAGGTCTTCTCTAAATGTGTAATAGAATTCGCCTGTGAAGCCATTTGGTCCTGGGCTTTGGTTTGTTGGAAAATTTTTAATCAAAGTTTCAATTTCAGTCCTTGTGATTGGTCTGTTGATATTTTCTATTTCTTCCTGGTTCAGTCTCAGAAGGTTGTGCTTTTCTGGGAATTTGTCCATTTCTTCCAGGTTGTCCATTTTATTGGCATATAGTTGCTTGTAGTAATGATTTTTCATTTCTAATTCTGTTGATTTGAGTCTTCTCCCTTTTTTTCTCGATGAGTCTGGCTAATGGTTTATCAATTTGTTTTTCATCTGAGAACCAGCTTTTAGTTTTATTGATCTTTGCTATTGTTTCCTTCATTTCTTTTTCATTTATTTCTGCTCTGACCTTTATGATTTCTTTCCTTCTGCTAACTTTGGGTTTTTTTTTTTTTTTGTTGTTGTTGTTCTTCTTTCTCTAATTGCTGTAGCTGTAAAGTTGGGTTATTTATTTTAGATTTTTCTTGTTTCATGAGGTAGGATTGTGTTGTTATAAACTTCCCTCTTAGAATTGCTTTTGCTGCATAGGTTTGGGCCATAGGTTTTGGGTCATCGTGTTTTCATTCTCATTTGTTTCTAGATATTTTTTGATTTCCTCTTTGATTTCTTGGTTATTTAGTAGTGTATTGTTTAGCCTCCATGTATTTGTATTTTTTTACAGTTTTTTTCCTGTAATTGATATCTAGTCTCATAACGTTGTGGTGGAAAAGTTACGTGATATGATATCAATTTTGTTAAATTTACCAAGGCTTGATTTGTGACCCAAGGTATGGTCTATCCTAGAGAATGTTCCATGAGCACTTGAGAAGAAAGTGTATTCTGTTGTTTTTGGATGGAATGTCCAACAAATATCAATTAAGTCCATCTTGTCTAATGTGTCATTTAAAGGTTGTGTTTCCTTATTTATTTTCATTGTGGATGATCTGTCCATTGGTGAAAGTGGGGTGTTGAAGTCCCCGACTATTGTTGTGTTACTGTCAATTTCCCCTTTTATGACTGTTAGCATTTGCCTTATGTACTGAGGTACTCCTATGTTGGGTGCATAAATATTTACCATTGTTATATCTTCTTCTTGGATTGATTCCTTGATTATTATGTAGTGTTCTTTTTGTCTCTTGTTTTAGTCTTTATTTTAAAGTCTATTTTGTTTGATATGAGAATTGCTACTCCAGCTTTCTTTTGATTTCCATTTACAGGGAATATCTTTTTCCATTCCCTCACTTTCAGTCTGTATGTGTGCCTAGGTCTGAAGAGGGTCTCTTGTAGACAGCATTTATTCAGGTCTTTTTCTGTATCCATTCAGCCAGTCTATGTGTTTTGGTTGGAGCATTTAATCTATTTACATTTAAGGTAATTTTTTTTTTTTTTTTTTTTTGCAGTACACAGGCCTCTCACTGTTGTGGCCTCTCCCATTGTGGAGCACAGCCTCCAGACGCGCAGGCTCAGCAGCCATGGCTCACGGGCCCAGCCCTCCATGGCATGTGAGATCTTCCCGGACCGGGGCACGAACCCATGTCCCCTGCATCGGCAGGCGGACTCTCAACCACTGCGCCACCATGGAAGCCCAAGGTAATTTTTGATATGTATGTTTCTTTACCATTTTCTTACTTGTAAGAGCTGTTTGTGTGTTTCTGATCTCAACCCCTTGTCCATTGCGTTCTATGCAAATATTTTCTCCCATTCTGAAGGTTTTTTGTTTTGTTGATGGTTTCCTTTGTTGTGCAATAGCTTTTAAGTTTGATCATGTCCCATTTGTTTATTTTTGCTTTTATTTCTTTTGCCTTGGGAGACTGATGTAAGAAAATCTTGCTACTATTTATGTCAGAGAATATTTTTCCTATGTTTTTTTCTAGGAGTTTTGCAGTGTCATGTCTTATACTTAGGTCTTTAAAGTATTTTTAGTTTATTTCTGTACATGGTGTGAGGTAATGTTCTAATTTCACTGATTTTCATGTAGCTGTCTAGCTTTCCCAGCACTAGTTGTGGAAGAGACTGTCTTTTCTCCATTGTATATTCTTGTGTCCTTTATTGTAGATTAATTGAGCGTAGGTGTCTGGGTTTATTTCTGGGCTCTGTATTCTGTTCCATTGATCTATACGTCTGTTTCTGTACCAACACCACACTGTTTTGATTACTGTAGCTTTGTAGTATTGTCTGAAGTCTGGGAGGGTTCAGACTTTGTAGTAAACTCTGAAGTCTACCTTTTTTCTTTTTTTTTTTCAGGATTGCTTAGACTATTCTGGACCTTTTGTGGTTCTATCTATATTTTAGGATTGTTTGTTTTAGTTCTGTGAAAAATGTCATGGGTATTTTGATAGGGATTGCATTAAATCTGTAGATTGCTTTGGTTAGTGTGTCCATTTTAACAATATTAATTCTTCCAATCCAAGAGCATGTGATATCTTTCCATTTCTTTGAATCGTCTTCAATTTCTTTTACCACTGTTTTATAATTTTCTGTGTATAGTTCTTTCACCTCCCTGGTTAAGCTTATTCCTAGGTTTTTTTGTGTGTTTTTTTTTTGATGTGATTTTAAACAGGATTGTTTTTTACTTTCTCTGTCTGATATCTCATTACTTATGTAAAGAAACACAACAGATTTCTGTATATTAATCTTATATCCTGCTACCTAGCTGAATTCATTTGTTAGTTCTAATAGTTTTTAGTGTGGAGATTTTAGTGTTCTCTATATAGAGTATTAAAAGTCATACAAGTCTTTATGGTGTCTTACACTATATATGGCCAAAATACTTTCTTAAGGAATTGTACCAAATTATAATGCTAGAGAGTATCAATTTCCTTACACTGCAGCTCAAATGGATATTATACTGTTTTTGTTAATATATGAAAAATGGTACTTTGAATTTGTTATTTTAGTTTTTAATTATGGGCACAGTAAAATATTTTTAATATATTTATTTATAAGTTGTATTCAGTACCATTCCTTCTTTACTGAAATCTCAAGTAGTGAATAAATTTATGATTAAAAGAAGACCAATAATAGAATTTTCTCAAATATCAGGCAGGAATTATGTTCCAGTATAGATTAACTTCGTTGCTATTTTAGTTAATTAGATAAATAAATATATGTTAAATTTAATATCTTTGTTGACATGTATTTTCATGGTTTTACTGTTAAAATTTTTTGAGAGAATGTATGAATTATAGAAAATATCTAAAATAAAGCTATGTTGCTTTTTTGAATTCATAATGAACACCATCAAAATTAAGCTAACTGAGAGGTATATTCTAAAAGGCAAAAATGGGAAACGGATTTTATATGTTTGCAGGTTAGTTATGAAACATTCCAGATATTGTAATAATAACAAAATATGACTTCTGTTCCTGTGTTTTTGTAAGCATAAATTTCCAACATGGATTTGCAATATAAAATTAGATTTTTTTCGATTCATTTTTTTAATTAGCATAATGTTAAATAGGTAAAATCTGGAGTGTTTAGTATGATCCACGCATTCTGTTCCTAGATGGCTACTCACTTGCATATAAGGAGACATAAGCAGAGATATTCATCAAGCTCTCCTTGTAATAGCAGAAACAGGTAAATACTCCAACAGTCCAGCCAAGTAAAACGGATACACAACTCTGGTGTACAATGGGCTACTTAGCAGTTAAAATGAACAAACTAGTTCTACGTATATCAACATGGGCTTACCTCACATAGTGCTGTGTGAAAAACAAACAAACAGCAGAAAGGATGGCAATAGAAAGCTACATTTATTTAAAATTTTATATGACAGAATTTCAGGCTTAAGAAATTACACATGTGTGCATGTGTAGTAAAATATAAAATTAGACACTGAGATGACACACAGCAATTTGGCATAATAGTTGCATCTGGGCAGGGAGAGGTAGGGGAAGAAGAGATAGGGTGGGATGGAGATGGAGGTGTAGTTACCTTTGAAAATTCTCCCTCCCTTCCTGCCATGTTTCCTTCCCTCTCTGCTTCCCATCCTTCCTCTCCTCCTCCCTCCGTCTCTCCCTTCCTTCTGTCCCCTCCCTCCCCTCCTTCCCTCTCTGCCCTTCCTTTGCCTATATTTCTGTCATTCTTTTTTTAAAGAAAGGTGAAGAAAATAGGGCAATGTATTAACGTATTTTTAATCTCTCCATGATTTTGATTTTCTCACATGAACAGATAAATCCTCAAATAACCCACTTACATTTTTATTTTAAATACATTTGTTTTGAATTGGGTGTAGCCACCTTCCTGTCCTCTAGCCCAGAATTACTATAAACAAAAAAAGAAAGGAACACAAAAATTATCTCTCCCTCACATTGTCTCTATACCTAACTTTCATCTAATAAGGGGCAGTAGTTATAATCTTCTGAAAACGGTCCCTTCAGTCAAGAAGTCTATCAACTTAGATGAATCGTGGTGTTTGAAACTGATGTATATTTCCTTACATTTCTCATCACAATTTGCAACTATAAATTTATTTGTTTGATAACTTTTTCTTGTATGCTTCTCGTACAGATGGTAAGTACTACAAGAGAAATAACCTCTCAATGAGTCATTTACCATTGTCCCAGTGTCTGGCATAGAATTGATGTGTAAATTAATGGCATTAATATGTAACTTAAGGAAATAGTGAAATCATTACTTCCCTAAAGAAGACAGAAAAAGAATAGTCTGTTGTCTTTATTAAAAAAACTACGCCAGTGTTATTTGGAATATAGATTTAGGATAAAGATCCATTTCCCCCACTTAATTCAATTTCTTATTAAAAATTATCTTGGGTGCATTTGCTAAAAAACAACCACAGGCTATTGTCAGTTGGGAAATTTCTAGGCTCGTGAAGCTGCTTGAAACGTGCTTAAATTAAGGCAGGTGTGAGCAAATTATATAATTCTGTGAATTACCTACTTTTTTAGAGTAGTCCTTCCTTTTTAAGCACAGAAAGTTTTAGTCACTAGATATTCATAGTAAATAAATGTACAGTTCTTGGTATTAGGGAGGACCTTCAAGATGGTGGAGGAGTAAGATGTGGAGATCACCTTCCTCTCTACAAATACATCAAAAATACATCTACATGTGGAACAACTCCTACAGAACACCTACTGAACGTTGGCAGAAGACCTTGGACTTCCCAAAAGGCAAGAAACTCCCCATGTACCTAGGTATGGCAAAAGAAAAAACAAAAAAACAGAGACAAAAGAGTAGGGACGGACCTGCACCTCTGGGAGGGAGCTGTGAAGGAGGAAAAGTTTCCACACACTAGGGAGCCCCTTCACTGGCGGGGACGGTGGGTGGACAGGGGGGAAGCTTTGGAGCCAAGGAGGAGAGTGTAACAACAGGGGTGCAGAGGGCAAAGCGGAGAGCTTCCTGCACAGAGGATCTGTGCCAACCAGAACTCACCAGCCAGAGGCTTGTCTGCTTACCTGCCAGGGCAGGTGGGGACTGGGAGCTGAGGCTTGGGCTTCGGAGGTCAGATCCCAGGGAGAGGACTGGGTTTGGCTGAGTGAACACAGCCTGAAGGGGGCTAGTACGCCACAGCTAGCTGGGAGGGAGTCTGGAAGAAAGTCTGGAACTGATGAAGAGACAAGAGACCACTGTTTTGGGGTACATGAGGAGAGAGGATTCAGAGCACCGCTTAAACGAGCTCCAGAGATGGGCGTGAGCCGCGGCTATCAGCATGGACACCAGAGACGGGAATGAAACTCTAAGGCTGCTGCTGCAGTCACCAAGAAGCCTGTGTGCAAGCACAGGTCACTATCCACAGTTCCCCTCCCGGGAGCCTGTGCAGCCCACCACTGCCAAGGTCCCATGATCCAGAACAACTTCCCGGGGTGAACACATGGCATGCCTCAGGCTGTTGCAATGTTATGCTGGCCTCTGCTGCCACAGGCTCGCCCCACATTCCAATTATAACTACTGTACCTCTCCCTCCCCCCAGCCTGAGTGAGCCAGAGCCTCTGAATCAGCCGCTCCTTTAACCTCCTCCTGTCTGGGCGAAGAACAGATGCCACAGGCAGGGCCAAATCCAAAGCTGAACCCCAAGAGCTGTGCAAACAGAGAAAAGGAAATTTCTCCCAGCAGCCTCAGGAGCAGCAGATTAAATCTCCACAATCAACCTGATGTACCCTGCATCTGTGGAAAACCTGAATAGACAACAAATCATCTGAAAACTAAGGCAGTAGACTTTGGGCGCAACTGTAGATTTGGGGTTTGCTTTCTGTGTCTAATTTGTTTCCAGTTTTATGTTTATCATAATTTAGTATTTAGAGCTTATTATCATTGGTAAATTTGTTTATTGGTTTGGGTGGTCTCTTCCTTTTATATATAAATATATATATTATATATATATTATATGTATATATATTTTTTTCCTTTTTCTGTCTCTGTGAGTGTGTATGTGAATGCTTCTTTGTGTGATTTTGTCTGTATAGGTTTGCTTTTACCATTTGTCCTAGGGATCTTTCTGTCCATTTTTTTAAGTATAGTTTTTAGAGCTTGTTATCAATGGTGGATTTCTTTATTGGTTTGGTTGCTCTCTTCTTTATTTTTTAAATTTTTATATAATATTTAAAAAAATTTTTATTTTAATAACTTTATTTTACTTTTTTCTTTCTTTTTTTTCTTTTCTCCCATTTCTTCTGAGCCATGTGGCAGACAGTGTCTTGGTGCTCTGGCTGGGTGTCAGGCATGAACCCCTGAGGTGGGAGAGCCGAGTTCAGGACATTGGTCCAACAGAGACCTCCTGGACCCTCGTAATATCAATCAGCGAGAGATCTCCCAGAGATCTCTGTCTCAATGCTAAGACCCAGCTCCACTCAATGACCAGCAAGCTCCAGTGCTGGACACCCCATGCTAAACAACTAGCAGGACAGGAACACAACCCCACCCATTAGCAGAGAGGCTGCCTAAAATCATAATAAGTTCACAGACACCCAAAACACACCACTGACGTGGTCCCCACCGGAAAGACAAGATCTAGCCTCATCCATCAGAACACAGGCACCAGTCCCCTCCACCAGGAAGCCTACACAACCCACTGAACCAATCTTACCCACTGGGAACAGACACAAAAACCATGGGAACTATGAATCTGCAACCAATGAAAAAGGAGATCCCAAACACAGTAAGTTAAGCAAAATGAGAAAACAGAGAAATACACAGCAGATGAAGGAGAAAGGTAAAAACCCACCAGACCAAACAACTGAAGAGGAAATAGGCCGTCTACTTGAAAAAGAATTCAGAGTAATGATAGTAAAGATGATCCAAAATCTTGGAAATACAATGGAGAAACTACAAGAAACGTTTAACAAGGACTCAGAAGAACTAAAGAGCAAAGAAACAATGATGAACAACACAATAAATGAAATTAAAAATACTCTAGAAGGAATCAACAGTAAAATAACTGTGGTAGAAGAACAGATAAGTGATCTGGAAGATAAAATAGTGGAAATAACTACCACAGAGCAGAATAAAGAAAAAAGAATGAAAAGAATTGAGGAGAGTCTCAGAGACTTCTGGGACAACATTAAACACACCAACATTCAAATTATAGGGGTCCCAGAAGAAGAGAAAAAGAAAGGGACTGAGAAAATATTTGAAGAGAAGATAGTTGAAAACTTCCCTAATATGGGAAAGGAAATAGTCAATCAAGTCCAGGAAGCTAAGAGAGTCCCAAACAGGATAAATCCAAGAAGAAACATGCCAAGACACATATGAATCAAACTACAAAAAAATTAAGCACAAAGAAAAAATATTAAAAGCAGCAAGGGAAAAGCAACAAATAAAATACAACGGAATCCCCATAAAGTTAACAGCTGATATTTCAGCAGAAACTGTGTAAGCCAGAAGGGTGTGGCAGGACATATTTCAAGTGATGAAAGGGAAAAAACCTTCAACCAATATTACTCTACCCAGCAAGGATCTCATTCAGATTTGACGGAGAAATTAAAAGCTTTACAGACAAGCAAAAGCTAAGAGAATCCAGCACCACCAAACCAGCTTTACAACAAATGCTAAAGATACTTCTCAGGCAGGAAACACAAGAGAAGGAAAAGACCTACAAAAACAAACCCAAAACAATTAAGAAAATGGTAATAGGAACATACATATCGATAATTACCTTAAATGTAAATGGATTAAATGCTCCAACCAAAAGACATAGACTGGCTGAATGGATACAAAAACAAGACCTGTATGTATCCGGTCTATAGGAGACCCACTCTAGACCTAGGGACACATACAGACTGAAAGTGAGGGGATGGAAAAAGGTATTCCATGCAAATGGAAATCAAAAGATAGTTGGAGTAGCCATTCTCACATCAGACAAAAGAGACTTTACAATAAAGGCTATTACAAGAGACACAGAAGGATACTACATAATGATCTAGGGATCAATCCAAGAAGATACAACAATGGTAAATGTTTATGCACCCAACATAGGAGCACCTCAATACATAAGGCAAATGCTAACAGTTATAAAAGGGGAAATCAACAGTAACACAGTAATAGTAAGGGACTTTAACACCCCACTTTCACCAATGGAAAGATCATCCAAAATGAAAATAAATAAGAAACACAAGCTTTAAAGGACACATCAGACAAGATGGACTTAATTGATATTTATAGGACATTCCATCCAAAAACAACAGAATACACTTTCTTCTCAAGTGCTCATGGAACATTCTCCAGGATAGATTATATCTTGGGTCACAAATCAAGCCTTGGTAAATTTAAGAAAACTGAAATTGTATCTAGTATATTTTCCAACCACAATGCTATGAATAGACTAGGTATCAATTACAGGAAAAAAACTGTAAAAAATACAAACACATGGAGGCTAAACAATATGTTAGTAAATAACCAAGAGATCACTGAAGAAATCAAAGAGGAAATTAAAAAATGTCTAGAAACAAATGAAAATGAAAACACGATGACCCAAAACCTATGGGATGCAGCAAAAGCAGTTCTAAGAGGGAAGTTTATAGTAATACAATCTTACCTCAAGAAACAAGAAAAATGTCAAATAAACAACTTAACCTTACACGTAAAGGGATTAAAGAAAGAAGAACAAAATAAACCCCAAAGTTAGTAGAAGGAAAGAAATCTTAAAGATCAGATCAGAAATAAATGAAAAAGAAATGAAGGAAACGATAGCAAAGATCAATAAAACTAAAAGCTGGTTCTTTGAGAAGATAAACAAAATTGATAAACCATTAGCCAGAGTCGTCAAAAAAAAAAGAAGGGCGAAGACTCGAATAAACAGAATTAGATATGAAAGAGGAGAAGTAACAACTGACACTGCAGAAATACAAAAGATCATGAGATTACTACAAGCAACTATATGCCAATAAAATGGACAACCAGGAAGAAATGGGCAAATTCTTAGAAAAGTACAACCTTCCAAGACAGAACCTTTCTTCAGGAAGAAATAGAAGATATCAACAGACCAATCACAAGCAGTGAAATTGAAACAGTGATTAAAAATCTTCCAACAAAGAAAAGTCCAGGACCAGATGGCTTCACAGGTGAATTCTATCAAACATTAAGAGAGGAGCTAACATCCATCCTTCTCAAACTCTTCCAAAAAATTGCAGAGGAAGGAACACTCCCAAACTCATTCTATGAGGCCACCATCACCCTGATACCAAAACCAGACAAACATGTCACACACAAAAAAAAATACAGGCCAATATCACTGATGAACATAGATGCAAATATCCTCAACAAAATACTAGCAAACAGAATACAACAACACATTAAAAGGATCAAGTGGAGTTTATCACAGTAATGCAAGTATTCTTCAATATATGCAAATCAATCAATGTGATAAACCATATTAACAAATTGAAGGAGAAAAACCATATGATCATCTCAATAGATGCAGAAAAACTTCTGACAAAATTCCCCACCTATTTATGATAAAACCCTCCAGAAGGTAGGCATAGAGGGAACTTACCTCAACATAATAAAGGCCATATATGACAAACCCACAGTCAACATCATTCTCAATGGTGAAAAACTGAAACCATTTCTACTAAGATCAGGAACAAGACAAGGTTGCCCACTCTCACCACTATTATTCAACATAGTTTTGGAAGTTTTAGCCACAGAAATCAGAGAAGAAAAAGAAATAAAGAATCCAAATTGGAATAGAAGAAGTAAAGCTTTCACTGTTTGGAGATGACATGATACTATACATAGATAATCCTAAAGATGCTACCAGAAAACTACTAGAGCTAATCAATGAATTTGGTAAAGTAGCAGGATACAAAATTAATGCACAGAAATCTCTTGCATTCCTATACACTAATGATGAAAAATTTGAAACAGAAATTAAGAAAACACTCCCATTTACCATTGCAACAAAAAGAATAAAATACCTAGGAATAAACCTACCTAAGGAGGCAAAAGACCTGTATGCAGAAAACTATAAGACACTGATGAAAGAAATTAAAGATGATACCAACAGATGGAGAGATATACCATGTTCTTGGCTTGGAAGACAAAACAATGTGAAAATGACTATACTACCCAAAGCAATCTACAGATTCCAGGCAATCCCTATCAAAGTACCAATGGCATTTTTCTCAGAACTAGAACAAAAAATTTTGCAATTTTTATGGAAACACAAAAGACCCCAAATAACCAAAGCAATCTTGAGAAAGAAAAACGGACCTGGAAGAATCAGCCTCCCTGACTTCAGACTATACTACAAAGCAACAGTAATAAAGACAGTATGATACTGGTACAAAAACAGAAATATAGGTCAATGGAACAGGATAGAATACCCAGAGATAAACCCAGGAACATATGGCCACCTTGTCTTTGATAAAAGAGGCAAGAATATACAATGAAGAAAAGACAGCCTCTTTAATAACTGATGCTGGGAAAACTGAACAGCTACATGTAAAAGCATGAAATTGGAACACTCCCTAACACCATACACAAAAATATACTCAAAATGGATGAAAGACCTAAATGTAAGGCCAGACACTATAGAACTCTTAAAGGAAAACATAGGCAGAACACTCTATGACATGAATCACAGCAAGATCCTTTTTGACCCACTTCCTAGAGAAATGGAAATAAAAACAAAAGTAAACAAATGGGACCTAATGAAACTTAAAAGCTTTTGCACAGCAAAGGAAACCATATACAAGACGAAAAGACAACCCTCAGAGTGGGAGAAAATATTTGCAAATGATGCAACTGACAAAGGATTTATCTCCAAAATATACAAGCAGCTCATGCGGTTCACTATCAAAAAGAAAACAGCCCAATCCAAAAATGTGCAGAAGACCTAAATAGACATTTGTCCAAAGAAGATATACAGATTGCCAACAAACACATGAAAGGATGCTCAACATCACTAATCATTAGAGAAATGCAAATCAAAACTACAATGAGATATCACCTCACACCAGTCAGAAAAATGCAAGGAGATATAGGAGATATGGGGATATACGTATATGTATAACTGATTCACTTTGTTATACATCAGAAACTAACACACCATTTTAAAGCAATTATGCTCCAATAAAGATGTTAAAAATACATATGCATTTCTTTCCATCTTTCCTTTTCTATCACCACCCCACAAACTAAAAATTAACAAAACAACCCCCCCCTCAAATATACTTTATTCACGAAGCATACATGAGTACATGTATGGATTGCTGAAGTCAAAATATAGTCTCCTAATCAAGGGAAATGATATATAGAGATTTGCCTATGTTACATTAAACATAAAATGATTCCTCTGACTCTTACCGTTGAGAATAATGACATTCGTTTTGACCATTTTCAGGTGTATGGAAAACCCGAATGTTCCAATTAACTCTGGTAATTAATTACTCTGAATAAAAACTGTTTTAGTACCTTGACCATTTAAATGAATAAACAGATGGTACAGTCCTATTATCCCAATACTGCATAAATTATAAGTGCATTTCAGTAGAGACATTTATCCTACTGAGTAAATTCAAAATACTGTACCCAATAAATCTTATCCTTAAATTCTGATTATTTATTAAGAAAATATTGTGCAGTAAACATATAGAACTTAATTTTGAATATTTCATATATCTAATAATATGGATTTAAATAACATGATGCCTCACAGTAAACAATTTTTGAATTCTGTATTTTTAAAAATATTTGAGTGTAGTTTATTGGTTTAATATTTCTGAATTTTGTACTAATTAATCATCAATAATATAACAGTAAGTGGTACGTTTGAAAACATTCACAACTTTTAATATCACTTATGTAAATAGAAGAAAGTATAAATAACAACTCCCTATTAAGAATCATTTTTTAAATTTCACTTTCAAGTTTTCCACAAATTGTTATATTTAATAGAGAAGTTTACATGCTAATTTAATAGTGCAAATAGAAATATGAGAGTGGAAAGAACAGCACCTCGCTCATATGCCTCCTCAAATCTTCACATTATTCCTCTATGTTGGGAATTGTTTTGGGTTTAGAAGAAAAATCTGTTCCATTGGAGAGGCAGATGCATTATGACCATAGTTTTGTGTTCCTAAGTTTACTCTTGACCTGTGGCAAAAGTGTAGATCTGAATTTATAAGCATTCTGTGTGTATTTGTATCTGTACTTCAGAAAGGACTTTACCTCTCCTTTTGTGGGGAAAACTGTGAAAGGTTTTGAAATGAACCAGAAAGATTACTGGACACCTCGTCTACAGAGGTCAGGGTCATCTCACCTTTCATTGTCTAAGAGCTATTTTGCAATTTTGTGCATTGTAGAAAAATGATAGTAATGCAAACAATTCTTATCCATAGAGTTGCAATGGCAGTTGATATTGCTCTGTGGATACTGGCCAATTTTGCCAGTTTGCATCTATTCATGATGTAGTTTCAGTATACTATGCCTTTTCAGTATATCTACTCCTTGGATTTTCCTTGTAACTGTTTATAACATCTAACTAGTTCTCTCATTAATTAATGGGTTATTGAAACCTTTGACACATGTTTGTTTTATATTTTTACATGATTTTATCTTTTTAAAATGATCACCCTTTAACAGTTTTGGAGGTAATCTATCAAGATGACCAATGGATTTACCTAACTGCGGCAGATAAAATATATTGCCAAAAAAGTGTACCTTACAGGCCACTTAAGCTCAGGCATGTCTTTTCTTGGTTCCCAGGGGTGAAATATGTATTTATTGTTTCATTTTAAGGTGAAACCCAACAATATACCTTTGCTGACTCTTTTCTGTTTTTCCCCCCCTCATCTACTGATTTTTCTCTTTTGTTTTTGTTTCTAGTTTGCTTATGGCCAGTAAGTTATTCCCCATTGGTGATAGCAATGACTAAGGATTTGGTTTCATGGTCTGACCACTTAATGATTTCTGTAAATAGGTTAATGGATAATAGAGTTAGAGTTCTATACTCTGCTGGATGAGAGACAACAGAGTCTGGTTTGTTAGTCTTTTTTGTTTGTTTTATCTATTTGTCCATTTTGAGCTCAAGTCAGTTAAGAGTCTTGTGCCCAGTGGAATGGAAAGCAGCTGTTTGATATCTGGAACATGAGTTTTTGTGTTTCTATATTTACTCTCAACCTGTGGCAAAAGTGTAGATCTGAATTTATAAACACTCTAAGTGTCTTTGTATCTATAATTCAGACAGACCTTTACCTCTCATTGCACGAGAATACTAATAAATTAGATTATAAAGTCCTAATGTAATAATGCTTTATTCTATTGATTTATTTAGATAAATAAGTGCTAATAAAAATCAAATGCTCCTAAATTCCCAGAAAATAAGGAAAACTGTACTTCAAATATTTAAAATGTTCAAGACAAATAAAATCTTTTCTTATAAAAGTTATCTCATAAACACTTTAAGGATACAAGTTTAGCTAATTAAGATAAATCTTTGGTAAATGGACCTAGTGTAATAATTTTGGTTTAATATAAAACAGCCATGTCTTTTCTGCTTTATCAATATTAAGTATAATATAAGCATACAGTTTATTCTGATCAAATATGCTGACATTAATACTACATATTTCTTAAATATGATTATGAAAATGTCAAGTTGTGTTCAAATAAATTGAATCACTATTCTTACAAATTTTATTTCAACAGTAATTATGTTTTGTAATATGTCAGCTTGGAGATAATTTTCATGGTATCTAGCTTGAAGCCTTGGATTGATATTAAATTGAGCTAATTAATGGATAATCGTTGGGTACCTAGATAATTTCTAAGTAAATACTCAAACATTGATTACTAAGCATAATTTTAAATTTACATACCTTTGCTTCTTATTTTTTTGTGCGATGGAGTGGCTATAGCTTTGGGGATGTTAATAAACGTGTTTATTTTTGCCACTTTAAAAAGACGTTAAGAGGATGTATATGTCTGTAAAAAGTTGTGTTTTATGTGTTCATGAGCTCTGCTAGTCTGCTGAAGTCCTTTTGAATGACAGACAGCTGTCAATCTTCCACTCCCTGCTTTTCTTTGTGAAATATGAGTTCATTTCCTTGGTTAAAAGCTATAATTTATAGGACTTGCTGAGACTGTTCTAGGAGTAATAGTGACAAAGAAATACATGTGTATATGTGTGTCTTTATTATTCAAGAAAAAAATAGTTTTGTCCTAAAGCCGTGGTACTCAAATTTTTTGGTCTCCTGATCCACTTACACTCTTAAATATCATCAGTATTTACCACAGTTGAAATTTAAACTGAGAAAAATTTTAATATGTATTTATTGACTCACTTTGAGAGAGCAGTGATGAATGCATTACATATGAATATATTAGTGTTATTATGAAAATAGTCCTGGCTGCATAGACCCCATGATAAAGAAGCATTGTACTAAAGTGAAGTCTATGTACGTTCCAGAACGTGAAAGAGCATGATAAAGGAAAAACTCGGAAAGTGAATTTTATTTGCTTTGATTTATAATACCTGAGTCTGAAAATAAGCTATGAAGTGTATTAAAATTTTAGCAGAGTTTGATCTTTATGGGTCTGCTTACTTGACTTACTGATTTAATGCCTTTTATACAATGTAAAAGAGTCTATATCTATATCATCTATATCTAGATCTAATCTTTTACATGCAAAACTATCTTGTTTTCCCAGAGGGCCTCTGAAAACATCACAAAGTTATTTTGTAAGAATTGCATGTGAAGAGTTGTCATGTAAGAGGATATGCTCATCCTGTCCCCAATTGAATTTGTAGAGGTAAAATGTTATTAATAGGAATATTTCAGGAAGTGTAAGCTTTATGGAAAGTCCCTGGAAATTTGTCAGAGCCCTTGCTTTCCATTATATGTATTAACCTCAGAGAAACGTTACTCAAAACTCTTACCAAATAGCTCTCTCTAGTTTTCCTATTTTTATCAGAGTCCTTATGATGCTTTGCCTGAAGATATTAAACAATAAAAGTATAGTATTTTCAGTCATAATTTCAGGTATTATTCACAGTGTTTACTTTTCCACAATCTTCTTTCATTAATTTTAGTAGAGCATCTTCTAGGCAGTAAGGTCTCATTCTGATCCCACATGTGCTATGGATATGTACTTCTAGACAAAATTTCCAAGTAGAGACGACAATCTTTCAGCATTTCCCACTGTGTTTGGAGGCCATGTACCTCACTGCTAGATCTTCCTAATCTCAGCACAGCTGAGTCCTATTCCCTGAAGGCTCCCAATATTCATTGCCATCTCATTTCTATTTCTGGGTAATGCAAAGCTATGACATAGTTTAAATCGGGGATCTATAAAAATCTCAAGACAAAAAATGGTTGAAGCACTGGTGGTAGGGTCAGGGTTTCAGGTAGTTTGTCTCTTGTTATGATTTAACTCAGCAACCTAGTCTATGGAGAGAGGCAGTAAGGCCAGTAAACTGTCACAGAGCACAGCCAGGTTTCCATCACTCACTCAGTATTCTTCTATAATTTTGACAGTTGAATCTACTAATTGGTAAACTAAGCTCCTAAAAATATGTCGTACACTATTTTGGGAGTAGCCAGTTTACCATAGAGAGCACAGATAAAAGAGCAATGGAAAAGGAATTCCGTGTGGTTTAACTAATTTTGACTAATTTTAGTTAAAATTAGTTAAAATTTAACTAATTTTCCCATACCGCAGGCTGAAGGTTGAGAACAGAATGTATAGGTTGTTCATATCATTTGGTCTGTTACAACCCACAAGAAACCTCCCCCACCCTCAACAATAGTAGCAGCAAAGTCTTCGATTTGTGATTTCCACCATTTCAGATTTGACTTATAAGTGTGATGCAATGAGACTGCTACATGCCGGTTGGATCTTATTTCAGAGATAATGCACTATTTTTTTGTTTTTTGAGTGAGCTCATTTAAAGCAGTAGTCTGAAGATGGAAAACTGGCAGAAATAAAGGCTTGTGAAAATGTAGCATTTCTCTAGTTTTCACTCAGACAGAATGGGGAATTGAAAGGGTCTCTGTGGACCGATGGTCTCTGTTTCACATCATCACAGATGATAATGGATCCTCAGGGAACAGCCAAAGAATTCCTCTGTTGCTGATGTGCTTGTCTCCTTGGCTCAGAAGATAAAAACTCAGCCAGAACAAAAAACCTCTGGTACTGCTTTCTTCACTCACTCACTCACTCACTCACTCACTCATATTTATTGATACTTTCTATGCCAGTCACTGTGCTGGTGAAGGTATGTGAAACAAATACATATAAAATATATATAAAGTATATATAATGTTAGAAATATAAGATATCTATATAACCTTTGTGGTTGAGAATGTGAGTTCTAGGTAGATTGCCTGTGTTTACAGCCAGGCTCCTTTAGCTATTGACATTAATCAAATTACAAGTTACCAGACTTCTCTGTGACTCGGTTTCCTTCTTCCTAAGATGGCTTAATATTAGAATTAGATAAAATAATACCTGTAAAGTATTTTAAAAATTTCCTTGAAGGGCAAGGACTGAATAAATACTTGCTATTGTTATTATGATTAAATTACTTACCACAAGGAGCTTCCAAATCACTAAACATTTCAGTCATGGAGCTAATACATTCCAGGAGCTGCTAGACCCTAGGAAAACATCACTAAGATGGAAGTCCTAGCTTCAAGGTACAAATAATACCATGGGTTGTACAGACATATCACACAAGTGCTACGTGATTGGTATTATAGTAGATATGTGTATAGGGAATGTATTAGCCATCTCTTGCTGCATAACAAATTACCTCAAAACTTAGTTACTTGAAACATTTGCTATCTCACAGATTTTGTGGGCTAGAAATCTGGGCTTGATGTAATTTGGTGTCTCTGTCTCTAGGTCTTTCACAAGTTGCGGTCAAGGTGTTGGCTGGAACAAAGGCTCAACTGAGTGGGGACCCACTCCTAAGCTCACTCAAATTGTTGTTAGTAGGATTCAGTTCCTCACATGCTGCTGGACTAAGGGCCTCAGTTCCTTGCTGGCTGTTGACCGGAGCTCTCCCTCAGTTCTTTGTTGCAAAGCCATTTCCACAGGGCAACTCTCAACTGGTTTCCCTTAGAGCAAGTGAGAAATAGCAAAAACGGACCAGCTAGACAGAAGCAAATCTTTTTGAAACCTAATATTAGAAGTAACATCATATCACTTTTGCTATGTTCTATAACTTTGAAGTGAGTCATTAAGTACAGCCACATTCAAGGGAAGGGAAGTGTGAATTTCTAGGAGGTAGGACTCACTGAGCTCCATTTTAGAAGCTGCTTACCACAGGGTACAGTGTTGAAACAAAAAGCGGAGCTGGAAAGACTTTAAGTGTAGGAACAGTATGATCTGGGTTTTAAAGCATACATGATTATTCACAGAAAGGTGTAGGGGAACAGCATTCTAGGTATGAAGAACAAAACATGCACAGAAGCATATGAAAGAATGAGATGTGATCAAGTGTCATGTGAGAAATTATCTTGATACTTCCAAGCACACTAATACGCAAACCTCCCAGAGGTCATGGAACAGCTAAATTAAAACACTCGACTCACATGACATATTAAGCCAATTTAAAATAGAAGCAAAAAACAAGGAGAAAGAAATGGGGCAACATACACTTCAGATAGGATGCAAGTAGGTGTAAGAATTTCACTATCTGAGTTAGGGGACATATAATGTTCATATATCCTCTTTCTCTTTGCCACCTCAGACTTCCCCACTGATGGTGTGGTTATGAAGAGCAGAGCTAAGGTTCAAGCAAAGTAGTCCTCAGAAGGTACACTGGGCCAATGAGATGGAGGGAGAGATACGGAACATATATATCTCCATGGTTATGTCTAAGCACAGCTGTGTCTTGTAAATTAGTTCACAGAACAGTCATGGGTTTTATTTGTATTTCTTGGGTAGAGCATATGTGGGGCTAGAAAAAGTGTTTTGGGGTGTTACTAATGGGTGACAAATTTGGGGGCACTGTAGTTGTCAACTGATTATCAAGACTTTAGTCTTTCTAGCCATTTCTATCTGTAAATAACATTCTTGTTTGTTCTATAATGTTTTTCTATTTATTTTTTCTGTGGTGTGTCATACATGTTATCAATTTATTGTCTATATTGGGTGCATCTTATGAATTCTATGTTTCACAAGCTACTTGCTTATTCATTATCTATACTTAATTATCCTATGAATTTTACCTATACCTCATAAACTACTTGCTTAACTTACTATTTATGCTCAATACTTCTTATGACTTTCATCTATCCTGTTTGTTTTCTTATCCTTACAGTACAATTGAATACAGTATATGCAAATTGATCAGGGGACTCGAAAAATTCTGGTTCAGGTAGAGCACAGCGGGCTTGCTAAAGAAAGGCAGGTGATAAACATAGGGCTTTGAATGGAAGCATGGACTTTATTTTGCAGGCAATGGAGAGTTGCCAAAGGGAGGAAGGAGTAATATAGCTTTATTAGAAATATCACATATACATATGTAAATAAATGAAATGGAAGTAATATATGATAAATTCCCAATGAGTAGCTCAAATAAGATGATGGATGCCTTTCAAGATAGACAAAATGATGTCCCCCTGGTGTCATTTGTGTAGGCTTCAGGGAAGACGTAATATGTTAGAAAAAGGTTCTCCAAAGAAATTAAACACTTTTAAACTATGCACCAGGTGTATTATGATGTTTTATGTCTCATTTAATCCTTACAACCAGCCTAAGAGGTAGGTGTTATTTCAGACATAAAGGATGAAAAAGATCTAGTGAACTGGCTGAGGTCAAACAGTTAGGAAATGCAAGAGTAGGGATTTGGACTTAGGCAGTCTATGCTAGAGTCCAGCCCTTAACCCCTTGTACAAAACAACTTTCCACTGTTGGTGCTGGCAGTGGAAGTGAAGACAAAGCAAGGAGGTCTAAGAAAGTAATGGTTGGTAGCTGGCTAGTAAATGCTTTGGATAACCTGAAAGACAAAAGTAGAATTGACAAGATGCTTATAAACACGTTGTGAAATAATCCTTCATATGCTGTATATGGAAAGGTAACCATTGATATTAAAAGCCATCTTAGTGAGTTCTCACGCAGTAAAAAAAATTTGTATAAACAAGAACTAAAACTTCAGTTACAATCTTGTCAGGAAGCTATGCATAGTAAACATGAGACTCTTATGGGAATGTGATCTGGAGAAAAACAAGCTTTTGTCTTTCCAAGAACTAGGGACCATATATCTCTCGTGTAAGTCAAGGGTCTTTGATGGTAGTGAGCGCAGCACACCAGTCAACTACAACCCTTATGCAGTGCAAATTCTCAAGTTCTACTGTACATCATTTATTTCCATAATCTCAATTAAAAATAAAAACTAGGCCACTTTTATTTCAGAACCTAGAATGAAATATTCTCTGTAGCTACTCTCACATTGTGTCAGAAAATTTACAAGACATTTTTAGAAATAGGCAGACCTACTTGCACACTCTGATAGTAGGACCCTTATTTCGTGGGATGCTGACCTCCAAACTCTGTTGTCCATTCTAAAATGTTACCATTCCTATGTGCCACAACTACTGAGCCTGTGCTCTAGAGCCCCCGAGCGATAACTACTGAGCCCCCGTGACACAACTACTGAAGCCCATGTGCCTAGAGCCTGTGCTCTGCAACGAGAAGCCACTGCAATGAGAAGTCTGTGCATCACAGTGAAGAGTAGGCCCTGCTCAACACTAGAGAAAGCCCGTGAGCAGCAACAAAGACCCAACACAGACAAAAATAAAAAAAAATAAAAGTAAACAACAAAAAAAGATACCATCTGACACAAAGTGCCATTGTTTTATATTTCTTTTTGGTTAAGTATTTTTGAAACCAATTAACTCTTTTCTTAATTACAGAATTAAAGTTTTATTTAGCCCCTGGGAGCAGTCTGCTCTAAGAATATCTTTGTTTAATTATAAGACTGTTTATTTTGTGCTTTCACAGTCCAATCTTTAGGGCACTTAGATTCAAAGAACTGACAAGAAACAAGAGGAAATACCAAGTATGGTTGCTCTTTGACTTTGGTTGTAAGACCTTGACAAGAGAACACAGCTGGAAAACCACTTTAGAATTTCTTAGAAAAAACAACATTAATGGTAGAATTATATGATATAAACCCTATAGAGAGAAAAGGAAAAAAGTAATTTCCTGCTTGGAAGAAGGGAAATAAAAATTACAGATATTCTTGTCTACATGGTAGGAGGTTGAGGTAGTATGAACTTTGCAGGCTGAATATTGAACTAAACTTAGTCATTAGAAATGACTAAATGTGTAGGAGAAAACACCACTAAACTGACATTTATAAAGACATGCATTGGGTGCAGAGCTCTTTTTGGTTTAGTCCTACTTTGTAGAGTTTACATTAATTTTGTAAATTAATTGTACTCCATCTATAAAGTCTATTTTTTCATGTAAGGTAACATATTCATAGGCTATGGGGGTTAGGACCTGGATGTCTTTGTGGGAGTTATAATTCAGTGTACCACAAGATACATGACCTTCTAACCCTGTGGTGGCCTTACAGTTGGGATCTTTTAAGTAAGAATTTAACAACAGGTATGGAGTACTTACTGTAATATAAATCTGACACTTTGTTTTATATTGAAGTATAGTTGATTTACAATATTGTATTAGTTTCAGGTGTACAGCATAGTAATTCAATATTTTTTTATAGATTATACTCTTTAAGTAATTACAAAATAATGGCTATATTCCCCTGTGCTGTATGGTATATCATAGTTTATCTATTTTATACATAATAGTTTGTATCTCTTAATCCCATACCCCTATCCTGCCCCTCCACCCATCTAGCCCTCTCCCCACTGGTAACCACTAGTTAGTTTTCTACATCTGTGAGTCTGTTTCTGTTTTGGTTTTTTTTTAACATCTTTATTGGAGTATAATTGCTCTACAATGGTGTGTTAGTTTCTGCTTTATAACAAAGTGAATCAGTTATACATATACATATGTCCCCATATCTCTTACCTCTTGCATCTCCCTCCCTCCCACCCTCCCTATCCCACCCTTCTAGGTGGTCACAAAGCACTGACCTGATCTCCTTGTGCTATGCGGCTGCATCCCAGTAGCTACCTATTTTACGTTTGGTAGTGTCTATATGTCCATGCCACTCTCTCACTTCATCCCAGCTTACCCTTCCCCCTCCCCGTATCCTCAAGTCCATTCTCTAGTAAGTCTGCATCTTTATTCCCGTCTTGCCCCTAGGTTCCTCTGACCATTTTTTTTCTTTTTCTTTTTAGATTCCATATATATGTTAGCATATGGTATTTGTTTTTCTCTTTCTGACTTACTTCACTCTGTATGACAGTCTCTAGGTCCATCCATCTCACTCCAAATAACTCAGTTTCATTCCTTTTTATGGATGAGTAATATTCCATTGTATATATGTGCCACTTCTTCTTTATCCATTCATCTGTTGATGGACACTTAGGATGAGGATTTTTGCATCAATGTTCATCAGTGATATTGGCCTGTAGTTTTCTTTCTTTGTGACATCTTTGTCTGGTTTTGGTATCAGAGTGATGGTGGCCTTGTAGAATGAGTTTGGGAGTGTTCCTTCCTCTGCTTTACTTTGGAAGAATTTGAGAAGGATAGGTGTTAGCTATTCTCTAAATGTTTGACAGAATTCATCTGTGAAGCCATCTGGTCCTGGAAGATTTTTTTTTTTTTTTTTTTACGGTACACAGGCCTCTCACTGTTGTGGCCTCTCCCATTGCGGAGCACAGGCTCCGGACGCACAGGCTCAGCAGCCATGGCTCACGGGCCCAGCCGCTCTGCGGCATGTGGGATCTTCCTGGACCAGGGCATGAACCCATGTCCCGTGCATCGGCAGGCGGACTCTCAACCACTGCACCACCAGGGAAGCCCTATTTTTAGTTTTTTGAGGGATCTCCATATGGTTTCCATAGTGGTTGCTCTGATTTACATTCCCACCAACTGTGGACAAGGGTTTCCTTTTCTCCACATCCTCACCATCATTTGTTGTTTGTTTGTTTCATTTTTTTTCTGATGACACTCATTCTGACAAGTGTGAGGTGATATCTCGTTGTGGTTTTGATTTGCATTTCTCTAATAGTTAGAGACATTGAGTGTGTTTTCATCTGCCTGTTAGACATCTGTATATCTTCTTTGGAAAAATGTCTATTCAGTTCTTCTGCTCTTTTTACATTCAGATTGTTTGTCAGTTTGTTTGTTTTTGGTATTGAGCTGCTTATATAGTTTGGATATTAACCTCTTATTGGTGATACCATTTGCAAATGTTTTCTCCCATCCAATAGGTTTTCTTTTCCTTTTGTCCATGGTTTCTTTTGCTATGCAAAAGTTTTTAAGTTTAATTAGGTCCCATTTGTTTATTTTTGTTTTTATTTCTTTTGCCTCAGGAGACAGATCCAGAAAAATATTGGTACAATTTATGTCGAAGATTGTTCTATATTTTCTTCTAGGAGTTTTACGGTTTCAGGTCTTACATTTAGATCTTTAATCCACTTTGAGTTTATTTTTATATACGATGTAAAGAAATGTTCTAATCCCATTATTTTACATGTAGTTGTCCAGTTTTCCCAGCACCACATAGTAGGTTGCCAAGCCAGGATTTGAACCTATGACCTATGGCCAAAGTATGTTTTACATAAATGCTCCTGACATTTACTTTTACTTTCAACCACTACACTCATGCTCACAACAAGAATAATTCAAGTAGGATTTCTCCATATAATAAATTGGAAATTTCAAAATACTCCTTTTTCTCTTTTCCCTCCACCTTTTTTTTAGAGAAATTAAAGACCTATATGACAGTTGAAAAAATTGTACAGTGAACACCTGTTCTCTCCCCTTAGATTCAACAATTGCTAACATTTTACCACATTTGCTTGCTCATTCTCTCTATTCCTGTGTGTTTGTGTGTGTATGTGCGTGTATAATCATACAATATATAGAGTATTTCTGTGAACAATTTGAAAGTAATCGCAGCCTTCAGGATGGTTTACTTCTAAATGCAGTAGCATGAATCCTTTAAGAACAAGGATATTTCACACTACAACAAAATAACACAACCATTGTTACATGCAAGAAATTTAACTTTGAACATGTTTCATCCATATTAAAAATTATCCAGTTACCCCAAAATGTCTTTTATAACTCTTGCTTTATTTTTTTTTAGAGAAGTCCAGAATTGAATCAAGGACCAGATATTGTATTTCACTGACATGACTATTTAGTCTTTTTAGTTTCGATTAGGCCTTTGCCCCTTTTTTTCCTTTCTGTACGTTGATGTAGTTGAAGAGTTCAGGTCAACTTTCTTATAGAATGTCTCACAATCTGGATTAATTTTATTGTTTTGCAAGATTAGATTTAGGTTTAACACTCTTAGTGTGAAAACTACTTAAGGGATATGTACCTCCCATTGTTTCAACTCAAAAGTCACTTAGTATAAATTTATATTATTATTTTTAATGCTGAGTGAGACCACTTGGTTAAGGTACTGTCCACATCTCTCTTTATCCAGATCATATGACTTATCGTTTCAACGACTTTTTCATCTAGGCTCAATTTCTCTGAATCCTAGAGCAGACATTGCTTGTTGGTATACACTAAACCTGTTGCCAGCCTCTCCCTGACTATCTGGGGGACTCCAATTCCTCCAAGAGAGTCAGTTAGATGTAGCAAGGCTGGGCTTCTAGGAAACATTTTGCCCTCCTAATAAAAGGCACTGATAACATTGGCATCAACCCTCCTTCACTCTTTTCCTATTGGATCAAATGCAAATGTGGTCAAAAAGCAGAAAGAATTACAGAGAGACTAGTTTTATTACCCTCATTGATTTGTTGAACCAATGTCCACAGCCATCTACCTTTAGACTTTATTGTGTGAGAAAAACAGACTCACTTTTGTTTAAACCTAGTTCAATTTTCTTTTTCTTGCAAGAAGAATCCATCCTAACTGACTGAATCCATCATGGTAAAAAACACTAATCCTGGAATGAGCAACTTGACTATCCATCTGTACACTTTGACCAAATGCTTAAAGACAGTGTGGCACTGTTGTTCAGTACAGTTCCACCACAAATGTGTCGTCAACCTCAGTCAGACCATGAATTCAATTCTACATTCCTTTCAATTATGTTGAGTGAATTCTCTATCCTATTGAACTCAAGCAGCTATTCCAAATCATCTTTATTCTTCTTAAGTTCCCTGGATTATAGCCACCACATTTGGGACATTGCCTGGCAGGTAACCTCAACAAGAATAGGGATCCTCTGCCCTTCATCTACAGTGCTTGGAATATGTCCATCCTTGGCCTTCTGTTTGAGGTAAAACCCTCAATTGTTTCCACAATTCGATCCCCTGTCACCAATGCCTGGACTTTAATCAGACAATTATTTATCCTGTCTTTCACACCTCTATGTGCCCTTTTATGAAATAGTTCCTTCATTATAGCTTATAAACATGTTCCAAGCTCTGCAATACAAACAGACACACAAATAAAAAAAACCCTGCAAATAATGATAACAAAACGATTCTCTTGGCCATACCTCCTGTTCTAGCTACTGCCTTCCCTCTTTCCTTCCTTTCTTGGAAGACTGTCTTCTCACTTGGAAGAAGTAGCTTCTCTTACAACACAACTCAATCACTGCAGTTAGCCTTCTGCATTCAGAGGTCACTGTCTGTCTTACTGCCAAATCCCATGGCCAATATTCAGCTCTTACCTTATGACTCTCTCTGAAGGACAAGACTTGGTTGATGATTCACTGCTTCATAAAACTCTCAGTTCTCCTGGTTTACATTCTACTGCTTTTTCTAGTTTTCCTCCCATTTTTCTGACTTTCCAGTTTCATTTTTTTTCAATGGACTTCCTCTGTTTTGTTTATTCCTCAAATGATGACATTTCCCTCAGTGTGCTCTTTGGCCCACTGCTCTTCCTGTATACATCTGTTCTCTAAGTAATGGTAGATTTGATTTAGTGCTTGCTCTCCCCTGCTCTGCATTTGGCAGTTTTTCTGACTAATGACCTTATTTACCAACAGTGGCCTCAATCCCGCCACTAAATACTTGGGTATGGATCTACAGAAGTAATGTCTCAGCAGAAGTAACATATTTCAGTATAATTTTTCCCCAGCTCCTGTTCATTTTCCCACACTGGATGCTGAAAGTATCTGGCTTCCCAGATTCCCCTGTAATCTTCAACTTGTCTACTCACCGTATTGCTCCAGGACATTCCATTACAGACTTCTCTGATGCTCCAGACTTCCCATCTGGAATCTAACTTACATATCTTCTCTCCAAAATGAGTAAGGTTTTATTCCTTTAATAAAGCCCTTACTCCCAAATACTTATAATAGCGTTGTTTGTACTCTGTTTGACATCATCACCTAACTGGACATTTATGTGAGACAGAAATATGCCATTATTTAAGGCAGTGGGTTTTTGAGTTTCTTTGATACATGAATCTAATCTGTATCTTATTTATTTATTTATTTTTAAATTTTTGGCTGTGTTGGGTCTTCGTTTCTGTGCGAGGGCTTTCTCTAGTTGCGGTGAGCGGGGGCCACTCTTCATCTTGGTGTAATCTGTATCTTTATTAATCAGAGATAATGATGATTATTATTTGGGACATATTGATTTGAGATGCCTACTGACACTGAAGTGGAGATTTTAAATAAACAGGTGAATCATCAAATTTGGGCCTGAGGGATAGGTGAGGGTTAGAGAGAGAAACTTGGAAAAGATCAGCATATCGATATTTCAAGCCATGGAACTGGTTGTAGATTGAGAACAACGTTTAGCACTGAAGGGGAATCCTACATTCACAGATTTGGCAGAGGACAAATGGTCAGTCAGGAGACTGAGAAGAAGTGCTCAGCCAGTTAGAAAGATATAATTAAAGGTTAGAGGGTGTGACATCCTTGGAGCAAGAGAATATGATGGTTTAAGAGAAAGGTTTAAGTAAATGCTCCTGACAGGTCTAGTAAGATGAAGACTGATAACTTTCCACTGACATTAAGAAGATGAAGTTTCACTGATCACCTTGATAAATGGGTTGTGAGGTGAGTAGAATATCCTGAAGAAGTGGAGGCAACTCTTTCAGTGGCTTTTGCTATACGGTATGGGGTGCTAGCTGGACTATGCAGGGGATCAAAAAATATGTTACAGCATGCTTGTGTTCTGTAAGGAATAGCCCAGTAGAAAAAGGGAAAGTTTGTGATGTGGGAAAGAAAGGGGGATTGTAGAATCAACTTGAGTGGCCAGAGAGGATGGGAGCCAGTGTGTAGGTAAAGCCCTCAGCCTTAGATGACTGAAGTAGATACACTTCATCCATCATAGCTGTAGGTTGTCAGTGTATGTGGGGATATTTTCAGAAGCTTGGAAAATTTGCTAGTAGAAACATGTGGTAGTTCTCTTCTGACTGTTTCCTTTCATTAGTGAAATCTAGGCAAGAACAATTGCTGTAAGTGGGGTGGGATTGAAGACTTGAGGAGAGAAGAAAAGATGTGAAATAGTTGTTTCAGAGCATTGAAGAGTCATTTTAGAAAATGTAGTAGGATTGCTGGACAGTGCTGAGGGCTTCTTAGAGTTTGGTTATACATTTATAATTTGATTAGTTATCACTGTTAGGTTTTTCCCTTAATCATGTTTCTCCATTCATACAGGCATAGGGTAATTTTGTTTGGTCAGGGTTGGAGATTTTCTAGGCAAATACTATGGGACAGGAATAAGGGAGTTGAGTATATATGTAAATGAATAATCATAGTGACGAATAATGGATTATAAGCTCAGGAAGGAGGATATTGAACTCGTTGGGAGGAGGGTTGATGGATTTGAAGGTCAATGGGATTGCTATATTATTGAAGGGTTTTTGTTGGAAAGCTGGGAGAAATTAGAGAGAGATAAGTTTACTGATTCTGCGAGCTAGCAGAGAGAAAGTATTAGAAGTTTGATGCCCTTCAGAAACATTCTCAGGTAGTGGCAAAACAAAGTCCTATAAGCTGGTTGTTGCTATAGACACCAGTGTTTCCCAAACTATGGTTACACGCACACAGTATTCACAACTTTTGTCATATAATTATAATAAAAATAACAGTGATCATTAATTTGTATTCAGTATTTGCTATATGCAGATTCTAAGCATTAAATAATTTAATCCTCACAATAACGTTATGAGGTAGATACTATTATTATGTCCATTTTACAGATAAATACAAATAAAATCACTGAGGCATAGAGAGCTTAAGTAACTTATTAAAGTCACTTTGTCCCAAAGCGTCTGGTTTGAAGTGTCCGTCCTAACCAGTATATATATGGCCTCCTAATATTTGTACCACTGTGCTGTGATTTCCTCGTTATTTTCTTTTCATAGACTCGTTATATTAATACATTTTTAAAAAATTCACACCATTACAATGAATAAAAATGATTTATTGTAAATAATAAAAGATAAGTGTAAGATGATCATAATAAAAATAAAATATTATCCAATTCCAACTACTCAATGCTATATACCAAAGGCTCAGAGGGAATGGCTTGCTTTCTTTGTATTACAAAGAAGATCAGCAATTGTTGGAGGGAGACAAAAGCCTTGTGCCAGCTGGGAAAAATTACAAAACACTGAAATGGGCCAAAAAGATAACCTTTCTATGCTACCTCAGCCTTTCATTGTTGTTTGAGTTACTTTACAACTCAGTAACTTGTAGAAAATGATGATAACGCTAATGATTCTTATCCATAGAAACACAAATTGATTGTGTCAGGTGAATTGAAATTGATTATTGCACTGTGAATAGACCCATTTTGCTTCTCTTTGTCATTTCATTTCAGTATTCCTTATTTGTCTATAGATGTGGAGTCCTTTGAACCTTCCTTTGATCTGGTTGCAACATCTGACTGGTTCCCTAATTACTCAGTGTTAACTCTTTCACATGTGTTCCTTTTATATTGGTAGAAGACTCATAATTGTACTTTTACAAAACCTATCGTTCAACACACCAGATTTTTCTCCCTTTTGTAATCAGAAAGATGGGTAAGTTTTGCAAAGGGAATAATTTCCTTACTGAGTGGTTCAATACTATTTAATATTATTGTCATTTAATGTTCCTTAGAATTCACTCTCTAGGCAAAAGTCATCCAGTGTACCACTGCCACTAACAAGCACCTCACACTTTGACAACACTGAACTGGATTACTATTTCTCAGGCTTGGCTGAAAGTTTCACAGTTGCCTGTGGAAGTTAAAAGCTGCAGCTACAACAACCAATTATATGTTGTTGTGAACTTCAAGAGCATATATAGTTGAAAAGATGAAAGACAAGCAAACATTAGCCGAAAGGTATATATGTGCTAGGATGCATGAGGGGCTTACAAGCTGCTGGAAGAGGAATTGACCCAGGTTGGGGGGGTGTGGTAGAGGCTTCTTGGAGGAGGCCGGAGGTAGGACAAAGAACACTGAGTCAGGCACTGATGGACATGTTATAACATAAAGTAAGAGTGCACTGTGCAAACATCTAGAACCACAGAAGAATGTATGCTTTTACAGACTCACAGGCATAGAGAACAGACTTGTAGTTGCTAAGGGAGAAGGGGGGTGGGGGAGGGATGGATTGGGAGTTTGGAATTAGCAGATGCAAACTACTGTATATAGAACTGATGAACAACATGGTCCTACTGTATAGCACAGGGAACTATATTCAATATCTTGTGATAAACCACGAAGGAAAAGAATATGAAAAAGAATGTATATATATGTATATCCGAATCACTTTGCTGTACAGCAGAAATTAACACAACATTGTAAATCAACTATACGTCAATAAAATAAATTTTTAAAAATGCAAGAAAAAGCAGGAGCAGGAATGAGAATCCAACTGAATGCTATTAAGATGGACATTAAAGAGATTTGCAGGGGACTTCCCTGGTGGCGCAGGGGTTAAGAACCCGCCTGCCAATGCAGGGGACACAGTTTTGATCCCTGGTCTGGGAAGATCCCACATGTTGCAGAGCAACTAAGCCCGTAAGCCACCACTACTGAGCCTGTGCTCTAGAGCTCATGAGCCACAACTACTGAAGCCCGCATGCCTACAGCCCGTGCTCCTCAATAAGAGAAGCCACCACAATGAGAAGCCTGTGCACCGCAACGAAGAGTAGTCCCTGCTTGACGCAACTAGAGAAAGCCCGCGTGCAGCAACAAAGACCCAACGCGACCAGAAAAAAATTAATAAATAAATACTAAAAAAAAAAGGGACTAGTGTTTTTTTTTTTAAAAAAGAGATTTGCAAATGGAAAAAAAAAGAATGTGTGCTGTTAGAGAACAGAAGCAGTACAGCATGATTAGAAAATGAATTTTGATGTAGCAATTAGAGATGCGGTTGGGAAGTGGGTCAAAGGGCTTTAGCAGCCAGTGGCTTTCAAACTTTTTTTTGAATTCATTCTCCAACAAGAAATGCAAATAGATACATGTATACATATAACTGAATCACTCTTCTGTACACCTGAAACTAATACAACGTTGTTAATCAACTATACTCCAATATAAAATAAAAATATAAAAAAAGGAACGTACCATACTAATCAAGATATTAATATTAGAAACTGTGGGGAGAGGGAGTATTTGGGAAAGAAACACTCTGTACTCAACTTTCTGCAAATCTAAAACTGTTTTAAATATTAAAGTTTATTAATAAAAAAATAAATTTTAACTAATCTGATTGGTTAAAAAGTAAATGTATTTTACCTTTCAACTTAATACAACACACGAAAAATATTTAAGAAAAGTTTCATGAAGCAGCATTTACTTATAATGCACTTTGCTCTATTCTGTCCTATTCTATTTCATTCATTTGTAAAAATGCCTGTCATCACCCACTAAATTTGTTTTACTCATTAATGAGTGGCTGCACTTTGACCATCATTGGGTTTTGTTTGTTTATTTACTAAACTAAGGAACTTGGACTTTATCTTGAAATGTTTAAGCATGGAAGTGACCTGATATTCAAATGCTCAGTATTTGTTTGTTGACTGACTGAATGATTGAATTCATCCATCCATCAGTCCATCCATCTATTCATCTATCCTTCCAAACATCCCAGAGAAAGAGGGCACATTAAGGACTTTTCTTTGAGCAGATCACATTTCAGTTTGGTTCCCCAAGTGATTCAGAAGGGAAGATGCAAATAAGAATAATGAAAATGAGCAATATAGTAGCCAGTGCTCTGGCTGCAGGAACACCCAGTACAGCTTGTGCTTGCTGACCCCCAGAGTCCGTCTTTAAGGAGCAGCGAGACAGTTCATCTGAGTCACGAATTGTCACCATAGCTTCTGTTTCCTTAGAAACAGGGCAACTGGTGAAGCTCTTGGCTCTAAAAACCACGGTAAAATATCCAGTAGCCAGATGGTCTGGCAATTGAAATTGTCATGCCTTTGTGAGCATTTATCGTGAATTGGCATCACATGAGAAAAGAAAATCTTTCAAGTGCAAATGGAGCAGGGATGGAAAAGTGTGATGAGCAGGGGTCTGTTGGTAATTGGCATCGAGGTGCAGGCGAAAGGCAGAAACTTGGGGACTGAAGCTCCACCTAGTCCAGCAATTCCCAGCTAACTTCTGTTGTCATTGTTCCTGCTGCGTTCTCACTCATCGAGCCCAGCACTGTGAAATAAATGCTGTTTCCATCCTCACTGTGTCTAGGAACAAATGAAATTTTGAGCACTTTCAAATCCTTCTTAAAGAAAATGAATTTCTTATATATCTGCTGCAAATGGAAAATGCTAATCACCACTGGCCAGGAGAGACACGAAGTATTTTATATTCCCTGGCATATATTTCAGAGATTTCTGTGCTTTATCAATGCCCCTGCTACTGGCAAAATACTTACTAGACAATTATTTCTGAAGAGGCCATGTTATGACACTCAAGCAGTAGTAATGATAACTTGTAGTTATTAAGTGCCTACTATGTGCCAGACACTGTACTAAATACTTATTAACCTTATGAAAGCCAGTATAAGCTACATACTAGTATTATTCTCATTTTACAGATGAAGAAACTGAGATTTAGAGTTATTTAATCTGGTTAAGGTTACAGCCAGTAATTTGAGTGCAGGTAGCATACAGCCTATGCTCTGAGCCACTATACAGCTTTACCACATCTTCCCCAAAATAAGTGGTAAGATGTAGAAGCTTTAGAGTAGGGCTTTGTAAACTTTGTGTGTCATGGACCCCTTTTACGGTCAAGTTAAATCTATGGATGTCTTTTCAGAAAAGGTATAGATGCAAAAAAGCAAAGAAAGGATTACAAAGGCAAACAATTATTGTGAAATATAGTTAACACAATTTAAGAAGTATAGTAGTATATATGCTTCTTTGGTAATGTCTTAAATAAGATCAGACTGTGGGTTAAATATCCAGCATAATTTTGAAGCAGTAGAGTCATTTACCCTAATTTTCTTTCTTTAAAAAGCAGAAAATTTTTACTGATTTTTCACACTTAAAACTAATACATTTTTGTTGTGAAAATCAAGCAATACAAAAATCTCAAAACTGGGAATTTTATCTATAAGCTCACCTTTCAGAGAAAACTGTTAACACTCTGTTCTATATCCTTCCAGGATTTTTTAAACAAAATACTTCTAAAATATACTTATGCATAGTACTTTGCAAACTGCCTTTTTCACTTAATATATCATGACATTTACCCAAATTTTCAACGATACATTGAATTACCTGCAATAATTGTAATTAGATAGAAAATCTGGTGTATTAGTGCTTTCTTTTGGTTAAAAGTCACAAGTACTGGGCTTCCCTGGTGGCGCAGTGGTTGAGAGTCCGCCTGCCGATGCGGGGGACAGGGAGGGGTTCGTGCCCTGGTCCGGGAAGATCCCACGTGCCGCGGAGCGGCTAGGCCCGTGAGCCATGGCCGCTGAGCCTGCGCGTCCGGAGCCTGTGCATGATACTTCTATTAAGGTCTGTTGCTTACATTTATCATGGAAAGAAATGTTAAATTTCTAATAGAGGTAAGTGAAAATAAAAATGCAAATCTTTCCCAGCCAAGTTCAAGGACCCCTAGAGTTCTATCCATGGGCTTTTTTGGGGATCCATGCATACCAGATTAAGAGCCCTGGTTCTCCAACTGGGGCCATTTTGTCCCCTCACCACAGTGCATGGGACCTTTGGTAATGTCTGGAGACATATTTGATTGTCATTTCAGGGACAGTATACCTCTGACTTCTAGTCAGTAGAACCAAGTATGCTGTTAAATATTCTATGATGTCCAGGATATCCCCACAGAACAGAGGGTATCCAGCTGCAAGCATCAGTAGTGTAAACGTTAAGAAATCCTGCTTTAGAGCATGAAGATTTGGCTTTGAGTCCAAAATGCTGAGACTCATAAACTGAGTGATCTTGAAAAATATTTCCCTTCTGAATATTGCTTTCTTGACCTGTAAAATGAGGGTGTTAAGATTTATATCCCAGGACTTTTGTGAGTTTAAATAAAATAGTGTGAAGGTGTGTAATAAAGTAATGTATCACTCACGTTGTTTTCAAACTATGTTCTTTTGAGTCTTTGGATCACACAGGGTCATTTCAGGGGATATTTCTGAGGACTTATGGGGAGGCTACAAGGCCAGAATTTCAGGCATCTAACTTCCACTTTAACCAGAGGATTTCTGCTTTTTATTTATTTTATATATTACGTTTTTGTGAAAGATTATTATTGAAAAAGAAAAACCCTTTGCTTTCAATGTAATGCTAGACATAATTATTAAATATATCATGATAACCAAATATAAGAAAGGATTATTTATTTAGCATTTAATCCCTTGGACATACTACTAATTCAGGGGTTATGTTAGCTAGCATTACTTTGGTCAAAGTTTGAACACAGCGACTTGAGAAGAAAAATACACACTCAATTTGCTTCCATGTGTCATACTTTGGTGATATTCTCTTTACACAATCATTGAAAACACATCAGATAAAAGTAGCAAGACATTCATATTTCAAAACCACCTTTCCCCCTACTGCTGACACAGAACAGAACTTTCTCTTTCTCCGTTTCACGCATATGGTAATCAGTTTGCTTTCCTTTGAACTAGATAATTGTAAGAATCACAGAGTACCCAAAGCCTGTCCATGTATATTTATGTTCACTAACACAGTTACACAAGGGATCCGCAGAAATACTACTGGTTCTGTTAGTTTAAATTAAATTCCTTAATCAATCCCCTGAGAAGTGTTATCCAGGAGGTAACTGCCGAATGTGCATGAATCATTTATGTGCTTTGTTCTATAACAGTTTTGGGAGGTCTGCAAATGTGAATTCTGCACAACGAAAATGGGTTGCTGACATTAGACAAGGCATCCAGTGGTTTCCAAATCTTGGAAACCTAATAACACAGGCTCTACACAGCAGAGCACAGGTGCCATGAAGTTTCCTCACTTAACCTCCCTGCATTCACCTCCCTTAAAAGTAGCAGAAGCTAACATCTGCTGATTGCTTCCTTATGCCAAGACTTGATTATTATTTAGTTCCCAGAATAGCTTTGTGAAGTCAGAACTATCACCATCACCCACTTTATCAACTGAGGAAACCATCGCTTAGAGAGGTTGAGTAATTTACCCAAGGTTACTTAGTTTGTAAGTAGCTGAAGGAGGATTGGAACCCAGATCTTTTTGATTTCCGAGTACATGGTCTTAGCCACTACTAGAGACTGCCTATCCTAATATAACCCTTCACCTCTTCCCTGCCCCAGCAATGTGGTGACTATTTAAGCACTGCATTTGCAGTTGGACTAGGGGTGGGATTGGTTACAAGGGGCTAGACCACTCCGGAATGCTTGTTTCTCTGTTGCTCTCTTACCAAGGGTAACTTGCTATAGATGTAAAGAGGAAATAAATGTCAATTGTACCCTTTGTGGATTTTTCTGTATGTGCTTCAATGTACTCTGAAGTCCTTCCTCACTCCTTTGCCCAGGTAGCTGGATTTGAACCACTCATTGGCCTAAAAGGAAGTTGTCAAAATAGATCCAGAGAACAAAATTGTCAAAATTTCAGCTCTTGGACTTTTCAAAGGCTTTATGTCAAGTATGACATGAAAACCTACCTAATCTAGTTTTTGACCTCCTTCCCTAGACTGAAAAAGCAATCTTCTTTAGCTGAATGGGGGTGGCCATTTGGACAGCAGGTAGGTCAAAAGGAAGGATCCCTAAGCGCCACATAGTAGGTCGAGTTAGCCAGCAGCACTGATGATGAGACAGCATGGCCTTGTGAGTGGACATGGACAAAGCCCAGGCTTTCAGTTCCCCTTCTCTTCTCCCACTGGTGAGAATTCTGCAGTGAGAACAGCCAGTGTACCGTCTTTTAAATTTCCTGTAGAAGCGATGCCTGCCTATGTGCCTAAGACTTTGCTCGACCCTCCATTTGGCTTCCTTGGATGTGTAATAATCTTCTCCACATGCTGGAATTGAGCAACTGGGGTCATGTGACACTTCTAGGGGTGATGAGGGTGTATGGAGAAAAGAACTCCTTATCTAGGCAATGTGCAGTGATTGGAACCAGTCTGCTATATCTAGTAGTTCACAGATAGCCATAGAAAATAATCCCTTCCTTGCATAGATAATTATATATTCCCTTTATTTTTATTTATTTTATTTATTTATTTTTGGCTGTGTTGGGTCTTCGTTGCTGCATGCGGGCTTTCTCCAGTTGCGGCGAGCGGGGGCTACTCCTTGTTGTGGTGCGCGGGCTTCTGATTGTGGTGGCTTCTCTTGTTGCAGAGCATGGGCTCTAGGTGAGTGGGCTTCAGTAGTTGTGCGCGGGCTCAGTAGTTGTGGCACACAGGCTTAGTTGCTCCTCGGCATGTGGGATCTTCCCGAACCGGGGCACGAACCTGTGTCCCCTGCATCGGCAGGCGGATTCTTAACCACTGTGCCACCAGGGAAGCCCTATATTCCCTTTAAAGAGTCAATAACTGTTCTCTAATAATTGTAAGATCCCCGAGGGAGTGTAATAATAATGAGTTCCAAGACTATGGATGATCTTATATTGACTGAGGTAATTTACATACTAATTGTAAAAGCAACTAACATTAACTGAATTCTTAACTGTGTGCCTGGCATTAGGTTTAACATTTGACATATATTATTGCTTATAATTTGCATAAAATCCTTACGAGATAATATTTTACAGATGGAGAAACTGAGGCTATGTGAAGTCAAGTAAATTTGGCGGAGGTCAGAAAACTGGCAAGAGGTTGAATTTGGATTTGAGTCAGCTACTCTTGGTTGAACAAGAAGCAGAACAATAATGAAGAAGAGGGCCACATAGGAAAGGGGGATGATGGGAACATCCATCCATTTTTCCTGAAGGAAAAAATATATTTATGTATGTATGTAAATGTTTGTATGTATATAAGTGTGTATATGTATATGCATGTGTAGAAAGAATCTATTTTCAATATACGTGTGTATGTATCCCCACAAACCTATATATACATATATACATATATGTATATACATATATATATATATATATATATGGAGAGGGAGAGGAAATCTACCTTTAATGTTTGTTCATCTATGGTCTGCTTTCAAAGAGATTTACTCTTCTGTGGGAGGTAACATCAATCTCAATAATAATATAATAATAACTAGCAGATATCCTGAGTCTGGAGGGGATGACTTGACTTCATTCTTTTATATAATAATCTTTTAATTATCTGACTCTTTCTCAAAGCTGTAAGTTTCCATCAGGCAGGCAGTGACTGTAACTTGTTTATTCTTTTATTCCAGAGCCTAGCACAGCCCCTGACTAGCCCAGGGTCACCCAACCAGACAACTAGTGGGATTCAGACTCAGGCAGTCTGACACTAGAGCCAAACTCTTAACCATGGCTTTGCCCTGTCTCTACAGAACGATCCTCTTCCAAATGCACTGCACTGTGATTTTATGGCAGGGCTGCTTCTTTGGTGTGGGTATAAATCAGATTCTCCTTATATTCTGCTCATAAGTTTGGTATGAAATAAACTACCTGGAGAAATGTTGCCTGACTCCAAGGTTAAGAACAAAGCCTAGTATCCATAGCCCCTCACATCATCGTGCCAATTTCTTATTTAGCTTGTGCATCGAAACATGAATAAATATAGCATATTAGGATGTCCTAGATGACTAGGAGCTGCTTGGGAGGATTTTATTCGGCAAAGCCTCTGTATGATAGATAGAAATGTACAAGAATACTGCACATAGAAAGTGGGCACAGAGGGAACTTTCCTCAACATAATAAAGGCCATATATGACAAACACACAGCCAACATCTTCCTCAATGGTGAAAAACTGAAACCATTTCCACTAAGATCAGGAACAAAACAAGGTTGCCCACTCTCACCACTCTTATTCCACATAGTTTTGGAAGTTTTAGCCACAGCAATTAGAGAAGAAAAGGAAATAAAAGGAATCCAAATCGGAAAAGAAATAAACCTGTCACTGTTTGCAGATGACATGATACTATACATAGAGAATTCTAAAGATGCTACCAGAAAACTACTAGAGCTCATCAATGAATTTGGTAAAGTAGCAAGATACAAAATTAATGCACAGAAATCTCTTGCATTCCTATACACTAATGATGAAAAAATTTGAAAGTGAAATTAAGAAAACACTCCCATTTACCATTGCAACAAAAAGAATAAAATATCTAGGAATAAACCTACCTAAGGAGACGAAAGACCTGTATGACTGAAACTATACAAGTAAAAAAAAAAGGAATGCTGCACATAAATAATTGATGCACATATGAAGAAGATTCTTAAGGCTTTTTAAAGACAATGCACCATAAGATTTTTTTGTTTTCATATTTTTGTTTTTTTCTAGGATGCTGTAGGTAGGTAATATAAATTATGGATACTCAGCTTGTGGATAATTAAGTATTGAATAAGCTACAGTTCACTGCAGTGATGATTCACATCATCTAGTTTGTGGATAATCGATTGTGGTGCTCTTGTCCCGGTTTTTGGCTCTGTTTACTGCCTATAAGCAGTCTCATAAAATTAGACTGAGGCAAAGTCAGAAAGTAGAAATAAAATGTGTACAGAGAAATTCAATATAGCACTATTTATAAAAGTGCTAATAGTCCAATAATAGATTAATAGTTAAATAAGTTTTGGCATATCTGGATAAAGGAATATTATTATAGTAGAATAGCATTTATAATGAATACTTTTTATGATGAAATGCTTAAAATATGATAGACAGTGGACTATCTTGAATATTCGACATCTGGAATGAATCGAATACCCTTCCTCCTCTACAGGACAAAATTATTTTCAGTAATAATCATGAAATGTAACAAACAGTAACAATGGCCAGAAAAGAAATATGAATAGGCCAAGGTCACAGAGCAGAGCATTGACTGCTAGAGAATCATGTTGCCTAAGGAATATGCCCAGAAGAGGACAGTAACAATGGCCAGAAAAGAAATATGAATAGGCCAAGGTCACAGAGCGGAGCATTGACTGCTAAAGAATCATGTTGCCTAAGGAATATGCCCAGAAGAGGAGGAAGAGGAAAGAACTAAAGTGTGGAAGGACTCTTTCTCAGGAATGGTTGACTTTTGAGGATGTAGCCATCGAATTCACTCAGGAGGAGTGGGAATGCCTGGACTCTGCTCAGAGGACGTTGTACAGGGACGTGATGGTGGAGACCTACAGGAACTTGCTTTCCGTGGTTTCCACAGCACTCCTTCACCCATCCCTCCACCTTCCACATCACTCACACTGTAGAAATGATCCCTCTGTTGAACTGTTGGACAACATTCTCAGGACAGGACCTATGTCACCATCTGCCACCGTGATGACTCAGAAATCATTTCCTGGAGGGATGGCTGAATATCCTTAGTACTTAACACAGCTGACTTCTTCTTGCATCTCCTTTGAGGTTTTTTTCTAAACTCCTGATATTAGTTGTATTATCATGTAACGTGTCCTCCCTGGGTGGGTGCTCGTGCTTAAGAATAAGTTGTCTCAGTCTGTAGTCCAGCTGGAAATCCTGTTTCCCTCACTACTTCATGTGCCAATTGGGTTAATGTATACAAACTTGTGTGTCTCTTGCCCTGATTTGAAAAATCGTGTTAATTTACCTCAAGAGTTTTAAAACAAGTTCATGCTGTTAGATTGCTTAGAATATTGTGTGTTTTGTCGTAAATAGTCAAAAGTTAGTTTTTTAGAAAAAGATATGCTAGTATTCTGTCATGTTTTTCATGATATGCCTTTGTCTGCATTATACCTTGTTTGCTTTTCCTTTGCAATTTTTTCTCAACAACATTGTGTCTGATCCCAGTTAATGAATATAGAACGTGCTCACTGTTTATTCCATATATTTTGGAACCATTTAACTGTACTGCATAGGTAGGGGTTGCTCTACTTGTTGGCTGTCGGAAAAATGGAGAATATTTTACACATTAATTTATAAGCATGATTTATAGATGATGGTCTTTCAGCATGTATTATGCAATACAGCTGTCATGTACTACTAAAAACATATATATGAATAGTAAAATTCTTCTATTCTTGAACTCTTCATGTGATTACATACCAATATAGAAAATATTGTGTATAAGAATGACAGAACTGAAGTAACTCAAGTTCTATTACTTTATCTTTACAACCACTGTGCCACAACTGTTTATTTCAAATCTATTGTCTATATGCAGGGGTGTATAGGACATAAGACTTGAATACATGAACTAGTGAGCTCAAATGATTCTGAACCCTATGAAACTTACTTTTGGGAGGAGAGGAACACAGTAGCTAATCCTCTGTCATGGACTACACAAGGAGTCCTTTGAATTAATTCCCATGTAGATCACAAAGTTAAAGTGTAAGAACTAAAATGTGCTAATTTGAAGCTTAAATATATATATTATATAAGTAAAACCCATCAGTGTCTGCACTAATTCTTTAGAAATTAGACCAACAAAACATATTTTTGGAGAAGTATTCTATTCCTGATATTTAGAATTGCTGGAGCATTGTGATAATATAAAGCAGGCTAAATTTTAATTGGTTTTATTTATTATTACTTTTAATTTCTCTACAATGCCCTTCCCACTCCCTTATTGGTTGCACATGGGGTGAACTACTTCTACAGTTCTACTCCTGAAATTCCATTGATGACAAATCTCAGGAAGAAAAAAGGATATAAAATTGTGTATAAGATATACTGGTAAAGGGCCTTTGAGATTCCTTTCTGCACAAGGAAAGCTGAAATGGTCCGTGAGGTGTCTGGAGTTTCTGCCATTTGTGATATCTGAAACTAAACATGTGACCTGGGCAAGGATGGAGTAAGCCAGGTAAAGAGATGCTCCGTATTGGATAATGGCCAATGGACCAATCAGAGCCTCTTTCTAGAGAAATATGAACGCCAATGCTCAGATGAGATAGGTTAATTACATCTGAATATTCATGAAGCTATTGTTTTGGTTCTTTACGGAGTCAGTCTTAGAGGCACTGCCACCCAAGTGATTATCTACTACGTGTCTTTTTGTTTTTGTTTTTGCTTATTATATACCCTCCATTATCTCTGTGGACCAAACTTAAAGAACGGTTCAGTTAAAAAAATGAACAAACAAAATAGAGATATGATATAAACACTAAAAGAGAATATATAAAATATTTAACAATGGTTAGGCTCTCTGGGTTGTAAGATAATGGATATTTCCTTAGCTTCTTTCTATATTTCCTATATTATCTATCATGAGCATGTGTTGCTGGTTTTTCAGGAAATTTTTTTTTTATTAAAGATAACTATATTTTCTATTTTCATCTTGATTTGCTTTAAGAGGAGAGAAGGAACCACCTTTATATCTATAATTCCTTGCACAGAAGTAAGTTCACTTTCCTCTGGAAAAACTGAGTGCGTAATAAAAGGCTATAACCTGCTGAGGTTAAATACAGTTTATCCTGGGCTAGTTATCTGAATTTTTATTCCTATGCTGTAGGGTAAACAGACCATTTGAAGTTTTTTCCAGGTTAGTAAGAGACCAAGATAATTGTAAGGTAGTTACCTTGGACTAGAAAGGTGAGGTGGGTTAGTGCTTTTAACAATCTCTTGCCTATACGGCAAGGTTATTTTTGAAGACAAGAGTACCAAATGTTCCAAGTTCCCACAGTTGTCATGGAAACCTTTTTAGCTAGCTGAATAGGTTAGCAGTATTTTATGTTCCCCACTTTGTCAAATACAAGAAGACATGATCCCAGCTTTGCATTACTAATCAGAAAACTTCTGTTTTCAAGTCTTCTAGCCCTTGATTAGTCACATTGTCTTAATGTGTTTTTTTTTTTTTCCCTTTTCCACAACATAAAGCAACAGGCAGTTTCTCTTTCAAAAATCATTCCCACTTCAGAAGCAGAGCCAAAATTGTGACTGGGATGACCTTGTTGTGCTTGGGAGTAATACTGCCAGCAGCTCTGAAAGGCTCCTGCAGGTTAATTTAGGCTCCTGCTGAAACTCTTCTGATTTGTACTGACTTTCAATGGTTCCCTGGAGGTAAACTCACTTGCTAATAGGCAGGAATTATTCCTCATTTTAGGAGCAACAGTCTGCCCATACCAGCTTATAAAGCACAGGTAAGCTTTAGGAAAAAGGCACCCTAAGGCTAAAACCAAAACAGCCAGGTCACATGGGTAAATTCAGATCCAGCAAATCTGACTTTTTCCTCTTATACATCTGCAACAACCCTTCACATTGCTTTGGAAGGTAGAAGTCGTCTAAGAATACAGAGGAAAATTGGAAAACTAACAATGGCATTGCAGCAATAGACTGACCACTTTGAGTAACTAGTTAAAACTGGAATTTGTTGGGCTTCTTTAAGTGTCACCAGACACAGAAAGCCTTGTTTGTGTATGGGGGAGGCAGCTGACAAGGGTACCAGTACCTTACAGCATCTGGCTTGTTAAGTAGTGTATAAGTAACAATTAAGTATAATGTAATAATCAAGAATGTGGGATTTCCAGCTATGTGAATTTGGGGAGTTCATCTTGTCTCTTGGTTTCTTTATTAGTACAATGGAAATTACCAATAACATCTATCCCATAGGGCTGTAGTGAGGATTAATAAGTTAATACATGTATACTGCTTATCAGCCCTGACCACAATACATGCTAAATAAATATGTTTGCAGGATAAAGGCATGGGGGGAAGACAGGAGTGATGGGAAACAAAGAAGAATAAAAAGAGACAATAGAAAACAAAGAGGGGAAAATGACCATGGAAGAACTAGGTGCATCTGGCTATAAGGTAGCATCATTAACAGTTACCTCAACTATTGGATGTTGCCCAAATTTCTGCCCCAGCCCTAGACCTCACTGGACCCTACCTCTCATTGGATGCAACTAAATGAGACAAGTTGACAAAATTTGTTGGACTGACACAGTGGTTTTCATTATCTAATCATGACCCATTATTTCATTATCTGCTTTTTGTTCTTAAATATTTGAATGTCTGTTCTGCACTCAAGCAATGATGCTTGCCAAAGAAACCTCAAGTTAATAATGAAGTGCATAACGAAAACCACTCTTTCAGTGGGGCCAAAGAGGTTGGGAATTAGGAGGTTTCAGCTTTGCCATAGCAGAGTTATCTTTTTTCCGGGAATTTAAATAGTGAAGAAAAATACATTTGTACATTCTTGAAAACTAAAAGTAATAAACTGACTGATGGAAATGGATAAAAAAGAAAGCAACTTAAATGTCACTGAGTAAACCTTGAAGACTGCATAAGACCAGACCAAATTCAATTATTTTGGAAACCATCGAAACAAATTGTAGCACAGATCACAATTCTAATATAAAACTAAAAAGTGGATGCCAAATGAGAAGCTAGGCATGAAAATAAAATAGCTTGTGTTCATGTTTTTTTATGAAACATGTTTTCCTATACTCATAAAATGATTTTTTATACACACATTTTCATAATTTTTGAAGACTTTCGTGTAATAATAAATCATAACCTGTGTATTGTAAATTGTATTCACTAATCAATCACGTTATTCCAATACATGTTATGAAAATTTGCCTAGTAGGAAAGATGCCCTACTCCTGGCAGTTGATAATAACAATTATATTGTGTTTTAATATTATAGTATATATATATTGTTCTGCATTTATTCTCTTAGTTTTTTCATGTGGCTCTTCTCAAGCAAACTACACGCTCCAAAAATCTTATTCCGCATGAGCACAGAATGTCAGGTAATAAATATGGTACAAATGAATGAATGGCTAAGTAACAGGCATTATGTTTTGAAGAGCTTAGTAAATAATAAAATAAAATGATATTCTCACTTCTTAGAAATGAGTTAATTCTTATTTAAATCAAATATTTTTATCAATGTAATACATGCACATAGTGAAAAAAAATTAAAAGATTTTAAGGAAATAAAGCAGCTCCTGCCCACTCTTTTCCATCCTTTAAACTAGCTCTCTAGAGAAATAACTTTGAACCATTTTAGCTTTTTCTTCTGGTACTAACTTTAATATTCTAAATATTATGCTTCTACCACTGTCTTTCCACAGGCAATTCTCTGACACCAACTTAATGTCTCACAATTCAGTTGAATCTGGAGTTAGTACAGACCTCACAGGTTGAGGGGCTCAGTCCCACAAGACTGCTCCCACTTGCTCCCACTTTCAGATGTCAACTGCAAGTCCTGGATGTTCCCAAGCCCCCCACACTTCTTCCTGTTTGGCTACAAATTTGGAAGTTTCCATAACCCTCCATCAGGTCTGAAAATTTGCTAGCACAACTTACAGAATTACTGGAAGTGCTGTACTTACAATTACAGTTTTATTATAAAGAATACAAATCAAGAGCAGCCGAATGGAAGAGATGAATGGGGTAAAGTCTTGTGGAGGGAGAAGGGAGGACCCAGAGCCTTCACGCCCTCTCCTAGTAGAGTCTGGGTGTGCCACCCTCCCAGCACATTGATGTGGTCACCAACCCAGAAACTCCCTAAGCCTCATTGTCCAGAGTTTCCTATACTCATAAAATGATTTTTTATACACACATTTTTTTTATACACACATAAGGTTTCCTTATGAAGCATGATTGGTTAATGTCACTGGCTACATGATTGAACTGAATTTCTGGAGGTTGTGAGATGGGAGTAAAAATTCCAGTGCCCTAGTCACTTGGTTGTTTTTTCTGCCAACCAGCCCCCATCCGGAAGCAATTTAGGAATCCAACCTCATTAGCATAAACTCAAGTATGAGTGAAAAAGGCTTTATATGAATAACAAAATACACTCCTATCACTCAGGAAATTCCAAGGATTTTTTGAAGCTCTGTGACAGGAACTAATGAAAAACACCAAATAATATTTATATTTACATAGTTATTTATTGATTTATATATATTACATGGTATAATATATATAAGTTTATATATTTTTACTACTATTTAATTTTCTATTGCCTTCCTTTTATCATAGTTGACTATTTAGCTTTTTTATACCGACCTCCATTACTTTTTATTTGTCCACATAATTTATATATATGTATATATATTCATATATACGTAAGTTTAAATTAGAGGTTAGTGTTTGTATTATTATTATTATGCTTATAAAAGTATTGTTCACTGTGAACCAATGAACAACGTACCATAATTGTATTTCTTTTCTTGTACAAGTTGCGTTCCTCTTTGATTTACTAATTGCCTCATTTTTAAAATTCTTCTGTTTTTATATTTTTTCAAATTCCGTTACAGTTTGTCACATTAATATTTATACTATTTTAAAATACTCAACCAGTGCCCCCCACTCCATGCCCACATCCCAGTCATCCCCTCCCCCAACTCTTTTTGTTCAGTGTAGGCTGGTTGCTCTCCAGTTTGGCACAAACCAGTCATTTTCAGACTTCTCACACTTCATTTAGTCTTTCCTATTAGGTTCTATAATCTCACTTATATTGCACGTGTTTCTTTGAAATTATTATTATCATTATTACTGTTATTACTATTGCTATTATTAGTACATTGTTTTATTATTTTAGTTATTTCATTCTGCTACAGCAAGAGCTATAGCAACAGTCTAAAAATGTATACAGATGAAGGTAAATTTTTCTAGGTCTTGAATATCAGAAAATTTTGTTTTTCTACTTTTATATGTGATAGATGATTTCTTATACTTAGAAGGTGAAATCATTTCCCCTCAGAATTTTTAAGGTACATCTCCACTAGTAACTCTAGATTCTACTTTTGCCTATGAGAAGTCAGATGCCACTTTGATCCTTATTCTTTGCATGTGACTTAAACTTCCTTCGCGGGAGCTCTCAGGAATTCCATCTCCAAGAGGCTGTAATTTCATTCTGGTGGGCTTTGGAGTGGGTCTCTTTTATTTACTGATCTGGGGGATTCTTTCAACCTGAAAACTAATTTTTTCCAATCTTTGAAACTTTCCTGAATTAATTTGATAATTTCCTTCCTTCTATTTGTTTTCATTCTCTATGGAACAATTGTTTTGATGGTTGGCCTCTTAACACTTGAATTTCTGTTTTTTTCTCTTTTCTCCTTTTTTTTTTTTTTTTTTTTTTTTTTTTTTATTTTTTTTGCTTTTTATTGCACTTTCTCTGAGGTTTTCTTGGATGTCCTCTCTACTCTTTTACTGATATTTTTTTCCCAAGAGCTATACAATTTTTACATTAGTTATCTTTCTGTTCTTTAAAAAATAGCATCCCATTTGTGTCTTATGAATACAATCTCTTTTTTTTTTTTGCGGTACGCGGGCCTCTCACTGTTGTGGCCTCTCCCGTTGCGGAGCACAGGCTCCGGACACGCAGGTTCAGTGGCCATGGCTCACTGGCCAAGCCGCTCCGCAGCATGTGGGATCCTCCAAGACCGGAGCACGAACCCGCATCTCCTGCATTGGCAGGCGGACTCTCAACCACTGCGCCACCAGGGAAGCCCACAATCTCTTCTTAAATATCTCTCTTTTTGTAATTATTTTCTGTTCCTTGTACTGTCTGTTTTCTTCTAATTTCCTTATCTCTCTTCTGTCTCTGATGTAAAAGGATTTCTTCATATTGATGTTACTCTTACTCTTTGCTGTTTGTTCATTTTAAGAGTGAGGCACTGAAAAGAGGGGCATGGCTTCTCAGCTAATGGTCTGCATTTGAGACTTGCCTTTTGGCAAGTGTTACTAACTTTAAGTTTCCTCTGAATTTTTTCAGAGACAAGTCCTTAAGCAGTGTATATACTCTGGGATGTTGTGGTCTATGAGCAGAAGTGTGAGAATGGAGCTGGGAGTTCCAGTGTGAAACTATGGAGACTTTTATTTAATTCCCTGCTTTCTGTTTAGTACCTCATTGTGGCATCACATGGGGATCAGGAGTCTAAATTCTCTCGTTTTTTCTTGAGAGAATAAAACTTTCTGGCCTTTGAAAGTTGGGGATGGATATTTGCTTGGCTGCAAAATTTGCAGGAAGAAATCTGTGTCTAACTCTTCTTTATGAAGCTTTTCCACCTACTCTGCTTTCTTTAGCCCCAAGCTTTACCTGACATTTCATGGAACACTGCACCATTCTCAAGTAAATTTTGGGTTCTGAGGGATGCATCTTTTGCTTCATCATTATGTCTTTGTATAGACACATAGAATTTCGTTTTCTCTTCACAGCTAAGCCAGTAAGCTATCCTTCATCAACTTCCTACCTACAAAACATTTGTCCATATTCTTTTCTTCCTTCCTGCTGTTGTCTCCTCTCCAGATTTTTGTTTGTTTGTTTCGTCATTGCAGATTTTTACTGTTTTATTTCTCCTCTTTCATTTTGGTAATATTAAAAGAGTGGGCAGAAATAAACTCCTATGTTCATTTCTCCATATTTAACCAGAATTTGAAAAAAAATCCACATTTTTGAAATGATTTAGTGGTTTGATATTTAGGATGCCTTCAAAGTGAAGTCCTGAGTCAAACATGCATTGACTGGTCTCTGCCCTTTCCAAGAAAATAAATCATCTGCCCTTCATGGTGACCTTTTTACTTGTTCTTATACCAGAGAAGGTGACCACCTAATGGGTCATTTTAAGAGTTCAATGAAATCTCCCTTGTCTTCATTAAATCTCTTTATCCATGCTTCACATCAGATTTAATTTTGCCTTAAAAATTTGATTCTTATTAATCATTTAAGCTCCTTCCTATTATTTATAATTTGGAATAAATGCCAACCTTTCTGTAAGGTTTGGTAGGAGATGGGGTTCAGAATATTAAGGAAGTGAACCACAAACAGTGGTGTGCATATCACCAGAAGGGGAGTGGTGGTGGCTTCAGCAATGACTGGGGAGGTTTGCAGTACTTAAACCCAGTGTTCCTCTGGCACCTTTCAGTCCTGGGTTTAAATCCAGCCCCAGCCACTTGTGATGTGACCTTGAACACATTATTTAACCTTCCATAGCCTCAATATATATTGCTGCTAATAATACCTACTTTGTAGGATGTTGAGTAGACTGAATGAAACAATAAATTAAAAAAAATTAGGATGTTGAAAAGATTGAATAAGATAATAAATGACAAAAAACACAAAATTTGGAACAGTGCCTTGCTCATAAAAGAGTACGTAAACATTAGCTGTTTCTAATATACAAACATACCTTAAAAGTATTGCAGAAAAAATTACTTGTTACTTTTGAGACCAGGTTTGGTTTGTTCACTATTCTTACAATTTTTGTGGTTTTTTTTCCCCCTTATTTGCTGTGTTTATGTTTATAAACATGGTGGATCATCCAAACCATTAACCTTAGAATTTCGGGTTAACTGTACAATCACCGCTCTAGCCTAGGAAAACCTCCTGCCCAGTGTGAGGGTCAGACTTATCTGTGGCTGAAAGTAAATAAAGGCATGCTGGGATTGTTAAATGTGGCTGTCTCAAAGGTGGATATCTGTTGCTGCATGAGCAGTTTGGCTGTGGGGACCTGCAGTCCACTTAAGTAGTCAACTGCATATAGGCATGACCTGGAATAGATTCACTTGATTAGAGCTAAAGGAGCAGGCAGAAAGTTAAGTAGGGTATGGGAACTAAGGCATTTTATCAATTGTTTCTGTGTAATTTGTTAGAATAGAAGTTTACTAAAGTGATAATAACCCTGGGCTTAGAGGCAAGAGATCTAGATGTTACATTGCATTGGTGTATCACTCATTTCCAATTTAATGAGACACTTTCTGAGAAAAGAAACTGAACTGTTTATGACAATATATATATTGTGATTATCACAGTGGTTTTGTAGGATATTGAATTTTTTTGTGCACAAAAGTATGCTAAATATTGTAATTCATTAGGGAATCAAGCTTTGATCAGTATATTGTCATTCTTTCAAATTTTGAATTTTTGAACTTCTTTTGTATTGTGTATACATTTGTTGTCACTTTGCAATTTTCCTAGAAAAATTAGATGACTTACATCTAGTAACTTTCATTTCTTCTCATTTTCTCAAGTCCTTACTATTTTCTCAATGGTGGTCACAATTGTCATTTTTCAATATCTAACATTTAATTTAATAGCGACATCCTCACAGCTTTTGATTTCTGGGTTAAAGAACTAATATATTTAAATGTAAAATGGTAGGTACATAATCTAAACTTATCTATGGTTAGGACAGGATTATATCATTAAGAAAACTATCACAAGCCTGTGGAACTGTTATCTTGGCTATGACTGCACTCACTCTTCTCTGAACTCTGATTAACAATTCTAATCTGTTCTGGAAAGTTGAACATCCATCTGTTTTCTGATGATTTCATGTATATTAACTTTCGTTACATATAACTGTATATATCACTGTATATGACACTCCATAATCGGGAATATGATACCTCACAGTGCAAGAAAATGAGTTCTTTTAACTGAACAGGACATGAACGTGAGAGAATAAAAGAATATATTCTAAAGTGCTGCTTTTCATCCTCTAACTGTACTTTCACCTGTTAAAAAATTGTCACCTACATCATGTACAGGTTGTTAGTTTAAACAGCCTTTTCAGAAACCTTGCAGGAGCTTTGACCCCATCCTGTCTCACTTTGTTCACCACGCTATTTTAATTGCTTGTCTTGTTGATGGAAAGGGCAGGCACCGGAGTGAGGTGTGAGATTGAGAAAAGCAAGGGCTGCCACTTAATATCTTTGTAATGGATGGCGGTACTTTAGATCCTATTTTTAAACAAACTGTTGCTCTCATATAAAGGTGTTGAGGACTGACTGGAGAGTCTTCTTTTCTTTCCCAATTAGGAAACTGGTCAAGAAGTCAAAGAATGAATTTTCACCAGTCTCTTTTCAGATGCTTAGATTTTCTTGATTTGCAGAAATCTATTTAACTAGATGACCTTTCTTTGCCCTTCTCTGCACTCAGTTCCAAAATAGGGGAGAGAAGACACTTCTTACCAATCCTTCTCTCCCCTCGTCCTTGTCCCCTTCTAGAGTGCTTCTACAGAGCGCTCTAGAAGACTGGTGCTTAGAGTCAGACTGTGGGATTTCTAATTCCTGCCTCCCTTACTGTTTAGTTGTGTTCTTTGAGCAATTATATCAGGCAGGGTTCCAGTGGGAAGGGACAGCACACTCAAAGCTCAAAGTAGAATAATTTGATGAGAATTTCATAAAGGGACTAATTTTTAAAGTGTAAGCATCTTGTAAGGAAACTATGAGGGACAGTGTAGTACCCCAGTCCTAGTAACAGAAGAGCTGTTACTATCCCTGAGCCCGAAGGGAAGAGGGGAAAAATTGATTTCTGGAACCGGGAAGGAGAAAGCTGTGTAAACGGGGCCACATACAGAGGATCTGTAACATTTTGTTGAGGAATGTAGCCAGTGTGAGACAACATTCAAGGAGGAAATAAAACTTGACCTCACTCTGTTCTCTACCTCTTAGTCTCCTGCTGGGTTCTCCCATTGGCTACATCCAAACAAAAGCTTGTCCACACAGGTCAGCTTCCTGGGGCAGAAAGCAGGTAGAAAAAAATGGAAAGTAGATTTGGAGGGGCAAATGGGAGATTATCTGAAACAGCAAATGATTTGATCTGTAAATCACGGTCTCTTCTTCTGTAAAGTGGGGCTAACTATTATACTCTATGATGTAGGTACTATAGTACCTACTAAGAGTAGAGTATATATAGATATATATATATACTAAGAGTAGAGTATATGGTACAGTTCCTACTGCAAAGCAAGCACTGAATGCCCATAAACTATCATATTTATTCTTTGGGAATTTTTTACCAAATGGATAAAGGTTGCCAAAGTGGTCACTAGCTGATTGGAACCTACTAAGTTCTTTCAAACCTGTTCTATTCTATTATGGATTCAGATATGTGAAATAATTCAAAATAATTTTTAACATATAGTTAGAAAAATTGTAGCTAATATGGTTTATTATAGATTGAGTCTATAATCTATAGACTTATAGATTATAAGTCCGTGAAGCACTGTGAATCCTTGAAGAACGTCTTCAAACTATGCTTCTTCCATCCTTTTACTTCATACATCTTCAGGTTCTATTTCATCTTCATGCTTACTCTGACTTAACTCAAGCCTCTGTCATCTCTCCATTGGATTATGACACTCACTTCTCAACTACCCAACTGGACTTCCAGCTTCCCACTCCCCAATCCATTCCTACAGTACTAATTCTTTTAAACTGGGCCTTCGACTAAACGTACATCCATCTCAGTAAATGTCCAAGTTGTTTGATGATCTGGGTTCTTTCTTTCTCTTCTGGCCCATCTCTGGCTATGTCCTCATTGCACTACTTCGTCAGTAACAAGCCACAGTCCCAGCAGTCCCCCAATGTATCATCCTATTCCAGTGGTTCTCAAAGTGTTGCCCCAGCCCAGCAGCATTAAAATCAACTACAGAGTGTTAGAATGGAAAATTCTTGGACTCTATCTGAAGCCTATTAAACCAGAAACTCTGGAGAAGAGGCCCAGCAAGCTGTGTTTTTACAAGACATTCAGGTAATTCTGGTGCACACTCAGGTTTGAGAGCTCCTCCCATGCCTCTTACTCTTGGGTCGTGCTAGTAATCTCTTCCCGGAATGTATATTCTGCTCCCTTCATGTCCAAGACTTATTTCAGGCATCAAAGAATCCAGGATTGATTTGCTGATTGGTTGGTAACAGATTAATGTTAGTTTTCCTGAATCAAAAAAATTATTTGTTCAGATAATGTCCGTGTCTGAAAAGAATGAACCTAATTCTTATGGTAACTTTTTAAGAAAATAGTTTTGTACAAATATTTATTCAGAAGGGTTGATACATTCGTTAGGAGAACGGAAGGAGTTTTTATGTATTCAGGTTTCTTCTAAAAACATGCCAGACAGTGATGAATAAGTACTCTTTATCTTACTAATAACAGTAAATGGTTTGAACTCTATTTAATTGGCCTCATTTTATAGATGAAGAAACTGAAGCTCAAAGGGGTTATGTAACTTGTTCACAATTACAAATCTAACAAGCAGCAGAGCCAGGACTGGAACTCAGGTGTGTTTGACCTCGAAGATCAGATATTTAAACATCATATTATCTTTGAAATACAGAGAAAGCAATTGCCTCTATTTTTCTCTCAAGGCTTTCCTTTTTTAATTCAAGCAAAGTAGGGAGAGAAAGGAGAACATTATTCTCTTGCAGACAATGGAGGATACTTCCAGTTGGTCACTACGCAAATGGCAGACTTGTTATGATGTGATCTACTGCCAGTTCTCTTGCCAGTGTCATGACAAACTAATTCTTTCAAATGATTACATAAAACGTTTGCTACAAAATATATTTAAAATAATAGTTTTTTTTTTTTTTTTGCGGTACGCGGGCCTCTCACTGTTGTGGCCTCTCCCGTTGCGGAACACAGGCTCCGGACGCACAGGCTTAGCGGCCATGGCTCACGGGCCTAGCCGCTCCATGGCATGTGGGATCTTCCCGGACCGGGGCACGAACCCGTGTCCCCTGCATCGGCAGGTGGACTCTCAACCACTGCGCCACCAGGGAAGCCCAAAATAATAGGTTTTAATTATGACTTATCCTTGCATACATTGAGAAGGATTCAGGGTTATCTATAAAATAATGTCTCTCCCAGGTTCTTGCATTTCAATATGCTTTTGCAAAGGGAAGAGAGAGAGGTTGGCAATACAGGTATTGTGCAAAAAGTACAGCTAATTTGTGGGCATGGGAACATCATCCATCACTATGGATGTGGATAATCCATCATCCATTGTTCCAGCAAAAGAAAAATGTCAGATATGACTTTATAGAATGGGTGAGTATATAATAGGGTGGAGGTAGGTGGTATTAGGGTTACAGAGAAAGCTTCTCCCAATTTTATTTTTTACTAAAGGCAGGGAGATTCTCTGATAGTAGATTCTCTGGTGCAGAAATGGCATGCCTCAACCTTCTTGATCATGGGCCCTAGACAAAACTAGAAGAGAAAATGATCTATCACATTTACAAAATGACCACTTTAGAGTTTCAATACTTTCCTCTTTCTAAGAAAAGATGCCCCCTATTGTCAGTGCAATAGCCTATATTTTTATTTGTGAGCACTGTTAGCTCATTTACTACTCAAATCTCAATAAAGTCAGAGATATTATTCGTTTTATGGATCACATTAATGAGAAGTAACAGTATATTCAATAAAGTATACAGTTACCACTTCATTAGCTCTTTTGCTAAAGAAATTTCATTAGGACTTTTTTTTTGGGAAAACATGACTATTATAGCCTTTTCCTTATGTACTGGAAAACTGTGTCCTGAAAAAGTGAGCTTCAAAAATCCCTTTATTAATTTTCCTGTATGCACTTCACATAGATTACCTTAATGATTTCATTTTACGTGTTTTATCTAATCATCTTAATTTCATCCTTGCAAGAGTAATGGGACCAATCAAATTAAATTGTTTCTATAATAAAGTAGCGTGGGTAGTGTTCAAGACATTATCCCTTAAGGCATTTGAATATACTTGATCATTAGAGGGGAACAATTTGTAAATAAAACTAAGGAAATGGAATTAGAGGACAAGAGACATTGCATCCCAAAAAAGACAATGATAATGGTGAAGATGGGCAGATTAATTATCATTATTACTTTACAGAGATATTTTTAATAATAAAAAAAACATGTCTTCAAAGTCACTTTCTTGGTTTGCCATTCCAGAGTTTCTTCAACTGACAGGCAAGTTCCTTCATACATAAAATTCATTTCTTTATGCTTTAATTAGAGCTCTTGTATTACGAATGGGGTTCTCTGTGGACAAAAACAACTAATAAACTTCCCTTCCCTTTTAAATTCCTCATATGCATAAGGATAAAAATCACACCATCTCTCAGCCTTCTTTCTTTATCTTCATCACTGTATAGTAAGTTTAAGAGTCCAGAACCTGGAGCTATACAACGTAGCTTCAAATCATGGTTCCCCACTTCCCAGGAGCATGACTGGAGGCAAGCTATTTAATCTATTTGTGCATCACTTTGCTCATATGTAAAGTGGGGATAATTATCGTTTCTATTTCCTGAGGTTACTGTGAGGATTAAACAGTCAATGTATATTGACTATACTGTCTGGTACATACTAAGTGTTATAAAAGTGTTTGCTATTATTATCATTTTTATTATGACATTGTCTTTGAGTTTCTGCAAATAATTTCTAAAAATCTCCCATTTTTTATTTTCAATAAAAAGAGTATGTGGACACGGTAAGGAATCTGAACAATAAAGAAATGTGTACAATTAAAAGCGAAGGCAACTACTGGTAATAGTTTCTCAGATATTCTTCCAGAGTGTTTCTATGTTCCCTTTTTCTTCCTTCCTTCCTTCCTTCCTTCCTTCCTTCCTTCCTTCCTTCTTCCTTCCTTCCTTCCTTCCTTCCTCCCTCATGAAAACACCATAGCATGCACAATGCTTCTCATTCTCCCACATGTAAAAATATGGTGATTACAACTAACACTGTACCTTGGTAAGGTGGTCTAACTATTTAGAAATTTTGTACCATCACTTTTTAGACTTTGTCAGTTGCTTTCCATGTAGTACACTGCAGCTTTCTATCTGGTCTCACAAGGCAGTGCCATATTGAAACAGCAGGACCCTACAGTCTTTCTCCCCAGTGTCCTCTGCCTGCCTTCTGTCTGTAGGAAAACTTTAGTCCAAGAATAAGTTTAATCAGAGAAGTGAGAAAAGGAAAGGAAAACAGTCAAATAAGACCAAATAATAATAGTTTAGTTATTAAGCAGAGTCAAGGACTTTTACTTCTCAAGGGCTAAAGATAATATTCTGAGCTGTATCCAGTGAGCTGTCCTGTAGACACTGAAACACCCACCAGGTGGAAGAAGTTAACTACATGATGACCACACGGTAGCCATGACATAAGCTGCCACAAATTTGAGAACTGGCCTGAAAGAAATGGGAACAAACCGACCCTGGAACTGGAGGATAGTATTCAAAACAATGAAGATGACCCTGATCAGAGCACTTCATGACCAAGTTCAAGACGAATGTCGGAGCTGACTGGGCTGTTCCTATATGTAGTCCCCTTCGTCCACATATATGCCCCCTGAAACTCCCCTTTAAAATCTCTTGCCCTCTGATTGTCAGTGGGGAGTCAATCTTTGGACATAAGTCCACCCTCTCCCCCGGTTGCCAGCCACTGAAATAAAGCAAATTTCCTTTCCACCAACCTTACCTCTCGAGTATTGGCTTTTGAGCGGCAAACAGTCAGAACCCACTTTCGGTAACAATATTGTTGCCTCTGTGTCTGTGGATTGTCATCTGGTGAAGCTAGCCCTCAACTTCCCTGGTTTCCTGGAGATTGGTGAATCTTGCTCCCTCCTCCTCTCTAATTCCTTATTAACATTCAGATTCCCTAAAAAGTTTTCCAGGGAACAGGAAAACTGTCAATTCCTTATATGATTGTTGTACATGATGAATAATTGAACATCAGCATCTCCTACTCTTTCTCTGAGTAACTGAGAGGTTAGGATTCATAAAGCAAAAGTGATAGACTATCTAAAAAATTTTAATGCTGGCCACTTGATACATTTTTATTACTAGTTATATCAGAAAATAATGCATTTTACATTTCAGAATACTGGATGCGGGAAATAAATTTTTTAATGAATCTAACCTATGAAAGTTCTTACAGAAAATACTAAATTTAAAACAATGACTGAGACATGTAATTTCTATCCCTTTGCATAATCAAAGGAAACCATCTGTCTTCTAAATATTAACATGTAACTTCATAATTCACCTGTCACAGGCTGAAAGGGAGAGTTGGAGGTAAAGTTCAGAAGCCCTTGGGCATCACTGTGTAGATGAGGATAAAACCGTTCTGGAGGAGAGTTTTGTTCCAGCGTGTAGAAGGTAAGCCAGTGTTTGTCAATATGCCAAAAACAGGACAAAGCAAAGACTGTTGGTGGAAGTTCTTCTACAAGAGTGATGTAAGTCTGCAGTATACAGAGGGTCAAGGTGAAATCAGACCTACAGTTTGCCAGTCTGCTAACTTCACAGTCAGGTGGGGGCTTTTGTAGTTTTCTCACACAGAATTGTGGGCAAGGCCACATAACCCAACATTCCTGTTATTAGCCAGTGCTAAGTGCACAATGATCACTTAAATCAGCTAATATGCTCTAAAGGGAAGGAGGAGTGAAAACACCAATCTCATTCTACAATATTTTAGCACTTTTCCTCTAAGCCCAAATTACTTTTGGAAAAAAAATGTCATTTTCAGCATGAAAGCTCTGCTGTTGCCACCCACCACAAGAAATCACTGTATACAGATTTTCAGTTCCTTTCACTGGAAAGATAACTGGTAAAACCATAAATGATGCTGTAGAGCTAAAACACAAGAAGAAAAGTAACAGCTTTCTGAACTGCAAAAGTCTGAAAATGATTTGAAGGGATACCTTCAAAGGCTGATTCATTATATACCAAAAAAAAAAAAAAAAAGCTAGATTCTGGGCTTCCCTGGTGGCGCAGTGGTTGAGAGTCCACCTGCCGATGCAGGGGATGCGTGTTCATGCCCCGGTCCGGGAAGATCCCACATGCCGCGGAGCGGCTGGGCCCATGAGCCATGGCCGCTGAGTCTGCATGTCCGGAGCCTGTGCTCCACAACGGGAGAAGCCACAACAGTGAGAGGCCCTCGTACCGCAACAAAACAAAACAAAACAAAACAAAACAAAAAAAAGCTAGATTCTATATATCTGGGTTTTCTGTGGCTCTTTCTAGTCATATAGACCATTTTAATGAATATGTATAATTCGTGGTTCTTTTATGTAGGAACTGGAGGCTGGAAGAGGAGGACCAGGAATGGGATCGGGGAGAAGGAAAAGAAAGGAAGGACAATAACAGTCACAATAATAGTGACAGCTAATATTAATTGAATATTATAATATAATATGAATATACTAAGTGCCAGATGCTGTGCTATGCCCTTGAAAGGCCTGACACCATCTAATCTCCACCAGTCCTATGAAGTTGGTATCATTGTTATACACACGTGTGAAAAGAGAAGGCACCAAAATTTAAACTACTTGCCTGCCTTTCCGTATATTCTGAAGTTGTGAAGGGAGAGGTAACTTTATATTCTAGTACTTGGTGATTCTAGATTCAGTTCATTTCACTACAGGAATATCTTTAGGCATGAAAGAGGAGAGGAGAGTGGGGCTCCATCACCTTTTCCTTCCCATCTAACTTTTATCTGCTGTAGACATTCAGGGAGACTGCTCCTTCTCTAGATGTAGCCTTAGATCAATACAATGTTTATACCCGCCACTCTTGAAAAACTGAATTTCCCATTTATTAAATTTGCATGCACACTGTATAGATACAGTTTATTTGAAAACACAGCTTCCATCGCTGAGAGAAATATCCTGATAGTGACTTTGGCAAAAATAGAGGCTTCGAGAGGTGTTCTGGGATCAGTCAAATTTTTGACATTTTAGCCCTTTTTTTTTTTTTTTTTTTTGCGGTACGCGGGCCTCTCACTGCTGTGGCCTCTCCCACTGCGGAGCAAAGGCTCCAGACGTGCAGGCTCAGCGGCCATGACTCACGGGCCCAGCCGCTCCTTGGCATGTGGGATCTTCCCGGACCGGGGCATGAACCCATGTCCCCTGCATCGGCAGGCGGACTCTCAACCACTGCGCCACTAGGGAAGCCCATTAGCCCACTTTTTAATACTTTTACCTTTTATGCTCTTGCTCCCTCTTGCTCTGATAAAAATAGCTTAGAAAATTTTGAGATCTGGAAATGATCTCCTAGTAACTGTCTGCAAAAGTGGGAATCATAGTCCCAAATAATAAATAATCACAAACATGCTATTCAAGCAGAGCTGCAGAGTCAGATGATGGCAGCTCCTAACAAGGCCAAAAACTGAATAAATTGCCTCTTGATCTCTCCACTGAGAATAAATTCATGTAAATCCAAGGAAGCTGAGCTGCTGCTGCCACTAATCCACCATGTGTAGTGATGAATTTTATTAAGTGAAATACAAGAAAAGGAAAGATCCTTGCGGTAGCAATGTGCACAAAGATGACTGTCTTGGCCTAAGCGCTGAGCCCTGTGGCAGTACAGAGTGAGCAAGGCCAATTAGGCTGGCTCATCAGGCAGTGCCAGGGCAGAGAGTGAGGACCGGTGCTGAGCTGCTGCTGGAAGGCTCGAGAGCATAGGACTGCATCCACTCTGTGCGCATTGCTGGGAACGTGAAAAACAACCATTACCCTCGACTTTGAGGTAACCTTGCTCCAGAGAAGATGGATTGACTACACTTGGAAAAATTCACTTTTCTCAAACTGAAATACTTAAAAGTCATTACCACTGAAAATTCAATGCTTATAATTTCAGGTGAATCAGTATGCTAGGTTATTTTTCTACTAGCAGTTGCAAATTCAAAGCCTTTCCGGATTAAGTAATATAAGTAAACAATATTAAAAAATAAAGCTGTAGGGGCGTCCCTGGTGGCGCAGTGGTTGAGAGTCTGCCTGCCGATGCAGGGGACACGGGTTTGTGCCCCGGTCCAGGAGGATCCCACATGCCGCAGAGCAGCTGGGCCCGTGAGCCATGGCCACTGAGCCTGCGCGTCCAGAGCCTGTGCTCCGCAACGGGAGAGGCCACAACAGTGAGAGGCCTGCGTACCACAAAATAAATAAATAAAGCTGTAGAAGTGATGGGGCCCATTGTTAAGTGGAAAGGCCAACTGCTAATTTATTTTTCCCCTAAAACAATATGCCAGTATCTACTAAAGTGAAACATAAAGGCCTTGCCCTCATCTCAGCCATTCTATTCCTAATCATATCCTAAGTAAATATCCAAGAAATATGACTGTAGGTTCACCATAAGACATTTAAAAGCAGATTTATATAATTACCAAAACCTGGAATTAACCCAAAGATATCTTTTTTTTTGAATTTTTGAATTTTATTTTTTATACAGCAGGTTCTTATTAGTTATCCATTTTATACATATTAGTGTATATATGTCAGTCCCAATCTCCCAAAGGATGTCCACTTTGACATAGAAAAATGGATAGAAAGTGTGGATAATGGATAATTAAAATGTGGTCTATTCATACTATGGAATATTACACAGCCATGAAAAAGAATCAACTACTGATACATTCAATAATACGAACAACTCTCGCAGATATGCTGATTTGAAAGAAAATAGATGCAAAGGGTTAATGAGTATATGATTCCGTTTATGTAAAGTTCATGAACAAGCAAAACCAATGGATGGTGCCAGAAGTTAAAATAGCAGTTACTTCTTTGGATGTTGTATTGTTTGGGAAGGGTTACAAAGCATGCTCTACGGTGCTGAAAAATATTTACTATCTTGATCTGAGTGTAGATATATGGATGTACACGTCTGCAAAACTGCTTCAAGCTGAACATTTGATATTGGCGTTACTGTATGTATACATATTACTGTATGTATGTCATACTTCAATTAAAACATTAAAAAATACTTTATGACAGAACAAAACAAAATGATACAAATAAAATAAAGGCTGTCCCAGACAAATAAAATAGTCTGAGCCACAAATTTGGTTGCTGACCATGAACTTATATCCCCAACTAATGTTTCTAAATCTCTTCCCACCATAGTTGAAGACTAAATGTCCTGTCTTTTAGTTATTGTTTCCCCTTTTGGGGAAAGAATTAGGACAGCAAAAAACTGGTATTTATTTAATATTTATATTGAGTCTTTTATTCTTTTTTTTTTTTGCATGTTGTTTAATCTTCACATATATGTGAATTTTCCAGTTTTCTTCTTGTACTTGATTTTTGCTTTCATACCAATGTGGTTGAAAAATATGCTTAATATGATTTCAATCTCATTAAATTTATTAAGACTTGTTTTGTGGCCTCACATACCGTGGAGAATGTTCCATGTGCACTTGAGAAGAATGTGTGGTCTGTTGCTTTTGGATGAAATGTTCTTTATATATATCTGTTAAGTCCATCTGGTCTTACAAGCCTTTGCTCAATATAACTTTATGTAAACATTCCTTAGCATCGCCATAGTTCATACACTTGTTATTTCATACTATAGCATTTTATTAATATACTCTTTACTTGATTATCCCATTATTCTTCAGAACTTAAATGTTTTCAATTTTTCATTCAAAATAAACAGATCCCCTTGGTTTTCCATTCTCAGCTTATCTCTTTAGGTATATTCTCTGAAGTAGAGTTATTCAAAGACCATAAGTGGATTCTCAGAGTCTGTTTTAATGCCATATTACTTCTGAAGGGCTGGCTCTATTCATGTTGTCATAGGCAATTGATAAGCTACTGTTCTGTATTTCTCATTCATGCATTATTTTTGATCATATATTAAACAGAATTTTTTTACCATATATATTAACCTCAGTTTTCTCTATACTTCGAATCATGAAAGGTTGTCAATTAATTATGTTTATCTTTTATGTTTTCTGCATCCTGCTATTTTTATTTCATGGCATTTTGCCTTACAAAAAGTTTTCTTTATATGTACAGGCATATATATTTTGTCTCTAATAACCTTCATTTCTTTTTTGTTTGTTTGTTTTGTTTTTTTAAATGACAAATACCTTTTATATATATATTTAAATTTATTTATTTATTATTATTTATTTTTGGCTGCGTTGGGTCTTCATTGCCATGCGCGGGCTTTCTCTAGTTAAGGGAAGCCCAACCTTCATTTCTTAAATGGACTGAGTTTCTCTTCCTTCTGTTATCATTTAAGTATGCTATTGTATTTCCTTCTATAGTTTACAAAATAAATTACAAGTTTTTTGATTCAGTTGTTATTTATTGTAATGTAAAATGTGAAATATGAGTCCAAATAAATTACCCTCCATATGAATATTTAATTACATTAAAAAACTACAAAGTAATATTACCCATTGCTGTGTTATTTTGCTGAAATGCTCATAAAAGAATAAATGTATTTAGTGACCACTTAGAGGGGTGGGATAGGGAGGGTGGGAGGGAGACGCAAGAGGGAGGTGACATGGGGTTATATGTATACATATAGCTGATTCACAATGTTATACAACAGAAACTAACACAACACTGTAAAGCAATTATACTCCAATAAAGATGTTAAAAAAAGAATAACTATTTTAAATCTTGATTCTTATTCCATTGAACATTTCCTCCTAATTTTTAAAATCTAACAACATGTGGAGTTCTATTACAATATTAAAACATTTTGTAGGGGCTTCCCTGGTGGCGCAGTGGTTGAGAATCTGCCTGCCAATGCAGGGGACACGGGTTCGAGCCCTGGTGTGGGAAGATCCCACATGCCACGGAGCAACTAATCCCGTGCGCCACAACTACTGAGCCTGTGCGTCTGGAGCCTGTGCTCCGCAACAAGAGAGGCTGCGACAGTGAGAGGCCCCCACACTGCGATGAAGAGTGGCCCCCACTCGCCGCAACTGGAGAAAGCCCTCGCACAGAAACCAAGACCCAACACAGCCAAGAATAAATAAATAAAAAAATAAAAAACATTTTGTAAAATTAAGCAATTTATCATCAATCATCTGTGGGTGACTTTGGATGTCTATCTATCTATCTATCCTCTACCCTCTACTTGTCATCTATTTTCTTTGTTCTTCTTGCCACCTGCCTATGCATTCATATATTAATATTTTGAAGGTAAAAGTAAGGGTATTTGCCTTAATATGTCTTAGGCTATCCTATGGAAACTGGAATTGATATTTTATTGCATTTGTCCATCAATTTAAAGTAGTAGCACTTAATTACATTGTCTTCCAAGTTAAGACTTGTATCTTCCATTTTCTTCAGTCACAGTGAACTGTTCTTTGTTTCTTTGTTTGTTCTATGTTTCCAAAGACCTTACTCATAGTTCTCATTTGCAGGTTCTCAATGACTGCTGCTTAAGGATGGACCGAAAATAGAGAATGTAGTAACATCAAAACTTATGACCAAATATAGTTATGTTCATTGAGTGAAAGAAGAATTTCAACTGTGCATGTGGCAATATCACAACACATTCTCAGATCTAAGATGTTTATGTGGTAAAGGGAGAATTTTTCTTCCTTTTCAAATACTCTGAATTAGGTAACATAAGTGTAAGCCAGCAATTTTACCATCAACAAAGTCTTACAAAACAGAAAAAGCGAAGAAAAATTTTGTAGAGGTAGAAAATGGACTTCTTTCAAAAATGAAGCCAAGTAATTAAGGAGATCATTTCTTTTTGAACTTGCAGAAGCAAAGCAAACCTCAAGTGATGGAGTTTCTGCCATATTTTAGAATGAAGAAACATTGCTTTGGCACCTTAAGTTTTATTACGTTCTTATGAACAACTGCATAGTTAGCCTTCACTGCTAAAACCAGAGAAGATGTTCTATGGTTAAAATGGTCTTATTATTTATTAGGTCACACTTCAAGTAGTATTTTGTAGCAACCATAGGTTTCAAAAAGTAAATATTTCTGGGAAAAAAGAGACAATGGAATTTATTCTTCAAGACTGCATTAGTAATATTAAATGCAATTTCTTGACTGGTCATTAAATACTCTTATCTGAGGTTTATAAAGTATAAATGTCTAATAAACTCACTATCTGCACTATTTGATACCATAGCATTTTTTAAAACTGAAGTACAGCTGTTTTACAACATTGAGTTAGTCTCTGGTACACAGCAAAGTGATTTGGAATATATATATATATATATATATATATTCTTTTTCAGATTCTTTCCCATTATAGGTTGTTAAAAGATATTGAATACAGTTCCCTGTGCTATACAGTAGGATCTTGTTGTTTATTTTATTTATAGTAGAGTGTATATGTTAATCCCAAACTTCCCCCCGCCCCACTTTTTCCCTTTGGTAACCATAAGTTTGTTTTCTACATCTAAGAGTCTGTTTCTGTTTTGTAAATAAGTTCATTAGTCTCATTGTTTAGATTCCACATATAAGTGATAGCATGTGATATTTGTCTTTGTCTGACTAATATATATATATATATATATACCACATCTTCTTTATCCATTCATCTGTCAATGGACACTTAGATCGCTTCCATGTCTTAGCTATTGTAGATTGTGCTGCTAAGAACATTGGGGTACATGTATCTTTTCGAATTATGGTTTTCTCCAGATATATGCCAAGAGTGGGATTGCTGTATCATATGGTAACTCTATTTTTAGTTTTTAAAGAAACCTCCATACTGTTCTCCACAGTGGCTGTATCAATTTACATTCCCACCAGCAGTGGAGGAGGGTTCCCTTTTCTCCACACCCTCTCCAGCATTTATTATTTATAGACTTTTTGAGGATAGCCATTCTGACTGGTGAGGTGATACCTCATTGTGGTTTTGATTTGCATTTCTCTAATAACTAATGATGTTGAGCACCTTTTCACATGCCTGTTGGCCATCTGTGTGTCCTCTTTGGAGAAATGTCTATTTAGGTCTTCTGCCCATTTTTTTGATTGTTTTTTTTAATTGAGCTGTATGAGCTGTTTGCATATTTTGGAAATTAAGCCCTTGTTGTTTGCATCATATGCAAATATTTTCTCCCATTCTGTAGGTTGTCCTTTCATTTTGTTTATGGTTTGCTGTGCAAAAGCTTATAAGTTTGATTAGGTCACATTTGAAAACACAGTATTTTTAAAACACCATAAAAATTAATTAGCATATAATTTCTAAAAGGTACTGCATATCAGATTTCACTTTTTAGATTTGTCAAGAATCTTGTACATAGACATAGATAAATTAATACTATCTAGTGGTGTGAGTTGACATAAATGAAGAAATTACTGTACAATTTGGTAAGTTGGCACTTACATATATATAAATGCTAAAAAGCTCTGAGAACTTACAACAGGAGCAACTGACCATTCCTTGAATAATAAGAAAATGCTCTATTGAGAAGTTACATGCCTCAGGAAAGAGACTTTGTTTAAAAAAGTAAAATCCTGAAAAAGTTTGGATATGAGTGGGGAGTTAAAGGATTTCAGTCTCAGTTGTACTAAGTGTTTCACAGAGTGGCAAAAAATGATGCTAGAAAGGGGTTGGGCCAGACTGCAAATCCCCTCACATGTGAAAGTGCAGAAGTTAGAATTTTATTCCAAATTACTGAAGGTTCTATGGGTTCAGTGATGTTTTTGAGTAAGAGAGTGACGCCATTAGCTTCATTTTGTAGGGCAGTGACTGGCAGCAGTGTGGAGAATTGTCAAGAGTAGAGAGAGACAATGAGAAGAAGATGGTATAAAAACATAAAAATGGAGATGATAATCTGAGTTATGGCAGAGGAAGTGGGGATGGAGACAAGAAAAGTAATTTGAGAAGCATTTTTGAGGTAGAATATGAAGAATTTGATCACCCATGGAATATGCTATGAGGAGTTGAATTTATCTGATGTTTATCTAAAAGATAGGATAGATGTGGGTACTCATATCGGAAGTGTATTTTGCTGGAGATGGAGCATCCTTGCATGAGAAGCTTAAGAATTCCATCTTGGAACTTACAATGTGCATCAAGTGCTAAATCTGAAACGCCTGCGGGGAGTCCAGATGGGGATATGTGTATTACGTTTGGGGTTCAGATGATAGATCGGAATTTTAGCAAAAAGGTGATTTTAAAGTCACAAAAGTAAGTGATCATGGAGGACTCAGATAAGAGGGTTGGTATAGAAACCTGTAAAAGATTAACAGTTGATGGCACAAAAACAGAAATATAGATCAATGGAACAGGATAGAAAGCCCAGAGATCAACCCACGCACATATGGTGACTCTATTTTTGATAAAGGAGGCAAGAATATACAATGGAGAAAAGACAGCCTCTTCAATAAGTGGTGCTGGGGAAACTGGACAGCTACATATAAAAAGAATCAAATTAAAACACTCCCTAACACCATACACAAAAATAAACTCAAAATGGATTAAAGACCTAAATGTAAGGCCAGACACTATAAAACTCTTAGAGGAAAACATAGGCAGAACACTCTATGACATAAATCACAGCAAGATCCTTTGTGACCCACCTCCTAGAGAAATGGAAATAAAAACAAAAATAAACAAATGGGACCTAATGAAACTTCAAAGCTTTTGCACAGCAAAGGAAACCATAAACAAGACAAAAAGACAACCCTCAGAATGGGAGAAAATATTTGCAAATGAAGAAACTGACAAAGGATTAATCTCCAAAATTTACAAGCAGCTCATGCAGCTCAATATCAAAAAACAACCCAATCGAAAAATGGGCAGAGGACCTAAATAGACATTTCTCCAAGGAAGATATACAGATTCACAAGAAACACATGAAAGGATGCTCAGCATCACTAATCATTAGAGAAATGCAAGTCAAAACTACAATGAGGTATCACCTCACAGCAGTTAGAATGGCCATCATCAAAAAATCTACAAACAATAAATGCTGGAGAGGGTGTGGAGAAAAAAAAAGATTCTGAAGAACCTAGGGGCAGGACAGGAATAAAGACGCAGACATAGAGAATGGACTTGAGGACACGGGGAGGGGCAAGGGTAAAATGGGACGAAGTGAGAGAGTGGTATGGACATATATACACTACCAAATGTAAAATAGATAGCTAGTGGGAAGCAGCCGCATAGCACAGGGAGATCGGCTGGGTGCCTTGTGACCACCTAGAGGGGTGGGATAGGGAGGGTGGGAGGGAGATGCAAGAGGGAGGGGATATGGGGATATAAGTATACCTATAGCTGAATCACTCTGTTATACAGCAGAAACTAACACACGATTGTAAAGCAATTATACTCCAATAAAGATGTTAAAGATACTTGGAAACTTGGATACAATATTTTAAAAATTCAGTGTACTGTAATTATGACCATCATCAATTTGTTGCCATGGAAAACCTTTATTGAAACTCCAACAGAGTTAAACATGGATACAATGCTGAAAACTTGTAAGAAATTCTAGTTTTCTTTATCATGCCTGTGTCTGGAAATAAAGTCTGACAATAGGCTCTATAGTAAACATAAGTGTCTGCTATTATGTTTCAGGCATGTAGCAAATATGGTTCATGTACTCAAAGAGCTCACAATGTTTCTCTGGTCAATATGAAAGGCTAATCCAGTCCCTCAAATCATTGGTTTTGTCAGTCTCCAGGGCTTATACTTCCCAGGTAACTGTTGCTTTGTCACTTTGTGTTGTTCAGTAGTAAAAAGCACCATATAATAGACTAATTTCCACTGCCTTCCAGTAAATTTTGATTTCTTTCTAAGTACATTTACAGCAGTAAGGAAGTGATTTATCATCATAAAAGCAGAACATTTCCAGCTCTTAGTGATTGCGTCATAGATTTCTAGACCATTGGTGACTATTAACATGGCTATAATTATTTTTTTCAACCTCCTTATTTTACAGATGAAAGAAGTGAGGCCCAAAGAAATCAAATGACTAACACAGAGCATTGCTGTGATTTGAGTTAAGCATATGATATTTCCATTTGCTGACAACCATGATTCTCTTAAAACAGCTAATTTATTTTAAACGTCTCTTATGGGGAAAAAAATCAATTTTACTAAACATCATGCACTGTTGTTTTAACATAAAAGGCCTTAGTTATTAATAAACTGATAGGAATCTTCCAGGAGCTTCTAAAGCCTCACCAATGCCAATGTGGCTCTAGGATGGAAGAAAGGATTGGGATTCAAGAAATTTTGCTTCTGGTTCAGCATTCTGCTGCTTATCCCTAGCTCTAGAAATTCTATTTTTTAACTGTAGACTGAACTGGTAGGTGCAGAAGACTTTAAGCCTTTTAACCTTATAAATCCAGCCCCACTAAGAGGCCCAGTCTGACAAAACCCTCAAAATGAGGGTCCATTATATGGAATTGGGCAGCCCTTTGGCTGCCTTCCATCGGATATTCAGAAGTTATTCCTAAGACAATAAAGGACAGATTCCAAATAACGGCCCCCATTTGAGGTCTTTTAGAATGTCCTCCCCTCCCACAGTAACACAGATGGGTTCCACTGGAAGTTCACTCTTCAGCATACAATTGGTGAACACTCACAGTGTTCCACGTGTTGTTTTAGACACTGGTATTTCTAACCAACAGAATGGAGACCTGTCCTCTCATTGTTATGGGAAGACAGAGACTCAAGAGAGAAAATACTCCGCAAGTTCAATGTTAAGCATTGGTATTCATGGTTTCTTTGATTCGACCCATGAAACGGTGTCCCTGCTCAGCTAGCTTCCTTCAAATGATATCTCTCTGCTCAGGTCAGAACTAAATCTGTGTCATCATAGTCACTGAGCTTTTAGCCTCTCCAAGGGGGACCGCTGAGTATCCTCTCTCTCCCTGCTATTATATCTCTCCAAATCCCTCTGTCACTGAGGTTCTTGAGGTCCTTCTTATCTCTGTGTATAGATTTGGGTGGTTGTTTGTTGGAGAAGGTCATTAAGATGACATGACTGCTGGACCCAGGGACTCAGAGGCTCCCCACCCCCTCTCCATCCTTGAAATGTATGTTCTTCTCACCATTCCCATAGTAGGAGCCACTTCAAGGATGCAGCCTTGAGAGAGCAAGGTATTGTTGAGACCATCTGGACTGAATATATGACTGAACCCAGTTAAGGCCCCTATATATACTTTTAAGATTCTGGTGGGCAGGTGCAGAGATCTATTCATCTTGTGGCCACCCAAGATAAGCTTTGTAAGTAAGTTCCCTTGCTTATTAACACTGCCACTTACCAACCTGGAGTGGTCTGCCTCTTTCTTTTTTTGGTCTCTCCTTGCCTTCCATGTATGGGGGTCAGTTTCAGATATCAACCAGGAAATTTCTGATTTTGTGAACCAACACCTTTTTATCACTTTCCAGAGGTATCCATAGCATTGTGCTACTGGCCATGGTTTATGGAAAGATACAGTGGGCACCCCCTCCAGCAGCATTGCCACTGCCCACTTCAAGACTCAACTTCCTTCTTTCCTGTCATCCAATCCTTCCCCACACCACATACTCATGTAATTCATTGGTAGCAACCTCTTTCTTTTAGTTAGCCTCAAGGCTTTGGGGAAATGAAAAGTAGTTCTTCAATGAAATATTTGGGTTTTCTATTTTTTATAGCAATTAATAATATATTTCCTAAAGAATTCAGTCTTTATTATAGTGACAATAATTTATTTTGTCAAAAGTTACCTTCAAAAGGTAGCACAACCTAAGCAAGTATCACTTGTAAAGACAGTGTATTAGTTTCCAATCACTGTTGTCACCAATTACCACACATTTAGTGACTTAAACCAACAGAAATGTATTCTCTTACATTTCTGGAAGCCAGAATCCCGAAATCAAGTGTTGGCAGGACCACACTCCCTCCTGAGGCTCTAGTGGGGAATCCCTTCCCTGTCTTTTCTAGTTTCTGGTGGCTCCTGAAGTGAAGCATTCCTTAACCTGTGGCCCCATCACTCCAATATTTGCCTCTCTCTTCACATTGCCTTCTCCTCTGTGTGTGTCTGTCTCAAAACTCCCTCTGTCTCTCTCTTATAAGGATACATGTGATAGCATTTCAGGCCCACCTAGATAATCCAGGATAAGAAACTTCTCTCTAGATCCTTAATTTAGTTACACTGTTTGCAAAATAAGATGATTTTCACTCTTTTGCCATATAAGGGAATATTCATAAGTTGGGGAATTAGGAAGTGACTGTATCTTTGAGGGGGCATTACTTGCAGCCTACCATAGACATTATGGTTACCAAAAGTCCATTTTTGCTTGGACATACTCTTTTTCTTCCTATCAATCAATACAGAATTATTTGACACTTGGGTCACACCAACCAATCAGTAAATTGTACATATCTAGTGCACGTGGTACAGTCAGTGCCACATAAATATTACTTCTTTCTCTATGCTCTTTCCTTGTCATGCATTGGGCCTTTCCTGTTAAATAAACTAATACAATACTGAATGGGCTTTCAGCAAGAGTTTCATTCATTCATTCAATTTCTTTTGGCAAACGTATTGAACATCATACATATGTCAGGTCTGAGTCAAGCACTTCAAAAAATTTAGTTCACTTAATTTTCTCAAAAGTCATTTGAACTAGAGTTCAGCATAGTGATTAAGATCTAGAGTTTTGAAGTCAGACAGACTGGGTTTAAATCCTGGCTCCACCCTTTAGTAGCCATGGGGAAATTATTTCACCTCTCCAAGTGTCTTTTTCTTCATCTGTAAAGTGGACATATAAATATCCACTTCACCAGCACAGTGCGTGGCTGTGCTATATAAATGGCGACTGTTGTTATTATACTCATTTGGGGAAGAAACTGGGCTCATTTGAGGGGTTAAACAATTTGCTCAATCTTACACAGATAAGTCTGCCTTAAAGCCCGCATGCACTGTCCACTGTTCACTGTATCATGCTAGAAGAATCTAATTATAACTCAACCTCACTGATAGAATGTTTCTGTGGGTTGCAGTCCAAGGACAGAAAGAACCTATATTACATAATATTATATAATGTCACAGAGTTACGTAAATATCTCTGGTGAAGGATAATTCCCTTAAAAAATACTATCAGACACTGGTCCCTGAATTAAGCACACATTAACCTCAATTCTCTCCTTATGTGTAATGTATTAGAGTTTTTAAAGTCTCTTTCTGCTCTTCTTAATCTCCTTCATACTTCCTCCCCTCTCTCACCCACCACACTATGGGCACATACATGCTGGCAATAAGAAAGTTCTAGGTGTATCTCCACTTGGACTAGGTTTGTAAGACCCACTATACCCAAACTGTTGATACCTAAGGCACAGTGTAATAGAGTTAAAAAGTGTGTTTGATATTTTCTATTTGCTCCTCTGGACCCAGTCTCCACCCTTTATCTGCTCCCTTCCATGCCCCAGGATGCTACCCTGTATGAACTGTTCAGAGGGCTCCCATGCCCCTTTGGGTTCTTTTTGCATCTCATTAATGAGTGGAAGCAGCAAGAGGTTGGAGGAGGGCATGAAGCCAGGGTATCTATTACTCCATCTCTCTCCTTGTGGGCTCCCCCAGTTGGCGGTCAGGTGGCCCTCTTATAAAGCCACTTTCTCCCTCACCTCATCCTTCAAGTTTAAGGGTCCTCACTATTGCTAGTCCCAGGCACTGCTCTATCTACATGCTGGATTCCTTAACTCTGCCTCACCTTTGAGGAGTCCCTCAATTAAACTCTATGAATAACCGACTTTGAATGTGCCTTCTGTTTCCTAACCTGGCAGACACAGGAAGTTTGAATATTATTTAGGGGTTGGCTGCTCCAGAGGGTGGAGCAGGGGCCTTGGATTTTCAAATGACTTCTAGACCTGGAGAAAGATCCTCCAATTCCCAGTGTTCCCTGGCTTGAGATACAGCATAATAAAGCCATGGATATGGCAGAGAAACATGTTAGCTCAGCCCCAAGCCTGAATCTGAAAAAGGTTCTTGGGCTTGAGGTGGAAGGAGAAATAGTGTAAAAAGATTTATCATAGTGAAAACACTATGGTGGGAGTAGATAAAATTATTCTGTTCAGTTTTCTTTTTTTTTCATTAAATACCTGGTCCTGGTACCCTCCCTAAGAGCCTGGATCAAGTGTGCTGTTTTCCTTTTTCTTTTTTTCAGGTATTAGAGTGGAATGCTTAGGGGTAAAGAAGCTTGCGTAAATCCCCCCTAGTTTGATTTCAGCTCTACCATTTACTGGTTGCATAACCCGAGACAAATTATTTAGCTTCACTAAAACAATAGTTGTTATCTCACATTGGCCATTAAGAATAAGAGCATGAATCCATGTTGTAGTGGATAAGTGCGCATCACACAGATCTTCCTTTAAGACCAAAGGACTCATCTACAGGTCCCTCTCCAGGAATTGATCTTCAGTGAAATGAACTGGGTGGCCCAAATTTCTGCCCCTTCACCAGGGGCATCTAATGACTGCTCAACACCGTGGGGAGACACAAGGTCAATTCTGAAAGCTCGTATAACTCCGATCATCCTGTGGAATTAGCTGAGGCCCCTCTTGCCACTGCCCTACATATCAACTTGCCCCTCTGCCCAGTCCTATTTTATGATATCATATTAACCAGTGAAAAGTAGCGAGCACTTTGAAGACTTTGGTAAGACACATACCCTCCAAAGGGTGAGTGACAGACTTACAGGTATCCGGGAAGCTACCACATCAGTGAAGTTTTAAGGGTCTATTAGTCTAGAATGCAAGGACATCCCCTCCAATGTAAAAGGGATTATTGCATCTCACATTTTTCACCACTGAGAAAGAAGGAAAATACTTGGTAGTCTTTTCTGCATTCTGGTAGTATATTCCACGCACGTGGGACCCATGGCCCTTTTTCTTCTCTCCAATTTCTCCCTTCTGGAATGGGAATGTCTCTCTTATGCCTGTCCCATCATTGTATTTTAGAAGCAGATAACTTGTCTGGTTTCGTGGGTTCACAGCTGGAGAATTTTGCCTCAAGAAGGATCCTGAGTCTGTCCCATACTTGATTTAGACAATATTTAGATGAGATTTTGGACTTAGTGTTGCTGGAATGGGTTAAGACTTTTGGGCTGTTGGGATAAAAATGAATTTACTTTTCATGTGAGAAGGACATGAATTTGGGAGGTCCACAGGGTAGAGTGCTATGGGCTGAACTGTGTTACATCCAAATTCATATGTTGTGGCCCTAAACTCCCAGTACCTCAGAATATGACTGTTTTTGGAGGTAGGGTTTGTAAATAGGTAATTATTTTACAATGAGGCTGTTAGGGTGACCCTAATCCAATCTGACTGGTATCCTCATAAGAAGAAGAAATTAGAATACACACAGAGAGAGATATATGTGCACAGGGGGACAACCAAATAAAGATATAGTAAGAGGGCGGCCACCTGAAAACCAAGGAGAAAGGCATCAGGAGAAACCAAACCTGCCAACACCTGGACCTTGGACTGCCAACACCTTGACCTTGGACTGCCAGCCTCCAGAACTGTGAGAAAATAAACTGCTGTTGTTTAAACCACCCAGTCTGTGGTATTTTGTTATGGCAATCCCAGCAAACTAAGACACCCTCTCTCTTCCAATTTGGTCACTATGGGGATACAAAAGCCCAATCCCATTGGTTTGATTGAGGACAAATCTAAGCTCAGAGCCATCTCAGTCCCAGGGCTCCATGAGCTGAGCTAACTTACTCTGCTGCAACTGAATCTGTAGTCAGATTCTGGGTAAGAAGTCAAATTTATACATTTCCAGGGCTACTCCCGTTACCCAGGGATGGACAACAGTGCAGGGATTATATCCATTCATTCAGCACCTGCTTTTAAGCCTGGTACCAGGTAGTGTGGATACAATGGGGAGTAAAAGAAGAAACATTTCTATTCACAAGAGTTTACATTTCAAGAGTGGGGAAATAGACAAAAAAAATGAAATATATTATATGGTCAGATTGAAATAAATACCATGGAGAAAAATTATTTAGTGAATATGCAATGCTGGATGGTGAGGGTTACAGTACACTTGGTACCAGGCTTAACTGCAGGTGTTGAATGAATGGACATGATCCCTGCACTGTTGTCCATCCTGGGTAGTGAAAGCAGCCCTGGAAATATATGAGATTGAATTCTCTTCCAGTCCACTGGGATGAGGGTTTGAAGTTAGATTTATCCTGATTCAAAGAAAATAAAATACTTGATAATATTTGATAATTAATATTTGTGGTCGTATATTCAGACCCACTGCGTAAGCATTGACTTGAAGAAACTTCTGTGGAAGGGTGAAACATATAAGGTTTGCATGAACTATTAATTTGTGCTGAAACAGTTCACTGTGATTAACGGAGATAATGAGAATTTAAAAGGGCAATGATAACCATACAAATGGAATCAGATTCTATTTTCTAGCATCCCAAAGAGAGCTACTTTTACCTTCACTTCACCTAACCTGTGTTTTATGAAGATTACTTAACCTCCTAGAATTAGCACAGAATTATTAATTCTGTGCCTAAGACACCTAGAATCGCTGCAATTAACTTATTGTCCTACCTAATTCTTCAATTTTCCTCAAAAGAGAAAAGAGATACCTGTGAATTTGAACCTTGCTAAGGAAAACAGGGAATACGTCTCTTCCATTCTGAGTTAAATCACACAGAACTAATCCCATCCCACACTTAAAACAAATTAAAACATGGAAAACAACTATCAGTACTTCTTAAATTGTTATGGGGACACATATTTGCCTGAAAATTTGATATGTATGAACACTATGCATGAAAACTTTGCTCCCTCAAATTTGCATCTTCACACAGTTCAGTCTCTAGTTCCAGGGGCTGTGGACTCCTGGAGCCTCTTGAGCTGGGGTTGAGAACATCTGCTCCAAAGTAATACAAACACGCCAATGTTATTTTTAAAAACAAAAAGAATGGAAAGATCAAGGAGATGATCTTATTGAGGTTATGGTAACATAGAGAACTTTCACTAATGAGAAATGTCTCAAAGAAAAGGAAGGGCAGGCTGGGGTTTTGTATAGGGTCAAAGATACTCCTTGACCAAACTTGAATTAGGTTCCTCTGGGCCCTCTTCTCAAGTAGACCCTTGACCTTTGCCTTCTGTGTCTGTTATTGTTGAGCCTAGCATTAGCAAGAATCCTGCTACGTCAGCTAAGTGGAGTACCCTAACCTCGATATCAGAGCACCACTGATATCTGATCAAGTCCCTCATCCCCACCTTTGATGTATAAGTCATTGTTTTGCTTTTAGCAAGAATCCTGTTAGGCCAGTTTTTGACATGAATCCCCCTACCCTTGATGTTTCCTCTTAGCAATTTTACATGTGCTGATCCCCTCACTCTACTCCTTGGCTACAAATCTCCATTTCTCCTTGTTGGAGTTGAGCGCAATCTCTCTCCCCTATCGCAATAGAGTTGACTCCTATTGCGATAGTTTCAATTAAAGTATTGTTTTAATAGGTGCAAGAACAGTTTTTCTTTAACAATAGGCAGATAAACAAGGAATCATCTGGAGTCTTTTGGGAGTCATGAGAAAGAGTGGACAGTGAGTCTTATCTGAGTCACATGGGGAAGGGTTCTTTGTGATTGACCATTTCCTGGAGCAAAAAATGGTGAGGGGAGTTTGGAAAGCAAAATGGTGAGGGGGAGATTTCTCAATGACTGCTCTTTTCTGGGAGCACAGGGCTCAGGTCCAGTTCAATATTTTCAATTTATGAAATCTTTAAATTGTTGCTATGAGAATTCAACTTTCAATACTACCAAGTTTTTTTTTTTTTTTTTAAACATCTTTATTGGGGTATAATTGCTTTACAATGGTGTGTTAGTTTCTGCTTTATAACAAAGTGAATCAGCTATACATATACATATGATCCCATATGTCTTCCCTCTTGCGTCTCCCTCCCTCCCACTCTCCCCATCCCACCCTTCCAGGCTGTCACAAAGCACCGAGCTAATATCCCTGTGCCTTGCGGCTGCTTCCCCCCAGCTATCTACCTTACTACGTTTGTTAGTGTGTATATGTCCATGACTCTCTCTCGCCCTGTCAAAACTCACCCTTCCCCCTCCCCATATCCTCAAGTCCGTTCTCCAGTAGGTCTGCGTCTTTATTCCTATCTTACCCCTAGGTTCTTCATGACATTTTTTCCCCTTAAATTCCATATATATGTGTTAGCATACGGTATTTGTCTTTTTCTTTCTGACTTACTTCACTCTGTATGACAGACTCTAGTTCTATCCATCTCATTACAAATAGCTCAATTTCATTTCTTTTTAAGGCTGAATACTACCAAGTTTTATAGATTTAGCCAATCGATGAAGAAATTATGTGGAGATTAAAAAAAGTCTTATATGTTCTCCTCAAAACTAGGTGATAGTGACTATAGAGGAGAAATTTATAAGAAATTTGTTATGGATTAGGACATCACTTCTTGCTTTAGTGGAAAGGAAACTCCTGTCAGAGACAGACCTCTCAACTCTTTATTGTCTATGGTTTTTCACCCTTCTCCATTCTCTGTAAGAGTTGACTTCCGAACGTCATAGACCAAACATACAGAATATTAAAAGAAAAAGGAATCCATAATCACGTGGGCTAGAACCCCAGCCTCCTAGACCATGGGCACTTTCTTATAAAGAATCCTGAAGTTCCAAAGTCTACAAGTCTGTGCTTGAATGTTCCAAAAATCATGTCCTTCTTAATTCCCTTCATAGCTCTTCCTTTACACAAAATAAGTAGAAAAACACATCAATCTTTAGTATGATTTGTAGTTGTCAGGCTTAGTATAAAAGAATTAAAAAAAGTCAAAATAAAGAAAAATATTATAAACAGTTTATAAGCAAGATATTAAATAACAGTTCATTAGTATGGTCAGATAGATACGTACATATTTTATTTCACAATGTCTTTCATCTACCTACCTTCCAAATTCAATTTTTGGAAAGGCAGTACTAGGTTTTTCTTCCTCCTAACTTTATTGTGTATGCATGCACATGCATCTATAACAAATGAAAAGTACTAGTGTAGGCACTGCTGGAAATCCTATAGTAAAATAAGACATTTTTAGTTTTCATAATTTACAATCTAACTGTGATAGGAGTTAAGGAAATTAAAAACAAAACTCTTACAGTTCAGAGAGGTTTGGCTTACTGTTGCAGATAGAAACAGAGAAAGAAGAGACAGAGAGGAGGAAGAAGAAGAAGAAGAAAGGGGAAGGGGAAGGGGAGGAGGAAGGAAGGAAGGGTGGGTGCAGTCTGCTGCAGAAATGCTCCCAGTGGGGATATCAGAAGAATAAGCAATTGCCCTGGGGACATGCTCTTCCTTGCCAACTATGGGAAACGTGGGCAATCACATTGCTTAGGATGAGTGTGGATGGCAAGCTGTCATTTGATTTCATTGAGGATCTAGAAGGAATGTATTCTAATATGCAATGCATGAGAGGAATAACTTATTTAAGATTATGTGGAGTATTTGCAAATAAACTTCAGATTTCTTTGAAGTATGCAATTTAAAAAAAATCTTCTTAAAACTACAGACCTGAGGAATATGGAGGCTGTATAAGTTATCTATTACTTTGTAACAAATTACTACAATAGTTAATGGCTTAAAACAACAACCATTTTATTTGCTCGCAATCTGTGACTCAGCAATTTAAGAGGGTCTGAGCTTGGCAGCTTTCTTATTGAGTGTCCCGGAGTGATTTACGTGCTGCAGTCATCTTGTGGCTTAACTGGCTAGGTGGTCGAAGATGGCCTCATGCACAGGTCTGGTGGTGGATGCTGGCTGTCTGCTCATCCCTTCCTCTCTAGCACAATAGTCCTGGTTTCTTCACATGGTGGCAGCATTTTAAGAGTTAAAGCCCTAATGACTAGCACTTTTCAAGCTTCTGATTGCTCCATATTTACTAACGTCCTGTTGACCAAAGCAAGTCACATGGCCAAAGCTGGAGTCAGTGTGAAAGGGGATAACACAAGGATGGGGATACAGGCAAGCAGGACTTAATGTGGGACCATTACTGTAACAACACACCACAGAGGCACATCTAGTCAAACCTCATTATTCATGGATTTTGTATTTGTGAACTTGCCTACTTGCAAAAATTTATTTGTAACCCCCAGATCAAAACTCACAGTGCTTTTGTGGTCATTTGTGGACTTGTACACAGCAGAGAAAAATTTGTTTTGCCCAACATGCATGTTCCCAGCTAAGGTTGAATAAGATGATGAGCTGCCTTCTTGTTTCAGCTCATACTGTAACCAAGTGTCTTTTTGTAATATATTTAGTGTCATATTTTTCATTTTTTTGTGTTTCACCGGTGATGTTGCTATTTAAAATGGCCCTCAAGTGTAGAGCTGAAGTGCTGCAAGAAGGCTGTGATGTCCTTTATAGAAAATATAGGTACGCTAGATAAACTTCATCCAGGCATGGTTATACTGCTGTTGGATGTGAGTTCAGTGTTAATGAGCCAACAATATACATTCAAATGGTGTCTTTAATCATCAATGCACATTAAATAAGGTTACTATTGATTGGTTGACAAAAATGTTGTAACTAGAGATTCACAGGAGCCTAACTCGGTATTCTAGGATCAGTGACTCAGTATTTGCTAACTGGGTGTTTGTAGAACTTTATAGAACGTAACTACCATGAACAATGAGAATTTACTGTGTATCAGTTCTTATCTATTGTAGTTTAGTGGGCCTATATTATTTCTAGGAAAAGTTAAAGAAAATCATAAGCCACTCTTGATAAATTAAGCAATAATGGAAAGGATCAAGTGACAAGCCCAAGGTGAACTGAATTAGTTCAATTCCAAATCAGTTTGATAAACATTTATCAGGCATTTATATAAATTGGGCAAGGTAGTGTCATGAGTAGGTACTAGGGCTGGGGATAAAAATTTGAACACTTGGTTTCATCCTAAAGAAGCTCAGAATCTAGTAAAGGAAGTGAGGCAGTGGGAAATGTGATTTGGGCTTGAAAAGAATGTTTACAAAGTATTAAGGAAGCCCAGAGATGAGAAATGAATTTCACTGGTAAAATCAGAGCAGGATACATGGAAGAGATGATATTGATATATGGATGGTATTTTGATAGACAAAAATGAGGGGAAATAGATTTCTTTTTTAAGGAAAGGAACATTGTGAACAAAAGATATGTTGGAGAGGGGAGAGGAAGTTTGGAGCACTTGGAAGGGGAGACTGTATCATGAAGTCCTAGTGCAGTGCTTGCATCAAAGGTGGTAACAGCTACAATTTATCTAACGTTTAATACCACTTTTTAAGCATGTCATATGCATTATTTCATTTTAACCTCACTACAAAATGATGAAGTATAGTATTGGTATCATTTGAGAGGTGAAGGAACTGAGGCAAAGACAGAGTAAGTAACTTGCCTAAAGTCACAGCACCCTTCCCTCACATAGTCCTTTCCTATTTCTCTAATAAGTCTAAGCTCACTCTTGACATTCTTGCCAAGGGTATTTGCACGTGCTAATCCCTCTCCTGGAATGCTCTTCCCCCAGCTCTCAACCCAAGTGTCAGCAGCTTAGACAGGCCTTCCCTGAACAGCCTATCAAATCTTGAAACGAATTATAATGACATATATTTATATATTATATACTTGTATTTGTCTACTCAGTCATTTATTTATTCATTTACTTGTCTGTCTGCTTTATTCACAATTGTATCCCCTGTACCCAAATAGTAGTAGAACCTCTTGGCACATAGTAGACCCTTCTTGACAAGTATTTATTGAAAGAATATGCAAGTTCTGTGAGAGCAGGAACCTTGTATTCTTGATCACTTGTGTATTTCCAACTCCCCAAATAATTTCTGGAACGTTATAAAGAACTTAATCAACACTTATGGCAACAATGAAGTAGTAGAGCCAAGATTGAAACCAAGTCTCCCTAACTTTAGAGTAAAGCATATAACCACTAGTCTGTTGTGGTTACAGATGCATGAGGTCAGAAAAGATGAGTTGGCTCTAGATCGCGAGGGGTTTTCAATTCCATATTTAATAACTTCAGCTGTAATACACAGACAACTGATGATTTCTGAGGAGAGAAGTAATCTAATCAGAACTATGCTCTGATCAAAAGTTCTCTTTGGCAGTAGCTGGATTAGATGTAATAGGAGAGAAGGATCCACAAGAGGGTCAGGGAAAAGAGCTAACAGCCTATTATCATAAGAGCCAGATAAAGAGATAAAAGGGGCATTAGAACCCCAAAGAAGGGTGAGAATTCCACAGACATTGGAGAGTATTCATACAGAATTTGTGGATGAGAGGTAGAAGAGTAAAGGAATAAGAGATGAACATGAGGTTCCGGGCTTATCTGAATAGCAGGCTCAGGATGGCATTTACTGAAATTGGGAAGACAAGGTTTGAGGAGGGGTTCAGGATCTGGGGTGGGCATGTTTATTTTTGCTGCTTGTAGAACCTCTAAGGAGAGAGAATTATTAGGAAGTAGGAAATTCAGGAGAAGCTATGCTGGGGGCATAGATTTGGGAAACATCTGTTGAGAGGCAGTTAATGAGACCATGATTATAGATGATCTGTCGAATTGGAGCAATTGCAGAAGAGAATAAAGAGTATATGTATCGGGTTTCCCTGGTGGTGCAGTGGTTGAGAGTCCGCCTGCTGATGCAGGGGACACGGGTTCGTGCCCCAGTGCGGGAAGATCCCACATGCCGTGGAGCGGCTAGGTCTGTGAGCCATGGCCGCTGAGCCTGCGCGTCCGGAGCCTGTGCTCCGCAACAGGAGAGGCCACAACAGTGAGACGCCCGTGTACCGCAAAAAAAAAAAAAAAAAAAAAAAAAGATAGAGATGACAGACACTAGATTGAAGAGCTTGAGGAACAGGGTTTAGGGAAGGTTATAGTATAAATGTTGAAGTTATCAAAGGACCAACATTAAAGACCAACAACTGAGAGGGAATTGAAGGGAGGACCACAAGCTGCAAATGAACAACACTGAGTCCGAAAGATTTTACAATGGCCCGATTGTAATGAATGAGTTCAGGCATGATTGCTTACAAGGTTTACAAGGCAGTTAATAGAAGCAGGTGAGAGGAATAAAAACAATAACAAAATAACTTCTTTCCGTGCTTTATATTTACATCCATGGAACATATAGCTCAGGCTAGGTACTTCTGTACCTAACTTCTGCAGGGAGTGTCATATCTCACATTTGATATAGTGGAACTCTGGAAAGCTATGACTGTTTTCTATTAGCTTAGCCAGATCCTTATAAAATTATGTTCAGTGAATTGAACTTTAATATTATATCATCAGATTTGAACAGTCACCACAATTACACAAAGTACCATAAAATATTTTAAAGTATATTTTTTATCAATACTTACATGTTCGATTTCATCTGATACTGATAAGAATCCCACAAATACTACTCTTCTTTTTTTTTATAATTTTTAAAAGACTTTATCGGAGTATAGTTGATTTACAATGTTTTGTTAGTTTCAGGTGTACAGCAAAGTGATTCAGTTATACATATACATATATTCATTCTTTTTTCAGATTCTTTTCTCATATAGGCTCTCACAGACTATTGAGTAGAGCTCCCTGCTTTTCTTTTTTTTCCCCTGCTCTTCTTTGTTTTTTTCCCTGCTCTTCTTTTTAAAATGAGGAAATGAAGCAGAATAAGAGGTTGTTAAAAACTTTCCAGAGATCGCTCAGCTCATTAATCACAAATAGCACCAAGTCTTAAACCAGTTCTATTGACCATAGACTCCACTTTCTTTCTACATTAACTTTTAGAATAAAAGAGTGCACAGTGATAGAAGTTTCTCTGTGCAGAGACATGTCACGTCTATAGAGAGAATAAAAGCCACTCTTTTCTATCAGAGTAAGAGAAGCAGATGTGAAAGCAAGTAATCCAAGGACGGAAATGAGGAAATAGAGAAACATGCGAAAAGTTCCTGTGATTTGATTACAGAAGCAGTGCTTGAGCTTTAGCGTTCAGACATGGAATTTGTGGTGTCCATGGGTTGCTTCTAAGTCATGTTTCTGGGTAAATTCTAGAGAGTTCCATGAGCTGGTAGAAGATGTCTATGAATAGTATCTCCTTCTTTCCTTTGGGAGTTATCTCCCAGGGGAGGTCTTTAATTAGAAACTCAGGCCTCAGTGGGGTATGGGGTTCTGAGATAAATACTCCTTCTTGCCAGTTTTGGGTATAAAATAATATAAATTATTATAATTTATATAATTATTATAATTATATATCAGAGATGAGGAAATATAGAGAGTAAAATAACAATCCTGTATTCATTCATTCTCCACATGAGATATGTAGTACTACAAACAGAGTTGAAAATTCCTGTGTACCTGTTTTCTATCACACTGCTATTCTTCATCCATTCCTGGAATTGGTGTTTATCACTTTCTAGAATGTCTTCATCTTTTAAGTTATACATTCATAAACTATATAAAATAATTTTAAAATTTATATGAATTGCTCCATATTATACATATGCTTTACAATGATTTTTAATAATATTTATACATATTGACATCTGTAAACCTAGCTTGTTTATTTTATCTGCAGTGTAGTGGTTTTTTGTATGATTATATCACCTTTTGTTTTTCCATTCTCCTGTTGATGGATATTTAGGTTGTTTTCAATTTTTTTCACTATTAAAAAACAGTGTTGTGATAAGCATTTCTTTGCACTTGTTTTTAAACACGTGTGAGAATATAAACTTAGAGCTAGGATTCCTGGGTTGAAGAGTGCCTAAATTCAGCTTATTAGATATGAATTAGTTATTTGTCAAAGTGGTGGTCCCACACGTATATTCCCTTCAGTAATGCCTGAGAGTTCCTATTGCCAACATATTATTGTCAGACTTTTAAAAAACTTTATCAATCAAATGGGTGTGAAATGTCAACTCTTCAAATACCAGCAGAGTTGATTCTCTTATTATATGTGCATTTGCCATTGGAATTCTCTAATTCTCATTAGAAATCTGTGAGTGATTTTTGACTCTTGGCCTAGATATGGCTCTGTTCAGAGTTATTATTATAATGAATTTTTTATATGAATGAAAATGGCAGCAGGTTACACATTACACATTACAAAGAACACTGCTATTGAATGAGGCTCAAGGTGGTTCCTCTGATGGTCAACATTATCACCAAGGTTAATTCTAGAGAAAAATGCTTAAGAAGATCCGTGATTACTTTCCCATCACTTGTTTTCTACAATCACCATGATTTTTTTTCTTAAGGGGGTATAAAACAATAGTATGTCACTTTATGATTGGTCTCAGACACAGGCCAAAGACACCTTTTCCTCTCTGCTAGAGCAACACTAAAATATTAAATACAGTAAAATTAAATTACCAATATGAGATAATATAATGAACTCTGAATGAGTTGAAGGGTGAAAAACAATCGAATCACTCTGAAAGGACTTATTTTGAACCGTAAAAAAGAGAAAATTTCTCATGAAATCTGGCAGAGTTTTTCAACTTTCTTCTCAAGGCATGATATTTATTCATGGTTTGCTTTTCCTATTTATTTCCAGTTTTTAACTTGGAGAGCCTATTTTTCTTTATGACTAATATATTCCATTCCCATTTGTCAATAGCAGACAGGCTCATTAGCCATTCATTGAAGGTAAAAGATTTCATAGAATGTGATATCAGCCACTTGAAATAATTTATGCAGTTGCAAAGTTCCTGTGTGAATAATTTTAGAGGAACTGTGTCATCCAATATGAATGAAGAATTTGACTGAGCTGGCTTTTGAAGAGGTAGTATTCATTCCTACATCAAGACCATTCTAGGTTGTTTGAGCATCTACCCAGTGTGAACAAAACATCTAAGGTGGGCTTATTCCCTATAAATAAGTTACTGTATTGACCTAAGTGAATTTCAGTAATTAAGTTGATCAGTTTATTGAAAATCAAAATTAATGGTTCTTTTAATCATACAATTAATTCATTCTTATCCTCATTTATAAAAATAGAGAAACTCACTGTCTTACGGTACATCAAAGTATATTAGCTTTTTATTGATTCAGAGTATACCTTATTTATTTATCCATCTTTTCATTTTCTCCCTCATCTACCTAGCTTTGTCTTTTGGAGTGGTTGCTGCACAGTAAATAAATTAATTTACAGTAATGTTTCCTGAACATTTTAAACATACAATTGAGTTATCTACAGGCAACTTTTAGAATTAATATGAGAGCTTAATGAGGTTGCTGGATACAGAACCAACTTATACAAATCAACAGCAATACTGATACATAACTAATTATAAAATATAGTAGTTGAAAATGTTATTCATTTTCATTAGAAACATATACTATAAAGCATCTAATCATATATGAGTTTTTTCTTATAAAACATGTAAGAAAATCTTACATGTTTTACAAAATCTTACAACACATGTATGATTTTTTTTTTTTTTTTTTCTCTGTACGCGGGCCTCTCACTGTTGTGGCCTCTCCCGTTGCGGAGCACAGGCTCCGGACGCACAGGCTTGGCAGCCATGGCTCACGGGCCCAGCCGCTCCGCGGCATGTGGGATCTTCCCGGACCGGGGCACAAACCCGTGTCCCCTGCATCGGCAGGCGGACTCTCAACCACTGCGCCACCAGGGAAGCCCTTCATGTATGAGTTTTTTAAAGAAACAAAGTTGGAAGAAATGATGGTAATTATAAGTTAAAGACAATAGGTCAAGTATCTTATAATACAGAATCAATTACATCAACAAGAAGATGGAGGAAATTTACACATAATGTAGACAGTTCCATGCATAGATGAAGCAACATTATTCTTGATAATTCAGAACTGAACTATACTTATATGAGCCAAAGGTAATTTTAGTACTATACTTAGCAGCTACAGTTGATACAGAGCAGTTGTCTACATCAGTTTATTTTAGAGTTCCAGCTTACTTTTAGAATTAGGTCTGGCTGAGAATGACAGGAAACGTAAAATAACAGTGGCTTAAAAGTCACAGGTACTTAGTTCTCTCTTCCTTAAATGCAACTTGCAATTTTGCATTCCTAGAATGATATGGCAACTCCACAATTATCAAGAAACCATGTTATTTCTATCTTGTTATTCTTCTATCTTGAACATGTGGGACTTTAACCTCCTAGTTTAAGATGGCTGCTTGAGCTCCAACCATTATGTTGGTATTCCATCAAGCAGAAATAAGGAAGGGTAAATAAGAGCATAGTCCTTTCTTTTAGGGATCGCTACAGAAGTCACACCATGATTTTTTAGTTATATACCATTGAGCAGTACATGTTCTATGACCATACTTTGCTATAAGGGAAGCTAAGAAGTATAGTCGTTACTTAGCACAGTCATATGCCTAACTAAAACAGGCTCCTATTACTGGAGAGGAAGTAAAGAACATATATTTGGGGACTTCTACAACTCTCAAAAACAATACTGATTAGTCTTCTACTATTACAGAGAAGTCTGTTGACTGATGGCTTTAGAAACAAAAATGAGGGTTGGAGAAGACACTGTTGTTGATATGGATGGCCTTTAGATTGAGATCAATTTTGGGAAAAGAGTTTTTAAATTTAATTTAAAAAATATGAGTTAATACAACATCTGATACTTGAACACTTTTCTAGCTATATTTTGCAAAAAAGAGCCTGTTAATATCTGTTCTTTCAAAACACAATAGAAATTCTCATTTCCCATGATACAGGGTAGCCTTCTAAATCCGAGTTTCTCCAGACATTTTCCAAATAAAAAATACACGTTCCCAAGGAGAAAAGAGAAAATTATTCAGACCCTATGCCTATGATCTGACCAAGAGACAGAGAAAACTACAATTTACACATAAGTAGGGAAATTTTTCCAGAGCAGTGGAGCCAGCTACAGAGCCCACGCTGGAACTGAGAGCCAGGTGGAGGCTGCAAGGAAGAGAAGAGGACAACGGGGTCTAAGGGTGACAGAATGCAAATACTATTAACTCTAGACAAGAGGGGTCCCACCATAAGGTGGAAATATTGAGGACAGGGCCAAGACTTGAGAGCTCAGAGGGAAGGAGATTGAAAGTAGACACAAGACCAGAGGCTGGAGTCTCATTATGACACTATATCCGCAGAGGGGAACAACCTTAAAGGCTTGGTGATTAAGAGAAAAAAGAGAAAAAAGGGGGAAAAAAACAATGAAAATAGTCTTACCAAAATATAAAAGAATCACAAAGTAAGAAAATATACGAACACTTTCTATAAAGAACAAAAGAAAGCACTCTTGATTTTAGAAGCTGTACTTCCCAAGACTGAGAGAAGAAAGCTCCCTTCAGCTAAGAAATTTAGTAAGCCACCCACACTACTATTGTTCTGAGCCAGAAAAATATAAGACATATCACAATGAACAGATGATGGCAATCAAAACTAATATAAGAAGAGAATAGAAATGAGAATCATACAATGTCAGCTGATGAAGAGTCCCCCCAAAACCTACCATGAAGCAGAGGAAAACAATAAGAAAATTCCCCCGCCTGAGTTAAGTATTGTTTAACATTTCCAGATGTCAAAATAGAGCTTGAATGAGAAATCAGGTATTTAGCACAGAAATCAACAAGGAGAGAGAAAAAGAGAAAGAAGGAGAGAAAAATGGGGAAGGAAGAAAGAGTAAGAGGGAGTAAGCCAGAGAGAGAGAGAGACAGGGAGCACAAATGTGAAAATATGTTAAATATTGATGAGTTTGCTTGTACTCAACTTTGAACTTTTGTTATAGAAGTGAAATTTTAAGTTAAGGTACGCACATAGACATAAAGCGTTTTATTTCTAGTATGTGCCAGCCACTGCTGGGGCTACAGAGGGTATCGGGCATCCTAGAACTCAGAAACCAATGGGGAGAAAAACATACATGCATTAATCAATTAAGCAGACAAAGGAAATTATCTTTACTGACTATAGGAAAATGCCAGATCCTAAAAATGTATAAAGTATATGGGGATGGGGATCTAATTTATACTGGGAAGTTAGGCACAGCTTCCCTGAAGAAGTGCTATTCGAGATGAGACCTGAGAGGTGAGTAGGGTTTAAGCATAAAATAATGAAGGGAGAAGAATTCCAGGCAAAAGGGATAGCACTGTTGCATACTTTGCCTCAGGAAAAATGTTGAAGAAGACTTTATGGGTGTAATCAGTTTTTCCTCTGATACATACATTTGTGGCTCCCGCCACCTGGAGATTGAGTTAGGAGGGGTGTGTGAAGGATGTTGGGGCAGGTTGGGGGGTAGAATTTCCATTTTATTTTTTATACTTCTTTACTGTTAGGCATTTAAAGTAATCAGCACATATATCTTTTGTAAGAATAATGAAAAATTACAAATAGTTTCACAAAAGCAAGCTTGTTGGAGGTCCTCTGTTTGCCCCATGGACCTCCCTTCATTCTTCTCTACCTTGGCTGTCCATCGGAGAGTCCAACATGCATAAATGTTATTAATGGGCTCTCACTGCCTTCTGGCTACTGGTTGGGTTTGGCCAGTGGGAGACTCAGGTAGGAGGTCAGAGGCAGGAGAGCATGAGGACACAGTATTTATTCTTCCAGGTCCTCCTTGGAGGGTCTGCGCATCAGCTGTGTCTCTCTGAAGAAGAGAGACATTTTACATCAGGTGCCCTCTCTATGCAGCTCTCTCTGAGCCCTGATCACCTTCCCCTCCCTTGCATCTCAGGTGTGGTAGGCTGAATGATAGCCCCCCACGATATCCATCTTCCCCGGAACCTGTGACTGTTGCTTCGTACCATAAAAGGGACTTAGTGGATGTGATAAAATTAAGGATCTTGAGATAAGATTATCCTGGGTTATCTTGATGGGCCTTCATTATCATCATAAGGGTCCTTCAGAGGGAGAGAAAAGGTGATGTGATATGAGGACGTGAGCCAAGGGATGGAGATGGCCTCCAGAGGCTGGAAAAGGCCAGGACGTGGATTCTCTCCTAGAACCCACAGAAGCAACTGTTCCCTGTCAACATCATGACTTAGCACAGGGAAGCTGATTCTGGATTTCGGACTCCTGGAACTGTGTGATAATAAATTCCTGTTATTTTAAGCCACTAAGTTTGTGGTGATTTGCTACAGCAGCAGTAGGATACTAATACCCAGGCCTAGCGTGGTAAAGCATCCTTACCTGGCTTTTTTTTGTTATTATTAATTTTTATTTGTACATATTTGCTTTACAATGCTGTGCTAGTTTCTGCTATACAGCAAAGTGAATCAGTTACATGTACACATATATCCTACCTGACTTTATTAGCTCAGGTTAGCACACCCTCCCCTGTTGGTGATCCTAAACTTTGTCCATACTTGATAAGTAATATTTATATTAAACTATCCTGATTTACCCAATCTGAGTGTGCCATGTCAGAAACTTCTATGAGTTTCTTTTTTCTTCACTTTTAAAAGTTAGGATTATCATTAATAATACCTATCACACAAGATGGCTGTGAGGGCAGATGAGTTGATGAGGTAAGCACATGTTTTAAAGTTGTAAAGTAATGTAGATCTGTCATTTGAAAATGTTTTACATGCTCCATACTTTTGGGTTCCACTCGCTTGGAATAGATCATCAAGCTAGAGTGAACAGATAAAGATGTCATAGACTCATATTCGGCCCAGATCCAAATCACAAGAATAAGTTCTGATTAAAACTCTCAGGACAAACCTGAAAAGACAAATTAATCTGATGATGTGGGAAAGAAATAATGTCCAAGCACAGAAAACATCGGCTGGTTAACTAATGCTTTAAAGCTAAGAATCTCTTGAGTGACAAAAAGGCTCAGTGTTCTGCCACTGGGGATGGTTTGCTTATGTCTCTGAGTTTCTCACATGCTGTCTCTTTATCCAGAATGCCGCTGTTTTCTTCTCTGCTCCTAATTCCTACTTGTCACCTCCTCCTGGAAGCCAACCATGATCCATAGGCTGAGTTAGGTGTCTACTTTCAACGTTCCATTAGCCCCCTGTGATTATCTCCACTTTGCTAATCAAATATTGGAAATATCTGTTAATCTATCTGTCTCTCACCACTAAACTGTGAGTTCTTTCAGGATAAAACTATGTCTTTTATCTCCATGTCCTTAGCACCTAGCATGGTGTCTGGTTCATAGTAAAGTCTCAGTAAATATTTTACAAATTCATTGTGAGTAAATGAGTGAATAATAAGCAACATCTAAAGTTAAATCTACATCATTATTGTATAAATCACTATTTATACAATAAACATCACTCTTCCTGGTATTAAATTTTATCCATTCAGGAGTTGACATTAACAGCTTTTAATAGCACCCACTAGTCTTATTCGAGACTTTAGAACAAAAATAATACAGGGGAAATGCCACAATGTAAAAATAGTTACCTTAAATGGAACAGCCAAACATCAGAATCAAACAAATGCTCATATGAAATTGAAAATCTGTAGATCCTTGAGAGGCTCCCCTTCCGCTATCTAAATTTAATGTGGATAGTTTGTCATTCTATAAATACATTCCATTTTTTGTTCATTCATATGTTTTATAGCCTCTGTGTATATTTCAGCTCTTGGCTTTAGTGAGTGTTCAAGCTATAAGGTTAAATAATTTACATAGATTTTCTATTGGAATAGAGTGGGCCAAAAATCTGGTGCACATATTTAATATACAATATTTCTCAGACAAGAGTGACAGGATCCTACCGTTAATAAGCATTCTATTGGGAATTCTGCATTCCTCCCTTCCTGATTTATATTTTATGGCACATCAATTGAGTAATATTTTAAATGAGTAAAGTAAACAGAGACCATTTTGGGTCTGAAAAAAGTAGTTAGACTTTGATCTATTTCTGTTATGCCATCAGCAGGAAATTATGCTTATTTTGAAAGACAATGCTTTGCTCTTGTTTTAAAAGACCGCAAATTTTGGACTGTAAATTTATATACACAGCCAGTAAGGAAGGCATATTGCAGCTACAGAGGCTGCAAGGGGTATCAGGAAAGCAAATATATACATCTCCACACATGTGACTGATGACTGGCCCACGAAATATCTTACTAGTCACAATACTGAACTCTTTTTTCACTGAAATACCTTTTTTTTAATCAGTGAAGAATTAATTTTATTTACTGGGCTCTTTCAATGCCATTCATTTACCGGGTCATTTCTAATTCACTGATGCATTTAGCTAACACTTTTTGGGGCATCTATTGCAGGCCCATTACTTTGAAGGGAGGAGATAAAGAGCACATAGCCCCTGCCATTGTGAAGTTCACAGTTTACTAGGGGAGACTGACAAATATGCCAAAAATTGTGCAATGTGGTGACTACTCTGAGGGTATTGTGGCTGTTATATGGTATAGAAATAGTCTAACAAGAGGAGGGTCAGGAGGGGTGGAATGGATTACTCAACAACTTGGGATATAGAAGCAAATTTGAGTCCCAACTTGTGAAATGTGAGGTTAGATTTAACAGCTCTGGACTTTTTCTTTCTTTAGCGAAAAGTAAACAGTTGAAGCTCTCAGGTTATAAAGTATCCAGGGATATTTCAGCTAAGGGGGAAATGGAAAGGTCTAAAAATAATCTAATAGCGAATGCTGTCAAGGTTCTGATGTGGCGGTCATCCCTGTCTGTGGTCTGAAGTGGTGTCTGAATTACTGAAGGGACAGGCAGGCAAACTTGAGCAATGTTATCCTTGTCTTAGCACAGTTACATCCGAGGAGACAGGAGGCGTCAATATCGAGTCAGTTCTTCAACTCTCAATAACTTATAACATGGATGGTACCAAGAGCTTAGCAAAGTAGTTGGTCTTAAGCCTTAGGGTCATGATTGTCTTCCCAGAATGGATCTATCTCTAGGGTAGAAATGAAAATGCCACAAGAATATACAGCATGCCCAGAAAAGAGCTGGAGGCAAACCTGAGCAATTTATGGGATTACGGCAGCGTCGGCTCTCCCTCAAGTACCACATCGACCTCTCCGTGTGAACCATAAACCCTCTCACCTAGCTCACCCTTTAGTGGCTCACGTTCACCTGAGCCTCAGGAAATATACTTTTTGTTTTTTTAGGCAGTTTCACTGAGATACAATATACATACCGTATAATTCATTCAAGTGTACTATTCAATAAGTGTTTAGCATAAATACCGTATGCTAACACATATATATGGCATCTAAAAAAAAAAGGGTTCTGAAGAACCTAGGGGCAGGACAGGAATAAAGACGCAGACATAGAGAATGGACATGAGGACACGGGGAGGGGGAAGGGTAAGCTGGGATGAAGTGAGAGAGTGGCATGGACATATATACACTACCAAATGTAAAATAGATAGCTAGTGAGAAGCAGCCGCATAGCACAGGGAGATCAGCTCGGTGCTTTGTGACCACCTAGAGGGGTGGGATACAGAGGGTTGGAGGGAGATGCAAGAGGGAGGGGATATGGGGATGTATGTATACGGACAGCTGATTCACTTTGTTATACAGCAGCAACTAACACACGATTGTTAAGCAATTATACTCCAATAAAGATGTTAAAAAAAAATTGTGGTAACATAGTACATAACAAAATTTGCCATTTGAGGCATTTTTAAGTGTATACTTCAGTGACATTAATTACATTCACAATGTTGTTTAACCATCACCACTATCTATTTCCAAAATTTTTAAATAATCCCAAACAGAAACTGTACCCATTAAGCATTAACTCTGCATTCCCCACTCTTTTCAGCCCCTGGTGACTTCTACTACTTTCTGTCTCTATGAATTTGTCTAATCTAGATGTTTCATATAATTGGAAATATACATTTGTCCTTTTTTGCCTGGGTTATTCGACTTAGCATAATGTTTTCAAGGCTCATAATGTTGTAAAATGCATCAGAACTTCATTCCTTTTTATGGCGGAATAATATTCCATGGTTTGTACATACCATATTTTGTTTATCTGTTAATGGACATTTGGGTTGTTTTTAACTTTTGGACTTTGTGAATAATATTGCATGAATGTTGGCGTACAAATCAGAACAATCCATTTTTATAGTCCTTATTCATTTACCCTAAGTAAATCCATAGACTTAATAGGTTAAGATTTAAGTAATTCTCCCAAGGTCATTGAAGAAGTCATAGTCAGGAACAGTATTTAAAGACTGTATCCCCATGGCACTCTATTTCCTAAGACTGACTGACCTCTCTAGGTTAAGTATATAAGTACAATTTACCTGGGTACATTTGGGGCTAAAATGAGTTGGAGTTCCATGTGTTACAGAGGTGTGACATATAGTGGAAAGCTGCATAAATGTAGTTGAATATCTGGCCAAGTAGGTGAGGAGAAGCCCCTTCTAAATCAGTGTGTATAATAGGCTGCTGTGAATGCTTTCATGATGTAAAAATACTGCACATTCGAAATCACTGGATCAAAACATCAGCATAATACTTTCAATACCTGCAATATCCAAATTTTATAAAACAAAGGCTGACTGCGAGCTAACTTTTAGTCAGTTGTATATAGAGCCTAAAAGGGATTAAGAGTATGAGAACTGTGAAAGCTACATCCAGTTCCGATTCACTTGCTTTTCTCTCGGGCATAAGATGCGGAACATTATGGCAAAAGTGCATGGCAGGGGCTCGCTTTGGGAGGATCACTATCTTTGCATAGTTTTCTATTCCCATTACCTAATCAGAGTTCACACACTAATAAGTAAAAAAATCAGAAGCTGACATTTTAAAGAAAAGAGAAACAGAGAAAAGCACAAGTTAAATGTAATGCCACATTAACATCAAGTTCATGCATTGCCTAGATAGATAAATGAGCTAAACTTATGTGGGGTTTGTGCAAATTGTTTCACGATGCTACAAGTTTTGGCACATCCTGTCAAAGACATTGGTATACTCTAGTGAATTCTAATTAACTCTATAAAAATCTTGTTCCCTCCTTCCCTGTCAAGAAGGAGTTAGGTTTGAGTTCATCTCAAAGTACCATAGATTGCTGGGAAGATGGAAAATCAGCTCACAGAAGATGTTGTCATGGTGGCTGAATGCCTTTCAGGCTTCTGAAAGGATTTTAAATTCAGAATGCTTTTTTTCTGGAGTAATCTGGGAAATACATATGCAGAAGTTATAATTCAATAAAATGAAATCTATTCTCTAAATTTACTAAAATGCAGACTATTTGGCCCTGTGTTAAAGTGTTCATGTGTCTGGTTGTGAGTTAGACTGCGTGGTTGTATATTTGCTCTTTACTAGCTCTGTGACTTTGGATAGGTTACCTCCGTCCTTCAGGTTCCTCAGGCAAATGAGAAAAATAATAAAACCTAGATCTTTGGTGTTGTAAAGGTTAAGTCACATGCTTTATACATAGTAAGCAGTAAAAACAATGTCAGCTACTTTGTTTTTCAGTAGTAATATTCATTACACTTAAAGATTAAATAAATGTATTTTAGATATTTTATTGGCCATTGTCTTTAGATACGGTTGCAAAAGTTGAACAGGACTAGATATATCTTTGAAAGAGGTGTGAGATCATTGTGTATTTAAAAAGCTCAAATGCCATCCAGCTCCCATGTAGAGAAATCCATTTCTGCCCTTGGCATCCTTTACTAGAATTATTTATAGACTGTGATAGGATTTAGAGCCTCCATGAATTTTAAACAAGCAATGAACACAAACCTAGCACCAAGCATTTTTACCTTACCTCTTTCACCCCTGCCAGGTTAACTAATCCTTCTTTCTTAACTATGTTTTTCCATCAGAGTGTCTGAATAAAAAAGATTGAATAAGCCCCATCCTGGCAAAGGGAAAGCCTTTAGGACAATTCATGATTTTGAGACATTGAGTGTTGTTGTTTTTTATCCTGTGATCCTAATGCTCACATGTGAAGTCTTTTATTAAGAAAATCCCCATGGTTCTTTACTGGTTAAGCCTACAAGATTTTAGCTAGCTCTGGGAATATACTCTGTGCTCATTTTTTTAAGCATTCACAAATGAATTGAGCAAAAACCTGGAGAATGGTAAAGACACCTCTGACTAAAATCACTTTCCCCCAAATGCCTTATGTTTAGCAAACTTCCCTTAAAGAACTCCTTCAAAAGGGTTTGGCTTAACACTACACAGAAGATATTTTCTTCTCTAACATTACTCTTCCTTGACTCAAAATTGCAAGTCAAAAAGAAAAGAGGGGTTGGGTTATAATGAACAAAGCAAACTGTTAGCCTCCATTCTAGATGGTAACTGGGACGGGAAAAACTTCAAGAGTCTGTAATACCAAAATTCAAGAGCGTGACCTCCAGAATCATCCCCACAAGGCATTTTGTAGAATTTCAGAAGATATTTCAGAAGATACAGAAACCTTGGACCTAATTGCTTTTTTTTTTTTAACATTTTTATTGGAGTATAATTGCTTTACAATGTTGTATTAGTTGCTGCTGTATAACAAAGTGAATCAGCTATACGTATACATGTATCCCCATATCCCCTCCCTCTTGCATCTCCCTCCCCCCCTCCCTATCCCAGCCCTCTAGGTGGTCACAAAGCACCGAGCTGATCTCCCTGTGCCATGCGGCTGCTTCCCACTAGCTATCTATTTTACATTTGGTAGTGTATATATGTCAATGCCACTGTCTCACTTCATCCCAGCTTACCCTTGCCCCTCCCCGTGTCCTCAAGTCCATTGTCTACGTCTGCGTCTTTATTCCTGTCCTGCCCATAGTTTCTTCAGAACCTTTTTTCTTTTTTTTAGATGCCATATATATGTGTTAGCATACAGTATTTCTTTTTCTCTTCTGACTTACTTCACTCTGTATGACAGTCTCTAGGTCCATCCACCTCACTACAAATAACTCAATTTCGTTTCTGTTTATGGCTGAGTAATATTCCATTTTATATATGTGCCACATCTTCTTTTGGATTGCTTTTTAAAATCTGAAGTGAAATAAAGATATGTTCAAGTGTTTGCTTTGGACAAAATTGTTAAAGGAAAAAAAGTTAAGGAAAAATTGAATACTTAGACATCAAAGGTGTCTCATAATTCTTACAAGCCAATATATTTTATGAAAATGACATAAACCAAATATAGACATGTGACTTAATCATATTTCGTTTTTTGGAGCTGTATGTATCTCAGAAAATGGGAAAATAATAGACAACTTTTATCTTCTCTGCCACATTTTTTCTCTATCTTGTTATAATATTGGTACCTTCTTTCTATAAAAAGTATTCTCACGAATGAATCTGGTATCAATCAGTGTAAGTTTGCATGAACTTTCTCAGGAGTATTTGGAGGTTAAGCCTTGGAATTAAAAGTAGAGTCTATAACTACAGGGATTTCATACACCAGCAACCTAATAAGACTGCCTTTGTGTGCCTGAGTGTGTGTACACATGTGTATCTGTGTGCATGTAAAATGGTGAGTAGAGGAAATACAGAGAAGCTGTCCTTGAAACCCACAGGGTACCCATTTACCTTACCTATGTGTGAGGTTGTTGATTTATCAGATTAAAGCCCAAGATGAGGGAAGGGTTTGATTAGCTGTTTGATTAGATGAACAATTTTCTTGATGGATACACTTGGAGACTTCTCATGGGAGGAGAGTGAGAAGAACTAGCCTCTCAGATCCCTTTTAATGAGGGTAAAACTACGGAAACAGGGACTTCCCTGGTGGCACAGTGATTAAGAATCCGCCTGCCAATGCAGGGGACACGGGCTTGAGCCCTGGTCCAGGAAGATCCCACATGCTGCAGAGCAACTAAGCCCATGTGCCACAACTACTGAGCCTGTGCTCTAGAGCCCCCGAGCCATAACTACTGAGCCCACGTGCCACAGCTACTGAAGCCCACGTGCCTAGAGCCCATGTTCTGCAACAAGAGAAGCCACTGCAATGAGAAGCCTGTGCCTCTCAATGAAGAGTAACCCCCACTCGCCGCAACTAGAGAAAGCCTGCGCGCAGCAACGAAGATACAACGCAGCCAAAAAACAAAAACCAAAACTACCCAAACAATAATTTTACGCATTTGATCTGTGGTTTAAGGTCCAAGCATAACTGTAAATTAGTAGCCCTGGAAATGCTAAAACATTTGCCCAATCTGTACCGATCTTCAAAATCAGACAGAGAAATAACAGTGTGCAGCCAGTTGTGAGCAGAGACACCAGATCACATGTTTGCCAAGTGTGTAACCACAAGTCCAGGCCTGACCTGTTACAACACTAACTATGTAAGCATCTAGTTTGGATAATTTAATCATATCATAAAGAACACAGTGATTTACCACTTAAATTCAGATGCACCTGCTTCCTTTGAACCTGAAGGCCACACTCAGTTTTCTCTTTCTCAGCATCTTCCACAGCCCACAGTTTCAAGAGGAGAGTGCAAAGTACAGAGAAATCATTGAGCTGGCTCTAACCCAGCTCTTTTATTTTTTATTCTTCAGACCTGTCTAAGGTCCTCTGAGGTCTTTGCTTTCATTTTCTCAACTCTAGAAGGAGCAAATGGAAAAGAGAGCAGCATGGAGTTGTTCCAAGAGCAGTGCTGTGAGCATACATTTGTCCTGCTTGGGAGTGAGGTTTCGCCTCCAACCTACGCTCTGAGGGGGCAGCTGTGATGTCTCCATGGGATGAGAGAAAAATCAGTATGCATGGCAATCTGGTGTTGTGCCCATAGGACCACGGAGGGAAGATATGCTGTGTGCCATCAGTGTGTCACAAATGAGGGTTGCCACCAGCACCAGGGCACCTCTGTGTTACCACAGTCACTGAAAGGAAGGAATAATGGTTGTAACAGCAGAAACAGGCATTCCCATTTCTTCACCTCTCTCTCTTTTTGCTTGCTTCAAACATTCCTCTTCATCCTTCTCCCGCCACCCCATCATCATTACATATGTCTCAGTATTCAGCAAAGAAGTGGATTTTGGTGTGGAGAACTCAGTTACTGACTGAAATAATAAAAATGATAGACCTGCTCATATTTAGGGAGGGGCAGTAAGTGGCATTTGACCAGCGGATGTGAAACATCATAATGTGTTTACACGTTGAACAACTCCTTACGAAGTGGAAGCACACAAATCGCTTCCTGTAGTGAGAGGGCAGGACAGGAGGCAGATTTTTATTTTTTTTAAATTTAATTAATTCATTAATTTTTGGCTGCATTGGGTCTTCGCTGCTGAGCACAGGCTTTCTCTAGTTGCCACGAGCGGGGGTTACTCTTCGTTGTGGTGCATGGGCTTCTCATTGTGGTGGCTTCTCTTGTTGCGGAGCACAGGCTCTAGGCGCGCAGGCTTCAGTAGTTGTGGCATGTGGGCTCAGTAGTTGTGGCACACGGGCTCAGTTGCTCCACGGCATGTGGGATCTTCCCAGACCACGGCTCAAACCCGTGTCCCCTGCATTGGCAGGCGGATTCTTAACCACTGTGCCACCAGGGAAGTCCCACAGGAGGTAGATTTTTAGAGTCATTGAATGACTTGGGGAAGGGAGGCAGAGAAAATAATTTATCAAATAGTAAAAAGTGCTTGGGACTGTTTATTTTCTTAAATGACATAGTCTGCCAAGGAGTGCCTATGGATGACATACTTAAAAGCCTACAGGACCAGGCTTTTTCTCCAGGACAGTCTGCTTAGAGGGCATCCACAAGGAGCTGGAAGCAGCAGAGGCTTCATTTCTTTTCTGTTCCAAGCTTTGTGTGCTTTTTTTGCAGACGGAATTTCTGCTTAAACTGTAACACCTTATTAAAAATGTTTGTATTCGCTGTTTGGTAAATTCCACTCAAAAATACAAGATAATAGGCAGTATGAGATTGTCTCCTTTATTATTCTATATTTTTTTATCTTTCCAAAATTTTGGATAATTTCATTTTCATAAGATTTAACATATTTAAAAGACATTGTATGGTTTAAAGCAGGTGATTTCAGACATATTTTAAGAAGAACGATTAGCCATCATATTTATTCAAGGTAAGGGAAACATTTATTCAATTAAATATCAGTGATTTATATTTGTTGAAATGTAGTATGTCTAACTATAGACATGATTTTAAATTATACAACTGGCTAATGGCTACACTAGCTAGCTAATACATTATTAACCAGCCTGGCTGCTCGAAATGCAAGTAACAGAGAGAAATTAAGTCTGTGCATTATATTATGCAAATTATTTATGTTAAATTAATGTAGTAGAGATGACTTTCTGAAGATGTGGTTAACATTAGATAAATTTAGCTAACGTTTTGACTGTAGGTATGTCATATACACTTTTATTAAAGTAGCACATATTCCTTTAATAAATATTTATTTCCTGGCATTGTGCAAAGCTCTGGGCATCCAATTGTTTGGAAAGAGCTTTTGAATTCAGGGGTGACACTTCTATTATTAATGGTATTCATCCAGCAGTCATTCCCACAACATAAGGTATACATATATAAAACTCTGTTTTGGTTTTTGGCTGTAATAATTATAAATGAAGCGGGTCAAAGGCAAGCCATTTTGCTCTACAGTGTTGAATGCCTTTACTAAAAACAAATAAAACAAAAAACTATACCATTATGGATAAACACTTATCTAAGTAAGACTCAAATTCCATCTTCTTTAAATATGCATTGCATGATCTATCCAATGTTACAGTCAGCTCGTGGACCTCTTCTCCAATAATCTTGTCATTTGCCCCCATTCCAGCTACTCACTGCCAGAGTCACACTCTTGACTGTTATGATCAATAACTGCATTTAAAATGCAAACATAACTCTCCCCAGGTGTCTCCTCTTACGTTTCGATTTGGTCTTTCTAGTGCTTCACTTCCAACAATTCTTTGACCTCACCAGGACAATAATACACTGATCCTATCACATTTTCAGTATGTTTTATCCCCCTCATGTCTTCATTTCCCTCTGGGCTCAGCTTAATTTTTAAGGTCAGTCATTATAATCACTCTTTTACATACATCTCGAATTCTCTTAACAAGCTCTCCCTTTGTTGAATTACATTGGCTAAAGTATAGCCTTGGGTAATTCTTTATATCTGCTAACTCCATGCATCCATCTGTGCAGCAAAAAAATGGATAGAGAAAAACGAGAATCAAGTTGATCAATCTCCTTTAAATTCATGACAGAATGGGCCTAATTATGCTACCTGACCAATCCTTTCTTGTTTGTTTTTTTGGCGGTACGTGGGCCTCTCACTGTTGTGGCCTCTCCCGTTGCGGAGCACAGGCTCCGGATGCGCAGGCTCAGCAGCCATGGCTCACGGGCTCAGCTGCTCCGCAGCATGTGGGATCTTCCCAGACCGGGGCACAAACCCGTGTCCCCTGCATCGGCAGGCGGACTCTCAACCACTGCGCCACCAGGGGAGCCCCCTCCTTTCTTTATCTAGTCAAGGTACATTCCATTTTTTTTCCTGGATGATTCTTTCCCTCTTCTGGCTCATTCTCCCAACATTGAACATTTCCCTCCAGTTTTTACTCTCAGCTGATGCCATACCTACCTATTCACCTAGAAACTAGAAGGCATCAGAAGAGAACTTGCACACACTCTCAGACCACATACTCCTTCCCACCCGCTTCTGTTCCATTGACTTTATCTTATCTCCTAACTGCAGATGATCTGTATGTGTCAGCTACCTAAGACTTGTGCAGTGGATCCCACTCCTCCCACCTAAAACAGACACTACTGCCTTCTTTCTCCTGCATCATTTGCTTTTCCTTTAGTACTGGGTTATTGCCATTTGCAAATAATCATGCTTCTAGCTACCATCAATTTCCCTTTCTCTGTGTTTCTCCTGAGCACTTACTCCTATGTGTTATACAAAATATTTTTACTTTATTATCTAGTTAGATACATAACCCTTCCAATAAAATATAAGGGACACAAAGGCAGGGATTTTTATATATTTGAACACTGCTTTATCCTCAACAGTGCCTAGGACATAATACACACTAAGTAAACTTGCGGAATGATTAAATTAAAAGGATGATTCAAATAGGGCTTTCTATGAGCCAGGCACATGGTAAATTATTTGCATAATTTTCTCAGTTAATCCACACATTGATGTTATAAAGTAGAGATTCAAATCCCCATTTTCCAAATGAGCAAACTTAGGCTACCAAAAAGAAAAAAGTGTGGCTAAGCTGGAATTGACAGTCAACACTATCTTACTCCAAAGCTCACAGTCTTAACTACTATACTTCAGATATTGTCCAGCATTCCTCATGGCTATTGACATCACAACGTTTCATTAAACAAAAGTTAAAACAAATGTACCACTGTCTCATGATGAGTGTGTTATTCTTTGCCTGTCACTCTCATTTCTCTTGTTCGTTCAGAAATCTGGAAAACAAGGTTCTAGGGTTCTTTCTCCCACTGCTGGTTTCTACCTATATTAGTTTTCTATTGCTCCTATAACAAATTACCAAAAAATTGGTGGCTTAAAACAGTACAAGTTTATTATCTTACAGTTCTGGAGGTCTGAAGTCTGAAATTGGGTCTTAAAGGCTAAAATCAAGGTGTTGTTGGGATTATGTTCCTTCTCAAGGTCCTAGAGGATAACGTGTTTCCTTGTCTTTTCCAGCTTCTAGCAGCCACCCACATCCCTTGGTTAATAACCACCTTCTACCTTCAAAGCAACAATGGCTAATTGAGACTTTCTCATGCTTTATCACTCTGATTCTGACCTTCCTGCCTCCCTCTTATAAAGACCCACTGAATAACCCAGAATAATCTCCCATTTCAAGATTTCCTTAACTTAATTACATTTACAATTTCCTTTTGCCATATAAAGTAACATATTCATAGGTTCTGGGAATTAGAACATGGACATCTTTGAGGCGGAGCATCATTCTGTCTACCATAGTCTGCCCTCTTGTCCACAAAGATTCACGTTCATTACAGATGTAAAATACATTATCCCATCTCAAGGTCTCCAAAAGCCGCAACCCATTTCAGCATCAATTCAAGTCCAAAATTTCATCTGGGTCTCATCAGCTCAAAAGTTCATCATCTAATCATCTAAATCATCAAAATTACTTATGTGTGAGTTCTGGGTATGATCCATCTTTGGTAAAAAATTCTATCTGTGAACGCATGAAACTACAAAACAAGTTATCTGCTCCCAAAATGCAATGGTGGGACATGCATAGGAAAACAGTAATAGGTACTGTCATTCAAAAAGAGAGAAAATGGAAAGAAACAAGGAGTCACTGGCTCTAAGGAATTTAGAAAAACAACCAGGCAAGTTCCATTAGGTTTTAAAGCCTGGGAATAATCCTCAGTGGCTCCAGGCTCCACAATCTGAACCCAAGGCCCAGTCCCAGAATTATCCTTCTTTTATCATGAAAGGTAGCATGTAGTTGCAGCTGAGTATCAGCTTCTTTCTTGCCTTAGAATTTTGGGAGCCTCTTTCATTTTGTCTTCTCTCTGTTCCTTTTAGTCCAAGCTGGTATAGTTTCTGCTCATATAAAATTCTTGAGAGTCTTGTAGATCTCTTATGGAAATTTACTCCATTAGAGAAGAGGCTCCAGTAGACTGAACTAATTGACCAGGAATGATATTAGTTTATGGAGTACTTCCTCGGGCCTGCTCCTGCCAGGCAATATTTCTGATCCCAATATAACATCTCCCTATGCCCTCTCATGATATTCTGATTTATCTGAATGGGAGGCTGGAAAGGGGGATAAAAGCAGAGTTGAGGTGTGCTGTGATTAAAGTTTATTTATGGGATTTTATACTGGGAAATATATGCTTTACAAAATTTAGGCTTGAGGGTATAGACAGGCACACTGAGTGACATACCCAGAACAGAAAAAAATATCACAAGTTCTTTTACAAATAAGATCATTCATAAGATTACAGGAGGCTTCTGTACTGAGTGACACCATGCAAATGAACAAAATAGTAAAATATTAATTTTTCTCAACAAACATGTATTGAATACATATTATGGGCTGGGCATTAGGCTAGGACTTAGGAATAATAAGGTAAACAGGACTTGGTCTTTTACCTCAAGAAGCTTTATATTTCAGTGGAGGAATCATAGCTTTTATATTCAGACATATTGTAATATGACTTGGAAAGCACTATGATAGAGTTATGAGCCCAGAGCCTGTAATATGGCAGCAGCACTATTGACTCAGCCTGGGGAAATGGACAATTTAGCATTACTTGCCTTCATCGGACTCAGTTGTGAATATTAAGGAAAATCAAGAGTTCTAATGAGCCACTCCATTAGGTCGACAAAAATGGGCCTGCAGATGGGGCATATATACTGTGCCACATTGCCATTAATGAATTGGGGGAAGATTGGAAGGGATCAGAGCCTGGAAAATGCATTTAATAAAATGGGGTAATCCAGGAAGAATAAAAGCCAATGAACAAATCCACTCAAATGATACAAAACCAACCACAGATTAAGCATACATACAGAAAGTTGTAGGTTTTGCAGCAAAACAAAATTATATAGAATACTACACAGTTTTTCCACATTTGATAATGCTAGATGCCTCAGAGAACTTTAGCACTTCTCAGTGATATCAGACTACCCCCAGAGGATACCCAGCTCTTTCTGCAGGTTATTACAAGAGCCCAGGCCAAGAGGTCATAAGCTTTGTTCAAAAAGTTCTAATTTTCTGTCCCAAATAAGTTACTTAAATCTCACTGTGCCTCAGTTTCTTATCTGCAACTCAACAAGTACACACTGAACGTTTATGTGTGAAGCACATAAGGGCTATAAATAAGAAGGAATTGTGATCACTGCCCTCAAGGAATTCCAGTGACAGTTAAAACAAAGAAACAAAGAAATGCTCTACAATGTGCTTTATGAAAAGCTATGTAAAAATTACAGAAATAATACTGAGAACATATTTATTCTGACTACACCATAATCTGATAGATGAAAAGTATTTAAATTTTTATTTTAAAAATACCATTCTGATAAAAAATGTTTAATACCCAGATTTTAACTCATTTGGGCATATATTTTCCTAGAACTCTAACAGCATGCCTGAACCTTGTTCTAGTCCCTACATACACACCTTTTCTCCCCAAGACACCTCTATTCTCTGGTAAACTAGAACACCAAGGGGTCTTTGGGAAATGTCTGGGTCTATTCTGGGAGAGAAAGGAGATCTTTTCCACTATTTTTTTGTGCCCATTTTGCTTCCTTGTTTGCATATACATAGAGTCTTCAATCCTCTACCTGGTCTGCCCCTGTGGCAGTGTGCAGGATTCTAGGTTGGATCTAACCAGTACTGGATCTCCCTGGTGCTTCTGCTATGGGCATGATGATCGGTGTATGAACCCCGTGAAGACCCAGTCTCAAGTACTTGGGCCTAGATGGACTCTGAACACTTCTGAAAGTCCTTGAAAATGAACTGTTAGTGAAGCTGATCTTACAACCCAGTCTGCGAGAATTCACTTAAATTCCACGTATGAATTGTTCAGTCTGACAAATAATCTACTTTCTACCTAAGAATTATCTCTTAGGGAATATTTGATAGTTTATCATCTCACTTGTTTAAATCCATAGCCCTTGGTTTCCAAGGCTACATCCCAGTTTGGGGTGGGGTGGGGTATCTCTTAAGATACATTGGTAAATAGACAGCTGTTAATGGATTCGATTTTGTTCTAAAAGTCTTAAAATGTTCACTACTATTACACATGTTTTGAGCTTTCCACGCAACTAGGAATGTCTATCAAGGCCTGCTTTTAGTTTCCTTATTCACTCTATACTACAGAAACAGTATTGCCTTTTGGGCCAGAGAAGGGATGGCCATAGATTATGACACTAGACAGACAGTGTTTACTATTGAATCATTGGTGACCATAGGCAAATTACCTAAATTGTTTGTCTTAATGTCTCAACAATAAAATTTTTTTAAAAATCATGTTTCTTCACCTATTGCTGAGAGAATTAGATGAAATAATTTGGTAGTGTCTTTGACAGTGCCTTGAAACTACTAAGTGCTAATGTTAGCACTGTTGGTATGTATGTATATACGAATAAATGCATACATACATACATCTATGAAATCATTGTGCTGCATTCAGAGGCTTGAGTCCTAGTGAATAGATGAAAATGTTGCGATCCAAAATTTTAATCTTTACCAAGGTTTAGACAGTTTTAATTTTGTTTTGAATTTTATTTTATTTATTATTTATACAGCAGGTTCTTATTGGTCATCAGTTTTATACACATCAGTGTATACATGTCAATTCCAATCTCCCAATTCATCACACCACCACCACCACCCACCGCTGCTTTCCCTGCTTGGTGTCCATACGTTTGTTCTCTACATCTGTGTCTCTATTTCTGCCCCGCAAACCAGTTCATCTGTACCAATTTTCTAGGTTCCACATACATGCATTAATATACAATATTTGTTTTTCTCTTTCGAACTTACTTCACTCTGTATGACAGTCTCTATATTCATCCACGTCTCTAAAAATGACCCAATATCGTTCCTTTATATGGTTGAGTAATATTCCATTCTATATATATACCTCGTCTTCTTTCCACTCATCTCTTGATGGGCATTTAGCTTGCTTCCATGACCTGGCTATTGTAAATAGTGCAGCAATGAAAAATGGGGTGCATGTGTCTTTTTGAATTATGATTTTCTCTGGGTATATGCCCAGTAGTGGGATTCCGGGGTCATATGGTAATTCTATTTTTAGTTTTTTAAGGAACCTCCATACTGTTCTCCACAGTGGCTGTATCAATTTACATTCCCACCAACAGTGCAAGAGGGTTCCCTTTTCTCAATACCCTCTCCAGCATTTGTTGTTTGTAGATTTTCTGAAGATGCCCATTCTAAACTGGTGTGAGGTGATACCTCATTGTAGTTTTGATTTGCATTTCTCAAATAATTAGTGATGTTGAGCAGCTTTTCATGTGCCTCTTGGCCATCTGTATGTCCTCTTTGGAGAAAAGTCTATTTAGGTCTTCTGCCCATTTTTGGAATGGGTTGCTTGTTTTTTTAATATTGAACTGCATGAGCTGTTTATATATTTTGGAGATTAATCCTTTGTCCATTGATTCATTTGCAAATATTTTTTCCCATTCTGAGGGTTGTCTTTTCATCTTGTTTGTAGTTTCCTTTGCTTTGAAAAACATTTGAAGATTCATTAGGTCCCATTTGCTTATTTTTCCACTACTCTAGGAGGTGGATCAAAAAATTCTTGCTGTGATTTATGTCAAAGAGTGTTCTTCCTATGTGTTCCTCTAAGAGTTTTATAGTGTCTGGTCTTACATTTAGGTCTCTAACCCATTTTGAGTTTCATTCTGTGTATTGTGTTAGGGAGTGTTCTAATTTCATTCTTTTACATCTAGCTGTCCAGTTTTCCCAGCACTACTTATTGAAGAGACTATCTTTTCTCCATTGTATATCCTTGCCGCCTTTGTCATAGATTAGTTGACCCTAGGTGCATGGGTTTATCTCTGGGCTTTCTAATCTGTTCCATTGATCTATATTTCTGTTTTTGTGCCAGTACCATATTATCTTGATTACTGTAGCTTTGTAGTATAGTCTGAAGTCAGGGAGTCTGATTCCTCCAGCTCCATTTTTTTCCCTCAAGACTGCTTTGGCTATTCGGAGTCTTTTGTGTCTCCATACAAATTTTAAGATTTTTGGTTCTAGTTCCATAAAAAACGCCACTGCTAATTTGATAGGGATTGCATTGAATCTGTAGATTACTTTGGGTAGCATAGTAATTTTTACAATATTGATTATTCCAATCCAAGAACATGGTATATCTCTCCATCTGTTGGTAGCATCTTTAATTTCTTTCAACCGTGTCTTATAGTTTTCTGCATACAGGTCTTTTGTCTCCCTAGGTATTTTATTCTTTTTGTTGCAATGGTAAATGGGAGTGTTTCCTTAATTTCTCTTTCCGATTGTTCATCATTAGTGTATAGGAACGCAAGAGATTTCTGTGCATTAATTTTGTATCCTGCAACTTTACCAAATTCATTGATTAGCTCTGGTAGTTATCTGGTGGCATCTTTAGGATTCTCTATGTATAGTATCATGTCATCTGAAAACAGTGACAGTTTTACTTCTTCTTTTCCAATTTGTATTCCATTTATTTCTTTTTCTTCTCTGATTGCCGTGGATAGGACTTCCAAAACTATGTTGAAAAACAGTGGTGAGAGTGGACATCCTTGTCTTTTTCCTGATCTTAGAGGAAATGCTTTCAGTTTTTCACCATTGAGAATGATATTTGTTGTGGGTTTGTCATATATGACCTTTATTATGCTGAGGTAGGCTCCCTCTATGCCCACTTTCTGGAGCGTTTTATCATAAATGGGTGTTGAATTTTGTCAAAAGCTTTTTCTGCATCTATTGAGATGATCATATGGTTTTTATTCTTCAATTTGTTAATATGATGTATCACATTGGTTGATTTGCGTATATTGAAGAATTCTTGCATCCCTGGGATAAATCCCACTTGATCATGGTATATGATCCTTTTAATGTGCTGTTGTATTCTGTTTCCTAGAATTTTGTTGAGGATTTTTGCATCTATATTCATCAGTGATATTGGTCTGTAATTTTCTTTTTTTGTAGTATCTTTGTCTGGTTTTGGTATCAGGGTGATGGTGGACTCACAGAATGAGTTTGGGACTGTTCCTTCCTCCACAATTTTTTGGAAGAGTTTGAGAAGGTTGGGTGTTAGCTCTTCTCTAAATGTTTGATAGAATTCACCTGTGAAGCCATCTGGTCCTGAACTTTTGCTTGTTGGAATACTTTTAATCACACTTTCAGTTTCATTACTTGTGATTGATCTGTTCATATTTTCTATTTCTTCCTCGTTCAGTCTTAGAATCTTATACCTTTCTAAGTATTTGTCCATTTCTTCCAGGTTGTCCATTTTATTGGCATAGAGCTGCTTGTAGGAGTCTCTTAGGATGTTTTGTATTTCTGCGGTGTCTGTTGTAACTTCTCCTTTTTCATTTCTAATTTTATTGATTTGAGTCCTCTCCCTCTTTTTCTTGATGAGTCTGGCTAATGGTTTATCAATTTTGTTTATCTTCTCAAAGAACCAGCTTTTAGTTTTATTGATCTTTGCTATTGTTTTCTTTGTTTCTATTTCATTTATTTCTGCTCTGATCTTTATGATTTCTTTCCTTCTGCTAACTTTGGGTTTTGTTTGTTCTTCTTTCTCTAGTCCCTTTAGGTGTAAAGCTAAATTGTTTACTTGAGATTTTTCTTGTTTCTTGAGCTAGGCTTGTATAGCTATAAACTTCGCTCTTAGAACTGCTTTTGCTGCATCCCATAGGTTTTGGATCATCGTGTTTTCATTGTCATTTGTCTCTAGGTATTTTTTGATTTCCTCTTTGATTTCTTCAGTGATCTCTTGGTCATTTAGTAATGTACTGTTTAGCCTCCATGTGTTTGTGTTTCTTACGTTTTTTTCCCTGTAATTCATTTCTAATCCCATAGCATTGTGGTCAGAAAAGATGCTTGATATGATTTCAATTTTCTTAAATTTATTGAGGCTTGATTTGTGACCCAAGATGTGATCTTCCCTGGAGAATGTTCCGTGCGCATTTGAGAAGAAAGTGTAATCTGCTATTTTGGATGGAATGTCCTATAAATATTGATTAAATCTATCTGGTCTATTGTTTCATTTAAAGCTTCCATTTCCTTGTTAATTTTCGGTTTGGATGATCTGTCCATTGGTGTAAGTGAGGTATTAAGGTCCCCCACTATTATCGTGTTACTGTTGATTTCCTCTTTTATAGCTGTTAGCAGTTGCCTTATGTATTGAGGTGCTCCTATGTTGGATGCATATATATTTATAATTGTTATATCTTCTTGGACTGATCCCTTGATCATTATGTAGTGTCCTTCCTTGTCTCTTGTAACATTCTTTATTTTAAAGTATATTTTATCTGATATGAGTATTGCTATTCTAGCTTTGTTTTGATTTTCATTTGCATGGAATATCTTTTTCCATCCCTTCACTTTCAGTCTGAATGTGTCCCTAGGTCTGAAGTGGGTCTCCTGTAGACAGCATATATATGGGTCTTGTTTTTGTATCCATTCAGCAAGCCTGTGTCTTTTGGTTGGAGCATTTAATCCATTCACGTTTAAGGTAATTATCAATATGCATGTGCTCCTATGACCATTTTCTTAATTGTTCTGGGTTTGTTTTTGTAGGTCCTTTTCTTCTCTTGTGTTTCCCACTTAGAGAAGTTCCTTTAGCATTTGTTGTAGAGCTGGTTTGATGGTGCTGAATTCTCTTAGCTTTTGTTTGTCTGTAAAGCTTTTGATTTCTCCACCGAATCTGAATGAGATCCTTGCCGGGTAGAGTAATTTGGCTGTAGGTTCTTCCCTTTCATCACTCCCTTCTGGCTTTTAGAATTTCTCCTGAGAAATCAGCTGTTAACATAATGGGAGTTCCCTTGTATGTTATTGGTCGTTTTTCTTTTGCTGCTTTCAATAATTTTTCTTTGTCTTTAATTTTTGCCAATTTGATGACTATGTGTCTCAGCGTGTTTCTCCTTGGGTTTATCCTGTATGGGACTCTCTGCACTTCCTGGACTTGGGTGGCTATTTCCTTTCCCATGTTAGGGAAGTTTTCGACTATAATCTCTTCAAATATTTTCTCTGGTCCTTTCTCTCTCTCTTCTCCTTATGGGACCCCTATAATGCGAATGTTGTTGCATTTAATGTTGTCCCAGAGGTCTCTTAGGCTGTCGTTATGTCTTTTCATTCCTTTCTCTTTATTCTGTTCTGCAGCCGTGAATTCCACCATTCTGTCTTTCAGGTCACTTATCCGTTCTTCTGACTCAGTTATTCTGCTATTGATTCCTTCTAGTGTATTTTTCATTTCAGTCATTGTATTGTTCATCTCTGTTTGTTTGTTCTTTAATTCTTCTAGGTCTTTGTCAAACATTTCTTGCATCTTCTCGATCTTTGCCTCCATTCTTTTCTGAGGTCCTGGATCATCTTCATTATCATTATTCTGAATTTTTTTTCCAGAAGGTTGCCTATCTCCACTTCATTTAGTTGTTTTTCTGGGGTTTTATCTTGTTCCTTCATCTGGTACATAGCCCTCTGCCTTTTCATCTTGTCTATCTTTTTGTGAATGTGGTTTTTGTTTCACAGGCTGCAGGACTGTGGTTCTTCTTGCTTCTGCTGTGTGCCCTGTGACAGTTTTAATTTTGAGCATGAGGTGATGGGAATATTTAAAATCTAGGAATCATAATTTGGGATATTAATTTATATAGGTTTGGCACAATTACTATCCCCTTCACCTACTTTTGCCCACCTAATATTCACAGTGAAACTAATGAAACTTCCACTAAGGCCTCTCACTTTTATTGGACCTTTTCCAACACCCTAGAAGGAGTCTAGCAATTATGTATAAAATTGTACAACTTTGGGGCTCCTAATGCCTAGCTATGCCTCTGCCCTGGTCTCAAGCCACATCTTCTTAGTCTGTGGTGGTTGCTGTTTAAAGATTTCTATATCCTTTAGATGCTAAGTGTACCACATCTTAAAGAATCACAGGTCAAGTTCTCACTTCCACCATGTATTCTCTCTTTGAGTATATTTATTGAGTCCTACAGAGACTCTTGGAAAGGCCCCCATTCAACAGGTCTTCAAAAAAAAATCTTATTAAATGTTTAAGAATATACTTCTATTTGGTAACTTTTGTACATTGATGTTCTGGTTTGAATAACACCCACCTGATGACTCATCATGGGAAAAATAGTATTTGCCATAAGAACTTAGAATTCTCAGTGTATTATTAAAATAAAGCAAGCCAAAGGAAAATTAGAAGTTTAACACAGCATTTCCAGAATGAGGAGAAGAGCTGCAGTAAGCACAAATGATAGCTTTATCTATTTTCACTTATTTTTAATAACAGAAATGGCAGATGGGAAAGGAGAAACAAGAAGACTGGCAGAAACAACTACTTATTCTAAACAGAGTTTAGCCAATGAAAAATGTAAACTTGTTAAACAGAATACATATATTACTGTGTGGTCCTTAGGCTGGCTAACAAAACACATCCCAAATTTGGAATACATGGCTCAGGCTGTTTTCTCATTCCAGGCAAGGAGACCATCTGACAAAATGACGTCAATTCTATTCTGCACTGTTGGTCTTATGTCCTGGTTTAATCAGTTTGACATGAATTTTACAAGAAATAAAAGCAGTATATTAATGAGCTTGAGATGAGAGTGCCAGATTCAAGGCACAAGTCATCGTATAGTTAATGAAACTGGTGAAAATTTAAAGAGAAGTCGAATGTTGTTTAATGCTGTCATTTTCAAAATAATCATCTGTTGTATCTCATTCTTGGATATTGTGTCTGCAATAATGCATTTTGCATGGAATTTAGCTGATAAAAAGGAGCTGCTGACCTTCTCTTGGTCATAAAACTGGCACATAGACATCAGTCACATTTTGCATAATCTTTCCTTATTGTTGTTAAAGGATGAAAATCCCAACTCTCCAATGAAGAACCGTGGGATGGGGCAGTAATTTAATTTAAATCCACTACACACACACAAACATATATCTATCTGCAGTATCCCTTTTGCACATAATCATTATATTGATAAGGTAGATTTAGACTAAATGCTTTCAATGTAGACTGTTATTTAATTGTGGAAAACACTTCGTTTGATTGATTGATTTTTAACAGGCAAGGAAGATTTTATTCAAGACTTTTGCCTTAGAGGAAAGAGGTTGAGCGTAACTTCATTGAAAGAAGAGATGGGAGAGTTTTTAAGCCCTAAGGTTAATTAGTGGAAAAGTACCAGAGGAATTTTTGGGGAGGTTGTTCAATGTTCTTTAGCCATCTGTGTTTCCTAATTGGCACTTATGCACGTTATGCTCTTACCCTCTCATAGAGGCTGGGAGATAGGGCCTTCGTCTTTCTTGATGATTACATTTCTAAGGGATGTCTCTCAGGTCCTTGAGAAAGACCTTCCTGGGGAGACATTTAGATAACACCTTCAATAAAAGGCCACGTATGTAGAATCTGTTACTTGCTAAACTCTTTACATATATGCTTTCTTTTAATTCTCCCTCCAAACTCTAAGAGGTACTTGATATCAACCCATTTTACAAATGAGGAAATTGAGCCTTTGAGAGATTGTCAATGCTCATAGATTGTATTGAACCTGACTCTAAGTCCCAATTTCTTCATTTGTAAGATGGGATAATATCACATATCTCATAGAGCTTTGAGGAGAATAAAAAGCTCATGCTTATTTATGCCATGCTGGCTCCATGTGGATTGCAAACTTCGTCCATACATAGTTAGTCATGTGGGCTCTGAGGTCTGAGCACCTCGTTTTGAATTTCTAGCTTGTTCACTTCTTAGCCATGTAAACTAGAAGTTATTTAACTGTTTTTAATCCCATTTTTCTTATCTGTAAAACGGGAATAAAATTAGTACTCACAGCATATGATTGCTATAAAAATTAAATGAGTTAATACATGTAACTCAGAAGAGTACCTTAGAACTTCAGCCCATAAAATTTAGCTATAGTTAATATTGATATGGTCTTTTGACTATTGAATCCATTACTAATTTTATAGTTCTCAATTTTGATTTTTAATGAATTTTACAATAATGTAAATACATTGCAGAATCTACTTTGTTGGGGGACTACATGCATAGAATATAATCTTGGAGAGTCTAATCTTTTATTTCAAGGTGTCTATCATTTATATGGAGGAAGAAACATAACATTTAATTATAAATGAGTAATATTCAAAACTGCTATGTATTTTTTAAAATGATGTCATCTTAAGATGGAATCTGTTCTGCTTTATTTTGTAAGTGTTCAAACTTATTTTAATCCAGAAGGCACTTCAAATATTTTTAGAAATAGGTAGTATGAACATCTTAGTTAATATATAATAAATAAAAATATATAATGTCTAGTAACTAAATTACAGAGTAGAATGCACTTTGAAATAGTCTTTTAATTTTTTTCTACTCTGTTCAAATTTGATTGGGACTGAATTGCTTTTCCCTTTTTTTCACAAAGAAATATATTCACTGTGCTTTGAGGTCAGGTGATTCCCCTTGAAAAATGCTTGCAGTAGCTTTCAAAAGCTCATGTAGAGGGATAATCATCAGTACAAATGCTACACTCATCAGTTAGTGCAGACAGATTTTGGTTTTTCACCCCATTTCCCATCAGGCTGTCAGTGAAGTAGGTATTAAAGACACAGAGATCCAGTGTCTCTCTTTTAAGAACCCCTCTCAAACATACAATGACCTCTTATTCTGATTCTGATGTGGTAATACGTGAGCCTTAAAAGAAAGATCCAAGAACAACAACAAAGAAAAGAGAATGTGAATTATAGCTTGGTAATAGTATAGGTTCATTGAATGACTAGCTTATATGCTTAAAGATCTTTAAATGACTATCAGAATTTGTGATTTTTCAGTTTGTGAATCAGCATTCTATCTATGTGATTGGTGGTCTTCTTGCATTATGGGTTTAGGTTTTCATTTAAATTACTGAAGTTCAGTTTTGCTATTAATTTGATGGTTTAACTCTTTTGTCTGTTGCATTTTTAACTTACCTCATGCAGGCAACCCTTTCTCTTTTCTTTACTGAAACATTCAAATATATAAGATCCTAAAATAAGCCTCCAACTCACCTGCTTCCAGGCTCTTTCCTAATAAGGTTTTTTTCCTGTCATGGCCAGTTTTCAGAGTAGACTTAATTTCCTTCAAAGTATTCTTTAACTTCCACCACCTGACTTAAAACATTCTTTATCTAAGGGCATTACTAATTTACTAATTATCAAATCATTGACATTTTCTTAGTCTCCTCCTGCTCAGCTTTAATTTATGCATTTAACAAATATTTATGATGTATGGCCCTGTACCACGAGGCATGCGTTCACTAATCACAGTGGTTGATATTGGTGAATAAGGAAGAAGTGAGCTCCCACGTTTATGGAGGTTATGGGGTAATTGAGGGGTGAAATAAAAATGGGGGATCTATTTTAGGTAAGATGATCATTTCTTAGGGGGTGACATTTGAGCCGAAAACTGAAAGATGAAACCCACTGTGTGATGTGAGGAAAAAATACCCCAAAAACGGAACAGATAAAAGGGCACTGAGGTATAAAAGAGGCAGGCATTTTGGAGTAACTGCAAGAAGAAGACTGGAGGCGGGGGTGCATTTGCCTTCCTTGTCCTTGTTAAATCTTGTAAACATCAGTTTAGTGACATAGCTCTCTGCTGGTTCTCTGACCCTCTGATTATCTTTTCTATTGGAGTTTTGTTTTTTAATGAAATATAGTTGATTTACAACATTACATGAGCTTCAAGTATACAGCATAGTGATTCAGTATTTTTATAGATTATATTCCTTTTAAGTTATTACAGAATAATGGCTATAAACCCTTGTGCCGTGCAATATATCCTTGTTGCTTATCTGTTCTAAACATAGTAGTTTGTATCTCTTAATTCCATATCCCTATCTTACCCTTCCCCTCTTCCTTCTCCACACTGGTATCCACTAGTTTGTTTTCTTTTTTTTATATATACAGCAGGTTCTTTTTAGTCATCAATTTTATACACATCAGTGTATACATGTCAATCCCAATCTCCCAATTCATCTCACCACCACCACCACCACCCCACCGCTTTCCCCGCTTTGTGTCCATATGTTTGTTCTCTACATCTGTGTCTCTATTTCTGCCCTGCAAACCGGTTCATCTGTACCATTTTTCTAGGTTCCACATATATGCGTTAATATACGATATTTGTTTTTCTCTTTCTGACTTACTTCACTCTGCATGACAGTCTCTAGATACATCCACATCTCAAAAAACGACCCAATTTCGTTCCTTTTTATGGCTGAGTAATATTCCATTACATATATATACCACATTTTCTTTATCCATTCGTCTGTCGATGGGCATGTAGGTTGCTTCCATGACCTGACTATTGTAAATAGTGCTGCAATGAACATTGGAGTGCATGTGTCTTTTTGAATTATGGTTTTCTCTGGGTATATGCCCAGTAGTGGGATTCCGGGGTCATATGGTAATTCTATTTTCAGTTTTTAAAGGAACCTCCATACTGTTCTCCATAGTGGCTGTATCGATTTACATTCCCACCAACAGTGCAAGAGGTTTCCTTTTCTCCACACCCTCTCCAGCATTTGTCGTTTGTAGATTTTCTGAAGATGCCCATTGTAACTGGTGTCAGGTGATACCTCACTGTAGTTTTGATTTGCATTTCTCAAATAATTAGTGACGTTGAGCAGCTTTTCATGTGCTTCTTGGCCATCTGTATGTCTTCTTTGGAGAAATGTCTATTTAGGTCTTCTGCCCATTTTTGGAATGGGTTGTCTGTTTTTTTAATATTGAGCTGCATGAGCTGTTTATATATTTTGGAGATTAATCCTTTGTCTGTTGATTCATTTGCAAATATTTTCTCCCATTCTGAGGGTTGTCTTTTCGTCTTGTTTATGGTTTCCTTTGCTATGCAATAGCTTTGAAGTTTCATTAGGTCCCATTTGTTTATTTTTGTTTTTATTTCCATTACTCTAGGAGGTGGATCAAAAAAGATCTTGCTGTGATTTATGTCAAAGAGTGTTCTTCCTATGTTTTCCTCTAAGAGTTTTATAGTGTCCGGTCTTACATTTAGGTCTCTAATCCATTTTGTGTTTAATTTCGTGTATGGTGTTAGGGAGTGTTCTAAATTCATTATTTTACATGTAGCTGTCCAGTTTTCCCAGCCCCACTTATTGAAGAGACTGTCTTTTCTCCACTGTATATCCTTGCCTTCTTTTTCATAGATTAGTTGACCATAGGTGCGTGGGTTTATCTCTGGGCTTTCTATCTTGTTCCATCGATCTATGTTTCTGTTTTTGTGCCAGTACCATGTTGTCTTCATTACTGTAGCGTTTTTTTCTCTTTTTTTAATAAATTTATTTATTTTTGTTTATTTTTGGCTGCGTTGGGTCTTCACTGATGCACACGGGCTCTCCCCAGTTGGGGCGAACAGGGGCTACTCTTCATTGCGGTGCACGGGCTTCTCATTCCGGTGGCTTCTCGTTGCAGAGCACGGGCTCTAGGCCCGCAGGTTTCAGCAGTTGTGGCTCACGGGCTCCAGAGCACAGGCTCAGTAGTGTGGCACAGGGGCCTAGTTGCTCCGTGGCATGTGGGATCCTCCCAGACCAGGGCTTGAACCCATGTTCCCTGCATTGGCAGTCGGATTGTTAATGACTGCGTCACCAGGGAAGCCCTAATTCCTGCTTCCGGAGTAGCTTTATAGTATGGTCTGAAGTTAGCGAGTCTGGTTCCTCCAGCTCCATTTTTTCCCCTCAAGACTGCTTTGGCTATTCGGGGTCTTTTGTGTCTCCATACAAATTTTAAGATTTTTTGTTTTACTTCCATAACAAATGCCATTGGTAATTTGATAGGAATTGCATACAATCTGTAGATTTATTTGGGTAGTATAGTCATTTTCACAATATTGATTCTTCCAATCCAAGAACATGGTATATCTCTCCATCTGTATCATCTTTAATTTCTTTCATCAGTGTCTTATAGTTTTCTGCATACAGGTCTTTTGTCTCCCTTGGCAGGTTTATCCCTAGGTATTTTATTCTTTTTGTTGCAATGGTAAATGGGAGTGTTTCCTTACTTTCATCTTTAAGATTGTTCATCATTAGTGTATAGAAATGCAAGAGATTTCTGTGCATTAATTTTGTATCATGCAACTTTACCAAATTCATTGATTAGCTCTAGTAGTTTTCTGGTGGCATCGTTAGGATTCTCTATGTATAGTATCATGTCATCTGCAAACAGTGACTGTATTACTTCTTTTTTTTTTTTTGGCCGTATGTGGGCCTCTCACTGTTGTGGCCTCTCCCATTGCGGAGCAGAGGCTCCGGACGCACAGGCTCAGCGGCCATGGCTCACGGGTCCAGCCGCTCCACGGCATGTGGGATCTTCCCAGACCAGGGCACGAAACCGCATCCCCTGCATCGGCAGGCAGACTCTCAATCACTGCACCACCAGGGAAGCCCTACTTCTTCTTTTCCAATTTGTATTCTTTCTCTTTTTCTTCTCTGATTGTTGTGGCTAGGACTTCCAAAACTATGTTGAATAATAGTGGTAAGAGTGGATATCCTTGTCTTTTTCCTGATCTTAGAGAAAATGCTTTCAGTTTTTCACCATTGAAAATGATGTTTGCTGTGGGTTTGTTGTATATGGCCTTTATTATGTTGAGGTAGGTTCCCTCTATGCCCACTTTCTGGAGAGCATTTATCATAAATGGGTGTTGAATTTTGTCAAAAGCTTTTTCTGCATCTATTGAGATGATCATATGGTTTTTATTCTTCAATTTGTTAATATGGTGTATCACATTGATTGATTTGTGTATATTGAAGAATCCTTGCATTCCTGGGATAAATCCCACTTGGTCATGGTGTATGATTCTTTTAATGTGTTGTTGGATTCTGTTTGCTAGTATTTTTTGAGGATTTTCGCATCTATATTCAACAGTGATATTGGTTTATAATTTTCTTTTTTTGTAGTATCTTTGTCTGATTTTGGTATCACGGTGATGGTGGCCTCACAGAATGAGTTTGGGAGTGTTCCTTCCTCTGCAATTTTGTGGAAGAGTTTGAGAAGGATGGGTGTTAGCTCGTCTCTAAATGTTTGATAGAATTTACCTGTGAAGCCATCTGGTCGTGGATATTTGTTTGTTGGAAGATTTTAAATCATAGTTTCAATTTCATTACTTGTGATTGGTCTGTTCATATTTTCTATTTCTTCCTTGTTCAGTCTTGGAAGGTTATACCTTTCTAAGAATTTGTCCATTTCTTCCAGGTTGTCCATTTTACTGCCATACAGTTGCTTGTAGTAGTCTCATAGGATGCTTTGTATTTCTGCAGTGTCTGTTGTAACTTCTCCGTTTTCATTTCTAATTTTATTGATTTGAGTCCTCTCCCTCTTTTTCTTGATGAGTCTGGCTAATGGTTTATCAATTTTGTTTATCTTCTCAAAGAACCAGCTTTTAGTTTTATTGATCTTTGCTATTGTTTTCTTTGTTTCTATTTCATCTATTTCTGCTCTGATCTTTATGATTTCTTTCCTTCTGCTAACTTTGGGTTTTGTTTGTTCTTCTTTCTCTAGTTCCTGTAGATGTAAGATTAGATTGTTTATTTGAGATTTCTCTTGTTTCTTGAGGTAGGCTTATATAGCTATAAACTTCCTCTTAGAACTGCTTTTGCTGCATCCCATAAGTTTTGGATCATCGTGTTTTCATTGTCATTTGTCTCTAGGTATTTTTTGATTTCCTCTTTGATTTCTTAAGTGATCTCTTGGTTATTTAGTAACGTATTGTTTAGTCTCCATGTGTTTGCGTTTTTTTCCCTGTAATTCATTTCTAATCTCATAGCGTTGTGGTCAGAAAAGATGCTTGATATGATTTCAATTTTCTTAAATTTACTGAGGCTTGATTTGTGACCCAAGATGTGATCTATCCTGGAGAATGTTCCGTGAGCACTTGGGAAGAAAGTGTAATCTGCTGTTTTTGGATGAAATGTCCTATAAATATCAATTACATTTTTTGGTCTATTGTGTCATTTAAGGCTCTGTTTCCTTATTTATTTTCATTTTGGATGATCTGTCCATTGGTGTAAGTGAGGTGTTAAAGTCCCCCACTATTATCGTGTTACTGTTGATTTCCTCTTTTATAGCTGTTAGCAGTTGCCTTATGTATTGAGGTGCTCCTATGTTGGGTGCATATATATTTATAATTGCTATATCATCTTCTTGGATTGATCCCCTGATCGTTATGTAGTATCCTTCCTTGTCTCTGGTAACATTATTTATTTTAAGGTCTATTTTATCTGATATGGGTATTGCTACTAATTGTTCATCTCTGTTTGTTTGTTCTTTAATTCTTCTAGGTCTTTGTTAAACATTTCTTGCATCTTCTCGATCTTTGCTTCCAGTCTTTTTCCAGGGTCCTGGATCATCTTCACGATAATTATTCTGAATTCTTTTTCTGGAAGGTTGCCTATCTCCACTTCATTTAGTTATTTTTCTGGGGTTTTATCTTGTTCCTTCATCTGGTACATAGCCCTCTGCCTTTTTATCTTGTCTATGTTTCTGTGAAAGTGGTTTTTGTTCCACATCCTGAAGGATTGTATTTCTTGTTACTGCTGTCTGCCCTCTGCAGAAGTTGGTTTTTTTAAAGAAGATAGATAAGATTCTCATTCCCTCAGCAATACTCTAGCGGGAACACTGAGACCATGGGGATGCTTATCCATGGCATTGACTGGACAGAATGGATAATCTCTCGATAGACTTAGTTCTAGAGAGGGTCCACCGCCGGCTGCCAATTCGGTTCCTTCAGGGCCCCGGCTGGTCCAGCTATTCTCCACTAGTTTTTTTTCTATATCTGTGAGCCTGGTTCTGTTTTTTATATACATGTCACTTTTATTTTTTAGACTCCACATATAAGTGATTACAGAGTATTTGTTTTTCTCTGTTTGACTTATTTCACTAAAAATAGTGCTCTCTAGGTCCATCCACATTGTTGCAAATGGCAGAATTTCCAGAATTTCATCCTTTTTTATGGCTGAGCAATATTCATTATATATATTTATATATGTATATGTATAAACATATATATACACGCAGATATATGTGTATGTGTATATATATATATATATATATAATCTTTATCCATTCATCTGTTGATGGACACTTAGATTGCCTCCATCTCTTGTCTATTGCAAATAATGCTTCTATGAACACTGGCATGCATGTATCTTTTGGAATTCATGTTTTCATCTTCTTTGGCTATATAACTAGCCATGGAATTGATTGTCTGATCACCTTTTTTTTAATTCTCCAACTTGTCTTGTATGTGGACACTATTTTCCAGGAGAGGGGAAGAATATGATGTGGATCATATTTTGCTGAGAGCTTAATGCTTAAAAAAGACTTAAATTTTGTTTAAAAATCTGAAAATTCAGGGAATAAAATGTATAATGTCAGGCCAAGGAAAAATTTCATGTATAAACTAGACCTGGGTCCAGAACCTGCACAGCTAACAAACATCTGTTACAGTCATTGGCACAGATTCAATTTTCTATTCTTAAGTCCCGTGTAGTGGTTTAGAACCATAGTGGTTTAGTATCTATACTCAAGATACGGTCCCTGGAATCTCAGGCCTCACCTTTGACGCATAGCACTACTGAGTCAAAATATGTATTTTCACAAGATCCTGAGGTGATCCAAATGCACAAAAACCAAACTGATAGAAACAGAACAGATTGGTGGCTGCCAGTGGCAAGGGTTGCAGGGTGGGGCAGAGAGTGGTCAAAAGGGACAAACTTCCAGTTATAAAATAAATAAGTCCCAAAGATATTATGTATGGCATTGTTACTACAATTAATGATACTATATTGTATACTTGATGGACCTAGAGACTGTCATACAGAGTGAAGGAAGTCAGAAAGAGAAAAACAAATACCGTATGTTAACACATATATATGGAATCTAAAAAAAAAAAAAAAAACTGTTCTGAAGAACCTAGGGGCAGGACAGGAATAAAGATGCAAACATAGAGAATGGACTTGAGGACAAGGGGAGGGGGAAGGGTAAGCTGGGATGAAGTGAGAGAGTGGCATTGACATATATACACTACCAAATGTAGAATAGATAGCTAGTGGGAAGCAGCCACATAGAACAGGGAGATCAGCTCAGTGCTTTGTGACCACCTAGAGGGGTGGGATAGGGAGTGTAGGAAGGAGACGCAAGAGGGAAGGGATATGGGGATTTATGTATACGTATAGCTGATTCACTTTGTTATACAGCACCATTGTAAAGCAATTATACTCCAATAAAGATGTCAAAAAAAAAAGTTCTCATCACAAAAAAAGCAAATTGCAACAATGTGAGATTGTGGATGTTAACAAGTAATCATTTTACAATATATACAAATATCACACCATTAGGTATACCTTAAACTAATACAATGTTTTATGTCAATTATGTCTCAATAAAACTGAGAAAAAAGGAAAGTTTGAGAACCAGGGAGACCGGGAGTCAGGCTGGCTGGGGTTTAAATGCTAGTTCCACTTTTTATTACCTAGGTGGCCTTGTCCACCTTAACCTTTCTAAATTTTAGATTCATATCCTTTCTCTTTTGTTTTAAAGTTGGGGATTTTAAAGCTTTTGAAAATGGTTGTGATGGCTTTTAAAAGCACATACAGGGGAATATGTGCAGGTGTTGACAATGATCAAGTCTGTTGGAAAGGTTAAAAAAGATAACATGTATAAATCTATTAACACATGCTGTACGTTGGTTTACAGTATGTGCGCAATACACAATAGTTAAACTTATCTTCTTTGCTAAATAAATTAAAATTAACTATCAACTTAACTAATTTAGATAGAGTTGAATAGGGTTAGCAGAGAATGGATGGGTAGTACTTATTACCTCAGCTGTTGAGTAAGCTGCTGGAAGATGTACCATACAACACATACAATTATTTTCTTAACTACATTTTCCCCACGATGGTGCCAGCTGCCTCTTTAGAGAAATTTTGTCAGGTATCTTCACACTATTCTATTCCTTGAACCAAGTAAAGGTAGAAGACTAAGGGAATTAGATGAAATAGGAAATCAAAGTTGCTTCTAGTTGAACCATTTGTTCTGGCTTTATTCTATGTTGGAGCGAGAGCAGACTCAGGTGGCCTGGAGTGCTTTTTTGCATTTTCCAATGCAGTTGTCCTGGGTCATGAGTGCCAGCACAGCCCCTTCTTACCTAAGATGGGCCATTTGACACCCGTGAAAGGCTTATGGGTGTCTCCCTCTTTGCATTAGAATGTATTGTACAATAGAGCCTGAAAGCTCGCTGCATTACAAAAAACAACTAAACTGATTCAACTAAAAATTATTTATTGAGCACTTATAGTTCCTGTCTGCCAGGTTCTGGGGAAAGAAAGATGAATAAGACCAGGTACTCTACCATTAGGAACTCATAATCTAGTGTGTTACATGAGACAGACCTTTTGAGTCTGTGGATAAAAAAGTCTAGCTTCTAACAAAACTCCTGTTTCAAAATGCAAATTGGCTACTAAAACTACAATACAGCCTCACCCTTCTTATACTGCATCCTCCATGTTGCTCCCAGAAAGGGCCTTGTTCAAAAACAATTCTGAAACAGTCAGACTATTTCCTCAACCTGGATTGCTCATCACTACCATAACACTATGTATGAAGACCCCACTTCTCCTCACAGGCTTGATTCCTGCACTTAACCCACTCAATGTATTCTCCATCCACTCCAAGACTTTCCAAGTACTTCCATTGCCCTGAGAGCTGTTTCCTGCCCCTGACCTCTTCTATTTTTGGTAAGCTTTTCAGCATCCTTCAAAATTGAGCTCAAATATCACTTTCTTAAAAAGTCTCTTAGGGCTTCCCTGGTGGTGCAGTGGTTAAGCATCTGCCTGCCAATGCAGGGGACACGGGTTCGAGCCCTGGTCCGGGAAGATCCCACATGCTGCAGAGCAACTAAGCCCATGCTCCACAACTACTGAGCCTGTGCTCTAGAGCCTGCAAGCCACAACTACTGAGCCATTATGCCACAACTACTGAAGCCTGTGCACCTAGAACCCGTGCTTCACAACAAGAGAAGCCACCGCAATAAGAAGCCCGTACACCACAACAAAGAGTAGCCCCCTCTTGCCGCAACTAGAGAAAGCCCGGGTGCAGCAACAAAGACCCAACACAGCTGAAAAAAAAAAAAAAAAACTCTCTTTGCTCTTCTTCATTTTCCTTGGAAGACTTAGGCTCCTGTTTGCTTGTGGTCCTATTCCATTTTGTATATTTCCATTCCCAGGATACTTTGTACAATGTTCTGCAATTATCTCTTTCCCAGATTTTCTCTCCATCTAAAATACAGGTATCACTCAATTTTTTATGTCTAGCAACTGGTAATGCTGCTGGCACACAGTTGGTGCTCCATAAAAGTTTGTTAAATGGATAACCAGAGATTAACTACATAGGGTATTTGCTTGATATAGTTCGACACTTATTGTAGCCCCCAAACACAAAGCAGGTTGAATTTATATAAGTGATCAAGTTACTGACCTCAGCACAAAAGAAGTCTGAATATTTTATTTGGGTATGATCAGTGATTGTTAAACATGTTAACTGATGAAATGTTATTTGATAAAGTCTACCTTGGCTCAATAAAATACTTTCATACCTTTCAAAGACTCTTTTGGACCAGTCTTCAATGTCACACATCATGGCAGGGGAAACAGAGGGAATGGTTTCCTGATTTTTCTTCTAAAGTATATTGAATTTCTGACAAACAGCAAACTCAAAGAGTAGCAATATTTTTTGATATATAAGAATTTTCAGAGGGAACTATTGATCACAGTCCAAAAAGCACAGCGTCATTTAACTTGGCACCCAAAATATAATTTTCCCTTTTGAAGGTCAATTAGATTTCAGGTGAAAAATCAACCAGAAACACACCTGGTGAACAAAATGGGTTATCAATCTAAAAAAAAATACCATCTTGCATTTTTAAAAACCTCTAACATGACTAAAAAGTAGTGAAATCAGCCTCATCCAGTGGTTTGTGAACTAGTTCTAAACTAGGTTTGAAGACAAGCACATGTCAGTGTCTGTTTTAAAAATGTGGTTAACTTGGCTGGGAAGATGCTCATTTAGATTTATATTTTGTGTCAGTTATTTATTCAGTTTGTTTATCTAGCTCATATTTCATCCAACAAATGCTACACAAGTGCACACCATGTACCAACCATGATCTAGTCACTGGGACTACAGCAGTAAACAAAGTTGGTGTACTCAGGGAACTGATCATCTGGTGTATGGAGACAGGGATCAGAGTACAAAACAAGGATGTGATTTGAAAAACGGTTGTAATTGCAAATCAAGGCAAGGGGAAAGAGAGTGATTAGAGGACCTCTGTGATCAGATGGCACTAGAGGGTCTGGGTGAAGGAGCCAGCTCTGTGGACTTCCGGAGGAAGAGTCTTCTAGGCAGAAGGAATATTAAGAACCAGGGAGCTAGTCAGGAGTCAGCTTGGGGTATAGGAGCAAGAAGGCCTTTGTGACTAGAGTAAAGTGTTTGAAGGGAAGGAGTAGGAAATGAGAAACCGCGGGGGTCTGATTATGCGGTGTCTCATTTTGGATTCTTTTCTGAGTGAAGGGGGAAGTCATTGGAGGGTTTTTAGTAGAGAAGTGACATGACCTGACTTCTGTTCCAAGCATCACCATGACTGCTGTGCGCCTAATAGATGGTGGAGGAGGGGCTAAAAATGTCCAGGAGGAGTCCCCACTAGGGAGGGTCCACGAAATGCCATGCTAAACTGTGCACACACCTGTATGTGTGAAAACGCATGGATCTTTATTTTCATGGAGGGCAAAGGTTATTTGTAATGCCAGCTTCTCAGAAGTATCTGCGGCCTAAAGCACTGCGGCTGTAAAGGAACGGTGGCAGCCACATTCAGTTGAGAAATGATGGTGGTTCCAACTAGAGAGGGAGCAACAATGTAGGTGACAACATGTAGTTGGATTTATTCAGGATATACTTAATTTATAGTCATCCTTAATGTGTAGAGGCAATGGGTCCCACTAAAAGAAGCATTTATTTCCCAGTTGGATTTAGTTAGTTTAATTTCTTAATAATTTGGAGTGACTTGAAGTGAAAGTTGGACTTGGGTCCACCTTTGCCACTGGCAACCTGCGTGACCTTAACATCTATCGACATAAACTTGCTTACCTATAAACTAGATTGCTATGAGGATCATATGTAACTTGGGGGTAAGTGTGCTTTGTAGGTTACAGATGTTGTTTAGTACAGAGGCTGAATGCAGTGCTGAAAGCACTGGAATCACACAGTTTCTCCTTCTTTGTAGTAGTGCCTCCAATATTTACTATGTGCGCAACCTTTTGAAAGTTATTTAACAACCCTCTGGGCTTTATTTCCTCAGTTTTTTAAATTAAAGTATAGTTGATTTACAAGGTTGTGTTAATTTCTGCTGTACAGCAAAGTGATTCCGTTATACACATAAATACATTCTTATTTTAATATCCTTTTCCATTATGGTTTATCATAGGATACTGAATATAGTTCTCTGTGCTATACAGTAGGACCGTGTTGTTTATCCATTCCATATATCATAGCTTACATCTGCTAACCCCAACTTCCCACTCCATCCTTCCCCTAACCCCCTCCCCCTTGGCAACCACAAATCTGTTCTCTATGCCTGAAAGTCTGTTTCTGTTTCATAGATATGTTCTATTTCTTCATTTAAAATACGGATATTAATTTACCTCAGAGGGATTCTGTGAGAATGCAATAAGATAATCCTGTTTTTTAATAGTGTCTGGCATATAGCAAGCATTCAATAAAGTCTAGTTTTTTGTTTTTTGTTTTTTTTGCGGTACGTGGGCCCCCCACCACTGCGGCCTCTCCCATCGCAGAGCACAGGCTCCGGACACGCAGGCCCAGCAGCCACGGTTCACGGGCCCAGCCGCTCCGCAGCATGTGGGATCCTCCCGGACCGGGGCACGAACCCGTGCCCCCTGCATCGGCAGGTGGACCCCCAACCACTGCGCCACCAGGGAAGCCCAATAAAGTTTAGTATTTTATTCAATTGTTAGCTACTATGGTTTCATAGTTTGGATAAAGCATCTCTAAGAGCTAATCAACAACAATGCCAAAAGTGTCTCTCTAATAAGGGGACTTGCTATAAGTAATATAATGGAATTAATATTGTCTTATTTAGTTGAAGATGTTATTGCTTAGTAGGATGTTTAAATTATTTTTCCATGATAGATAATTTCTGAGCTCCATGGTTATTGTCTGTGCACAGCTGTCACTTTGGGATAGGTGGGGTCTCTTAAATATTCAGAAGAGTAACTTGGTTAGAAATATGCATAATTTCAAGAGACCTCCAAAATGCCTAGACCATTTCCATTAATGCTTTTTGTTACTAGACACGAGACCCCCCTGAATTGTTAGGAATGCTTTTCAACTACATTTGAGACCACCCAAAAGTTTTCAGACAAATTTCCTCCATAAAATAACCTTTCTAATTTTAGCCAAATTAAAAACTACGAAGAGGGACCTTTCTGTGATTTGGGGTCCATGTTCTGCTGGTGTGCTCAGGATACACTTACTGACTTTCTGACAGATCACTGAACCATCATTTAGGCACAGTGATTACAAGGGAGAACTCAGGGCTTACTCCCCAGGTTTACTTGAGTGATGTATGTTTTGAAACACTCTACCCACCAATTATTTCCTTGACTTTGTAAAACTGAAGGCACAGTCAGGAAATCTTGGTCAAAAATTCTATTGTTGGACTAGAATTTAATGCTGTTTTGACATTTTGAGAGATGTGCTCAGTGTTGGTGCAATATTAGAGATTCATGAGGTATTTGAGAAGATATTCAATTAAGCACTTTGGGGACCTTCTGGAAAAAGCTATATATAAGCCAGTGATGACCAGGTGACGCTTTCCCTCGGTTAAGTATAGCATAGCCACACATGGTGCTCTTCCCTGAGACATCTGAGCAGAAGGACCACGTTTCAAAGAGATCAGTAAGCTGCTGCTGTCAGCTCTCAGGGATTCTGCCCCAGCACTGAAGAGCTGGGATTTGCAGGCCTATTTTTGATCACTGTTTTCATCCCTTGAATTTTTTAAAAAGGGGCTTGAAAACTACCATGTATTGAACTCTTACTAGCTGCCAGATGCTTTACATACAATGATACATAATATAAAATCTTGTGAGTTGGTGTTATTAGCATCCTCAGATGAGGAAACTGAAATGCTGGGAGAATGAATACAGGTCTCCCCTGCTTTTTCAAAGTTCATTTTATGCCACTTCACTTTTATGAAAGACCTATCTCAGTTCCCATTTTTGCTAACTGAAAGAAATCCGAAGAGGATTTTCGCTTTTACAAAAAAAGGCGAAGAAACAAAAATAGCATTCAGCGAAGGTTCTGCAGCAGCCTATAAAGCCAGCCACATCTGAGTAGAGACAGAGGTACCATCAAGCCCCTGGCCTGGGAACTACACTCAGCATCTCAGCATCAGACCACCATCGCTTTGAACTGTGTCTGTGAGCATTTGCACTTTATCTCGATTGATTTTGTGCATCTGTTAGCAAGACGTGTCCTAAGGTAATTGCTTCCTAGCTTACGAGAGATTTCATAGGAACACTCTACTTTCAGAGAGCAGGGAAACCTGTACTCTGAAGTTTTGCAGGTAATAAGAAGAACTAGAACTTGAACACAGTTTTGAGTGATTCTATCACAGTGTTTAATAATACAACACACCATTTTTACACCAAGGAGAGTGAGCAGTGAATGATTCCATTTATATATCCATATATTATCAGGAAGTTTTAATGTTGACCTTTAGATTTGAGGCTGAAATTTAATTCATTCCTTTATATGGCTGATTTCACATAAGCTGTGACCTTTTACTCCACGGTGGAATGGTGGTACAAACATTTTCTAAGAAGCAGTAGTCTTAGTTTTTTCTAGGACACTATTTAGGAAGGAACAAGATTAAGAGAAGGAAGGTCACCTTTTTCTTGCAAGAACTGGAGGAGCTCTGCAGTGATCTTACCTCCTGTGAATAATCTTGTGAGGAAGTGCGCCCCGTGGAAAAATGGAAGGATTTTGTTAACTTTTATGTTCTACGGACTGGTCATTATTATAAAAGCACAGAGATGAGCATTAAGAAAATGACTCCTTGGGCTTCCCTGGTGGCGCAGTGGTTGAGAGTCCGCCTGCCGATGCAGGGGACACGGGTTCGTGCCCCGGTCCGGGAAGATCCCACATGCTGCAGAGCGGCTGGGCCCGTAAGCCATGGCCGCTGAGCCTGCGCGTCCGGAGCCTGTGCTCCGCAATGGGAGAGACCACAACAGTGAGAGGCCCACATACCGCAAAAAAAAAAAAAAAAAAGGAAAATGACTCGTTGGCAAAAGAAAATTTTGAACATGAGCAGAACATTCTTTTAGACACCATGTAAATAAGCCAAAGTAAAAATAAATCTAATGCCTATTTTAGAGGAATAAAAGCAGGTATGTTAGGCCTGATGCCTTGTAACCCAAGCCATGGCTCAGGAAGAAACAAAAAGTGAAACACGTAATCACAGTACAGCAAAGTAATCATTTTGTAGTAACAAGATGGATCTCCAAGTCCTAACCTGCTCTCCAACTACACTGCCTAAGACAGGTAATATTAAAAAATCCTGCATGTCTGGGATTCTCTGGTCTCATGATTCCCTCCTATAAGAAGGACCACCGAGGCCACCCAACTTTAGGTATATCATCATAAAGGCTGAGGGAGGCACCCGGGAGCCATGGTCACTCATGCCATCCTGTATCCTTAAGGTTAGCTGAGTGAGGAGCAAAACCAGGTCAAAGTAACCTCAGCTGAGTACAGTTTATCATTCTGACACTTGAACTTGGATTGGCTTCTTTTGTCTGATCTAGTTCACGGGAGTACAACCAAAGTTGTTAAAAGTATGTCAATTAAACTGGGGAAAAGACTGAGCTGAGCACAGCTTGACATCGCTTCCATGCAGTGCTAAAAGCTGTTCTACCACTACAGTGCGTGACTCACAGTGAGGTGGAAGTAAGGTTAGGTGGAATACCAAAGTTCTTATTGTTTTGGGGGAAAATCCAATTTTTCCTCTCTCCATCCAACCATTCATTCATCCATGTAGCCATTCATTCATTCATTTATTGATTAAAAACAAGATTACATATTTAAATATACCAATTCTTAAGGAGATAGAGAAATGTATGGAGTCTTTGCTCTCAATAACCTGGATAATACAGTTGGAAATGTAACACATACTCACAAGACTGATGAAAGAAAAGTCATTGATTGTGTTAGTTATGAGATGACTAATGACTAAAAGAATTGCTGTTTTGGTAGAGTGGTGGAGTTATAGAAAAAAGTGGACAATGAAGAGTGGTTTCCTCCAGTGCTGTTCTGGTGTCTAGGAATGGAAACAAAAGAGTAAATTATAGAATAACCAAGGGTGGCCACTAGCTTTCTGGAGAGGGTAGAAAATTTTTAAATGTAGTGGAGAATTATGGCATCCTGACTGAATATAAGTGTAATGTAGGCAAATTGGGAAGGGGCCAAGAACTGGAGTAACTATTAAGGCAGAACTTCCAGTTGAGGGCTTGTGAAAAACTGAGTGAAGAGGCTAAAGTTACAAAGCATGTAGTCCAATCGCAGACTTTCTGGAATGTTTTTGATATGGATTGAGGTGGAGGTCAATGAACTGAAAAGTTAAGTGGTCCATAGTATTATCTTTTTGGATGTAGAATCCATTGGATTGAAGGCAGAATAGAATGAAAATTCATAACTGTGAGTTATGTGAGTTGTTTTGGAAGGTATCTATAACTTCATGGGGATATAGAGCAACACTAGTAAGGGTTGAAAAAAGGTGGTGTAGACAGGTCCAGAAAGAGAGGAGCCATTTAATTGTTTAGAAGCAGCAACTGGGAAAAAGGAAAATATCTACATGGCCCTCCACTTCCAAAGTTTAGTAGAATGAGGAAAGGTTGGGGTTCCATGGAAGAAATGAATGGATACGTCATGCTTTTAGAGGAGTAGCAGATCATGGGTCCAGAAGAGAGAAGGAAAGGTGATTACTTGCTGTGTCAAATAATGTTCCCTGTGCACAAAAGATGCAAAGTTTCTTTCTTTTTAAATATCAACAGAAGTCTATAACATGGTTGTTACCATTTGGTAAACATGAGATTCTATGGCATCATTTGCTCGTCAATTAAAATCATTAGAAAATATTTCTGATTCTTTATTTGAAAATCTGAATGCCATGATTTATTTTCTGTAGTGTGAATCCATGACTCTCTGCTTCTCATGCTTTTCTGTAACATACCATCCTGAAGTTTAAATGGCATTGCATTAATAGCATTCAGTAGCATACCTGATTATCACCTCCCAAAAAAAAACTGCCCCAGAAATTCTCACAATTTTCTAGGATATTCTAGGAAATGTCTCCAATGTTCCCACTGACAAGTTCTTTTAGCCTCCAACACAAGGTCACTCACTTGTGGGTGGAAAATTATCAGTGCCCTTAACCATAGGATCTAAGAAACTATGGGGGATCAAACTATGCCTTCAGTGATACCAAGAATTATGTCTGGGTTGAGTTTTTGTTCTGGTTGGGGCCACCATCCTAGACCACATTTTACTGTAGAGACAAGGGAAGGGCTGGAACCCTGGCCATCCTATCAGGCTCAGAGCCCTGAACTAAGTAGCTGTAAGCAAGATATGGTTATAGTCACTCTCCTGTATAAGTTTGGGGCTGAAGCTTCCACATGAGTCCCCTTCTGTGAGGTTATTAAAACCCAGGATGCTTGCCGTAGCACTCTCCCATGGAAGATGAACTAATAAGCAAAATTTACCAAAAACACTGAGATAATAAATACTATGAGTAAATAGTATAAATAGCTTACACTTGAGGATATAGTAACCATAACCATAATAATGACAACAATAGCAGCTAGTTATGAGCACTAATTATGCACCAAGCATAATTAGTGTGTATATCTATCTCTCTCTCTATATATATATCTCATTATTGTCCTAACAACCTTATGAGATAGATACTATTACTATTACTTTCACTCTCTTATGGGTGAGGAAACTGAAAGACAGAGATATTAAGTAACTACTCAAGAGGGGAAAAGTTCTAATCTATGGAACCAGAATTAGAAGTCAGCATCCATGTCCAGTATTCATATTGTAGCCACTGTGTTCTATTGCAATCTGAAAGGCCTTCAGTTTACATATAATTAGTACACATATTATTACATATATTATTATCCTAAATAGATAAAAGAGTAAGAGAACAAATAAAATAATAATTATTTAGGTTATTATAGAAAAGAATAATTAGAAAACATGGACATTAAAAATATGGTTTTTGAAATAAAAGTTCCAAATAATGAGCCAAATGGAGCATTGAACACAACTGAGGTCTGAATTGTTGAACTGAAAAATTAAGTTGAGGAAATGCCCCAGAATTCAGTATAAAAAATAAATGTATAGAAATAATAAAAATATTAAGAGAAACATAAATAGAATAGATCCAGAAGCTCCATCATAAGCCTGATAAGAGCTACATAAGGAGAGAATAAGGAGAGTGGTGGTAAACTAATATTTTGAGATATGATAACTGAAAACTTACTAGAATTAATAAAATATGAGTCTTCAACTTGAATAAAATATCTTAGAATGCTGAATATGCTTAAAAAGAAAAAAAATAACCACTAAAAACCCTCACACCAAGGCACATTATAGTCAAAGCAAGTGTAGAATCGATGACAGAGAGAAAATTCTAACGCATAATAGAAAGAATGAGTTTTTCTTTTTTCTTAAATTTAGTAGTAATACAATTCAGAAGACAGTGAAAATGAACTGCCAAAGTTCCAAGCAAAAATATCTTTAAAAGTAGAATTTTACACTCAAAGTCTAATTCAAGAAGTATGTTGGAGGTTGAAAGAAGCGTGAACAACAAAAATTAGTAACACCTGTTGGTGAATACCAGTGAGTATTGATTCTTAAAATACCACAGTAATAATAAGTTTATGTGCTCAAAAATAAGCTGTAAACAAAATTCCTGACAGTAAGTATTGGAAAAAATACAAAGGACAGTTAAAGCAGAGGAACTTGTCATATTTGTGAACGGACCAGAGATGGAGATTAATTTCCAACTTTTCTAGAAAAAGATAAATTTAAATATGGTGTTCAAGCATCATTTGTATAATTAAAAAATATAAATGTGTGTGTACGTCCATCGAAAAGGATATCATTTCTCTTAATCTTTTAAAATTCCTCATAAGATAAAAAAAAGCAAAAGTAAAACAATAACAAAAATAAAATAACACACCAGTGATTAGTTATTAGTTCTGAAACTAGGCCAAACTTAGCATCTCATATATAGTCTATACAAAATTTAGAGGCATTCATTATCACTTTACCCTGACACGGCCAGATTCTTGTTCTGGCTAATAAAATTATAAATTTGAAAAAAAAAACACCCAAATCCTGGGTTAGAGACTATATCAATAAATTAACTCAGTAGATGATTTATAATTATGCTTTGACCCTTAGGTATCTAGGAAATATCTATCATTTATTGACTTAGAAATATCCTATACCTAGGAAAAGTTAAATATTTCCTTTAATTATTTGATTGGATTTTGATTGTTTCATTTGCTTGGGTGATTTACTTTCTGTAAGTTTTGTTTTCCATTGTCCCCATTACTGCTGAGACTGGAAGAGAAGAGATTCTAAGCACATAGGAAACCTGTATTATGAACACTGTTGACAAGTCATTCTGGATCAGATGATCAAATAAATGAATTTCATTTAATTCTAGGAGATTATTTGGGGGTCTTGGATTGAGATGTCACAAGTTTAAAAGTGAAAAAATCATGTCTATTTTTATCCAAGGTTTATATACAAATTAGAGTCCAATGATAACAAAAATATGTATGGTCCTAGATCAGGGCAGTTGCCATGCCAGTATCTCATTCACAGATATTTACAAAATGAACATTAGAAAACTCTGCTATTTCCATAAGGTTTCCTAAAATCAAAAAAACTTTGGATTGCCAGAGTACTGAGAGCTTGACGCACAGCATATGCTGCCTTTTTTAACACTCTATACTTAGTTTTAGATGATTTAATTCAGAATTATGAACTAAAGGAATAAGCTGAAGAAACAGCACCACACAAATGTATGACTAGAATCATTTGGAGTGATTGATCACAGACAAATTCTACAAGCTGGCTAATGTCCTTCAATGAAATGAACATTGCTCAGATTAATAAATAATGTGCAAGGTCTCAACAACCCCTGATGAAAATATTAGTCAATAGTTTAATAATTAAACTAGAAAGAGAGCAGATGATACGGACACAATCAATAATTTGTCTATAGTCTTTCAGACAGATACTAGCTCATAGCCAGGTAATGATACTTCTACAGACAATGGGATGAACCTCCAATACAATGCCAGGTACTGTTCTGGTAAAGTTCACAGGCATTGTAGAAAAGTGTCCTTGGATAAGTTATCTAACCTCTTTGCACTCTAGTTTCCTCATTTGTTGTAAGAGGAAGTATATCGCCTCCTGGAACTGCTGCAAGTCTTAATGAAATCATAATTGTGCTTTGAAATTAATATCACTTGATAAATAGTAGCTGTTACTATTGCAATAGTTATTAGTTCCCATCCAAAACTATACAGGACTTACTCAATAAGATATTTAGAAAAAAATCATAAAGCTCAAGTGAAGAGAAATCTCAGAAAGATAAACACGTTTAACTGTAAACTTACAAATGCTAAGCTGATTCAAAAAGAATTTAAAAGGTAGCAAAATGACTATTTGGAGGTTTGCCTTCTCTAGAATAGAAAGAGTATGAAAGGCATTATGAAGCAAATGACTACTTTTTAGAGGGTATTTGGTATTATTTTTGTCTTGCGATGTGAATACCTTATGACATTCTTATTATTTTTTAACATTTATGTTATTTTATCAGAAATATTTTTCTCCATTTAAACATATAACATCTTAATGTTTTGCTTCAATTTTTTTTTTTTTTTTTTTTTTTTTTGCGGTACGTGGGCCTCTCACTGTTGTGGCCTCTCCCGTTGCGGAGCACAGGCTCCGGACGCGCAGGCTCAGCGGCCATGGCTCACGGGCCCAGCCGCTCCGCGGCATGTGGGATCTTCCCGGACGGGGGCACGAACCCGTGTCCCCTGCATTGGCAGGCGGACTCTCAACCACTGCGCCACCAGGGAAGCCCTGCTTCAATTTTTAACATGACTCTTACTACATCCAAAAAACAATATTTCCAGCCAAGTAAGTCAATGAGAAAATAGAGTATGCACAGTACAAATTTACTTTGGAACAGATTTTGCTAGACTACATCTCTTCCACTAGGTGAGCAGCTCTGTGACTACAAAAGTACTTGTACAAAAGTACGTTCCCTATATCAGGGAGTCTCTTTCTTTGTATAAGAAGTTTTAGGCAGAAAAAAGGACTGTGACTTAACACCTGTGCTACTGTGCTATTGTTTTGTGCGTCTGTGAAAGGGGACACTTTTAAAATGTATGTTAGCCATTCTTTGTCAGCACCTGAACTCTCAACAAAAAAATAAATAAAATAAAAGCCCCTGCCCTCTACTACATGGGTTGGAATAGAGTGTCTGCTCAGAGCATCAGTGCTGTTAGTGCCAGTCTCAGGATTTTGATTCGTTTTCTACATGGGGAAGAGATGATTTAACCATGAAGAGCATGTCTCCTATGCTGGTGGGTGATGGATGAAGAGGGACCCTAGAAGATGCCTCACTCTTTTTCCCCAAATGGTGGCAGCTTCCTCTTCTTTTTGTTTAATGATCTTGAAACATTTTGTTACAACAGACTTAGTACAGTACCTTGTATGTGGTGATTTCTCAACAGTATCTGGAGAGTGAAGTATTAAATAAATGCATAGGCTAATTGATTAGCTAATGGATAAACCATATCTCTCATTTCCACTAAATAATCTTAGGATGGAAATAATAAACTAGCTAATAGTAATGACAGTACTTATTTGTTGAATTTTTACTGATGTCCTAGGCTCTATACTAAGTGTTTCAAGTACATTTTCACCTTTAAGTCTCTGCAGAACCCTATGAAGTTGCTACTACTCTTAACTTCCACATTTCAAAGGAGAAAGCTGAGATTCATAAAGTTTAAGAATACTGCCAAAGACTGATCACCTAGCTTGAGGCAAGGCCAGGTTAAACCTTGCTGTGTCTTACTGCCAAGTGTTTGATTGTAACCAATGCCTAACGCTGCCCTCCCAGCTCTTGAAATCAGGCATAGAGCAATAAGCAGGGCGTGGTCACCTCAGAGGCTCAGATAACTTAATTAGAATCACCTCTGACTGTTTGCCATACTTGTTGACTTAGCCTGGTATTATAATTCCAGAAGAAATCACACTGCTAGTACTGTTACCTGTGATTTTGTTCCTAAAGCCCTGGTAGAACAATAAGGAGCTTCAATTCTGTTTCTACAACATTTGGAGTGGAAGGAAAATACAGGACATACAACAGGGAGGGAACACACTTTGTTATGTTCCAGACGCTCATCAGTGGCTCTGGCTTATAGAGGAGGATTAAGCTCACCTTAAATTAGAAACTTTAACCTTATCTTAATGGATGGATCCCAAAGTCCTAGCAGGTGCACCATGATTCAGAGTCTAGGCTTGTTTGATCTCAATGCCAATTCTTGATTCCCTTGATAGAGATAGGGAAAGGGAAGACAACCAGGGAACAGAGTCACTGCACAGACTGGTGAGCACGCAGGTAGCTCTTCCCAAATTCATTCTTGTAGCTACTGAAGGTCAGAAGGGAAAGATTTCTCCAAAATAATTTCAGACCCTGGGGTATTCCGCAGATGGCCTTGTTAGCACTACACCTATTTGACTGAACATTAGTTGTCTATTTTCTTTAGAGCACACCATATAGGCTAATTATTTTGCTGTTGTTTCCTTTTGATTCTTCTCAGACACTGAAAACAAGTAAAACATCCATTTAAGAAAAAGTAAATGACTTAAGAGTGTGGCCCATCATTCTCACAGTTACGAAGTAGTAATATTTTAAATTTCTTGAAAATAAAGACGGAGATAAAAACAGAACATGGAAGTGGAACCTGGAACAAAGTAACTTACTATACTACATTTTCTCTATATTAAACCATAAATGCTACTTTCAACCTTGGTCCCTAATTTTCTTAAGCTTCTTAGCAGAAACCAAATCTCTTGGCATCTCATTTGGCATGTGTATTTCTAGATAAAAGACACAAAGGAGGCTGATCTTCAAAGACTCTATCTTTTTCTAAAAATGGCATCCTTCATTGCCCTTTTTACATGGGGTGAATAAAAGTGACTATATTTTCAGCACCTACGGTTTCCTTGGTACAGAATTATCCTGTGACACAAAAGACGAAAGAATATAATACTTGAAAATAATGAGCAATAACAGACTTTCTAGCACGAAGTTAATGGCCTCATTCTTCTGTGGCTCCGCTAATCCAATGACTCAAAAAACTCAGAGCATAGAAAAGAATGAAATGCCTCTGTTGTCCGGTTTGAACAAACCCAGCTTCTAAAGGGCTAGGAGCAGATAGCATCAAAGGTAATCCAAATGATTCTATAAGGACCATGAAAGAGCCTTCCATTTAACCTTGAAAACAGCAGCACCTCCCAAGGAAGTGGGACAACACTTTAAAGAGATAGGCTCTTAACCCACAGAGAAGTCCCTAAGGATAGGAACAGCTACCATTTATTGAGTGCTCACTATATGACAGGCCCTTTGCTATGCATTTTAAATGCACTTCTCATTTCATTATATCAGCAATCATGCCCCATTGGACTATTATGATCCTGTTAAAGAAACTGTGGCATAGACAAGTTAATTGACATGTCCAAGGTCATATACCTGACATATTGGGGAATTACATGATTATATCCAAGGACTGCCTACCTTCAATATCCATGCTTTTAATCTCTATGAATAATGTTTCCCTTAGCTCTATAGTAATGTGGAGCTATAATGAACCTAATAATCCACTTAATCAACCTCACACTCAGGGCTGGAATCCCATTTGTAGCATCTTTGACGTGTATTTGTACTCATCCAACCTCTGTCTAAACATTTTTAGTAATGGAGAGGCTGGTGTGAGAGAAGAGCAAGAGAAAAACAAAACAAGCAAATAAAGAACACTGCTCATCTCACTTCACACACATTCATTCATACACAAATCTGAAAGATGTACCACTACAGACATTTTATAAATGAGGAAGTTGAGAGGTTCAGAGAGGTTGGGTAACAGATCCTAAGGCATGCAATCAGTAAATGGTGGCATTGTTCTTCTGATTCTAAAGCTCAAGTTCTTTTTCCACCAGCCTACTTATTTTTGGAGAGATACTAGTAACAAGGCATTAATTCCATTTTTGAATGTAAGATAAATGTTTATGGTGAACTTTTTTCACATTAGGTTCACAAAAGTAGGCAAATGGAACTGATATGTTCCTTGAAAGTTTCGCATGTTGGCCCTTGATCTTCTGTTGAAAGCAACACAGTGTAAGTCTAAGCTTTCTTTGAAATAGCAAATTTTCAAATACTTCAGGTGTGTTATCATATTTCTCCCCTATCTAGGCTTGTTTTCAGCCTAGGTAAAATGATATCCTTCCCTAGCTCCTTCTACATTTTCCTCCTGTTTTTCTTCGAATATTATTTAAAACCAGAGTTTCTGTGGTCTTACATTTTAAAACACAAGCAACTATATTGGCATCTCATCTGTGGTTTTAAAGATAAAAGGGTCTAAGAGTGATAATCTTCAGAGTGTTATTTAGAAGCTCATTATCTGCACAAGGACAGAGTTCCAAGGCCTTTGCCATCCTAGTTGTGTTTCTCTGGATTGTTAATAGTGTTCTCAAAGTGAGTTATCCGGGACTGAGAAAAATAGTCTAGATGAGACCTCACCTTGTGCAGAACCCTGTATGTCTGTTAGAATAGTAGCTAAGCATTTCGGCCGTGAAGTTAGATTGCTTGGCTTCAAATTTTGTCTCAGTTACTTTCCAGCTCTACAATCTTAAGTAAGTTATTTAACTTGTTGGGGCTTCAGTTTCTCCATTTTAAAAGGGAGAAAATGGGACCACCTATCTTAAGAACTTATTGTGGTAATTATATGCTACCACCACATGGGTCTATCTATTGAGTTTGTACCCACAGACTCTGCCTTCTCTCCTATTACAATGAATGAACTGTTCATGTTCCCATCTAAAGCTAAGCTTCCAATTTTACAGTAGATGCTGTACCTTCTTGCCTATTTAAGGACATTGCCTGAGTATCTCTTTACTCTCTGTCCTGAATTATCAAATTTCCCTTCTCAAATGTATCTTTCTCAACAGCACACTGATATGTCCATTGTTTACAGTTCCACTCTTCCCTTTCTCTCCTGAATCTATCCCAATTAGTCTGCTTCCTCTACCATTGCTCCCAATTTGGTCATGACAGTCACCAATAATCCTCAGGTTACTCGACTGATTAGCAACACTTGACACAATTGATTACTCTCACCTTCTTAAAACACTCTCTTCATTCAGCTTCAAGGAAACCACTCTTTCCCAGCTTCCTTCCTACTTTCACAGGCTGCTTCTTTTTAGTTTTCTTTTCCATTTTCCCTTTTCTTCCTTGCTCTAACTCTTGGGGGACTTCTCCTTTTTCCTGACAGTGGGTCTCATCTCTGTTCCCTCTATGCTCATTCCCTTGGTGATATCATCGAGACACATGACTCTAAAGGCCATCTATATACTAATGACTCTGAATCCAGATCTTCCTCCTGGATCTCAAGTTTTGCATCTAACTGCCAAGCAACCTCTTCACTTGCATGTTTACAGGCATTTCAAATATAACATCCTGCAAACAGAGCTTAGCTTCTCCCCAGAAGTATTTTGTCTACAGTTCCTCCAACTCTGTTATTTCAGTTCCTAGGTCAAAAACCACAGAATCATCACTGACTATTTTTTTCATAACCTAGATCCAAACTATGAGTAAATCTATCAGTGCACTGATTTCTACTCCTATGAGTAACTAAATGACTCTGTGTGATTTGCTAATTGTCTTCTCTTTAACAATTCCTAAATCATGTTCACTTTAACCATTCCAGATGGAAAGTAAGTCTTCTTACCTGACTGGATAGAAGTCAGACAGAAGTTGAATAGTTCTTCTATCTTACTCTGGTCTATTAATATTACATCATCTGAGCTAAACAATGGGTATGATAAATACAAATAAGTTTGGAATCTTGAATTGATCCCATTAATGAGATACAATATTATTTCACTTGTGTGCTTCCTTAGCTAAAAGCTTTCTACAACTCTCACTTGGAATATACATTTACAGCTATTTAATGAAATAGAGGAAAAATTAGTCATGTGTGTGTGTTACACCCAGTTTTTTTTACCTTTTTTTTTTTTTTTTTTTTTTTGGATTTTGTTCCTTCATCTGGTACCTAGTCCTCTGCCTTTTCATTTTGTCTATCTTTCTGTGAATATGGTTTTTGTTCCACAGGCTGCAGGACTGTAGTTCTTCTTGCTTCCGCTGTCTGGTCAACTTATTTAACTTTAGTAATACTCCATAAGATGGTTAATATTGTTACCTCATTTCTATAAATGAGGAAATATCATTGTAGATGGAACATGGATAAGCATTTTTAAATTATAATAAAATTCTTACCTGAGATGTATTTTAATGTCTATTAAAAAATAGTTGTCTACATACAGAGGTAATAAAAGTTTCCTTTAAGGGCTTCCCTGGTAGTGCAGTGGTTAAGAATCCACCTGCCAATGCAGGGGACATGGGTTCGAACCCAGGTCTGGGAAGATTTGACATGCCATGGAGCAACTAAGCCCGTGTGCCACAACTACTGAGCCCAGCTGTCACAAATACTGAAGCCCACGCACCTAGAGCCCATGCTCCACAACAAGAGAGAACACCTCAATGAGAAGCCAGTGCACTGCAATAAAGGGTAGCCCCCACTCGCCGCAACCAGAGAAAGCTGGCATGCAGCAACAAAGACCCAACGCAGCCAAAAATAAATAATAATAAAATAAAATAAAAACTGAATACTAAATAATTAGAAAAATTTAAAAATAAAATATATATGTATATACATATATGTATATATGTATATACACATGCATACGTACCTAAGTAAAAAGTGATTCAATGTTTTTAGATGATATGTAGTTGTGGCAAAAATCATGGAAGTGGTACTAAAATACTGTAGTTGGAAATGATGGTTTAATGGAATAAATTGAATTCGTAGAGAAGATTAAACATTTCACAAATAAGTGGTGTTGTTTGTAAAATTATAACTAGGATCTAAAATTCATAAGATGTTTCTAAGATATTTGGTTTTGTTTTCCTTTTTTTGTCTCCCTTTCCTTCCTCCCTCCTTCCCTTCCTACCTTTTTTCCTTTCTTTCCTCCTCTTTTCTTCTTTCTTTCTTTCATGTGCTTTATCATTTTTCCTTCTTTCCTGAGTGTTCACATTAGATATTATTCCACAAGAGATTCAATCAAGTTAAGAATTTGAGGAGATGTAGTTCTTTTGTAGCTTATTTATGGTCACTGTTTTTACTTAATCTTCTACATTAATTTAATTATGGAGGTTTAATCATAATGACCCATCCACAGGTCACATGACCTCACAAAAGCTACCGTAACTGCATAGTTATTTAAATTTCTCATTTAGTATTTGAATTAGTCACAATACTGTAGTTATGAAAAAGGAGATCCTAACAAAAATAAATGAATCATAAAGTTTTTCATATATATAAAGATGAATAAAGAACATTAAAAATAAAAACTTTGAGAGGGAAAATAGCAGCCTGTTCACTGGAGAACATTTTAAATATCTCTCTCTGTACTCCACTGATGAAACTCTAAAATAGAAGTGTGAGGGGAATAACAATACTGTGCTCTTTGGCAGGAATTATAAAAAGAGTCCCCAGGGGCTTCCCTGGTGGCACAGTGGTTGCGAGTCCGCCTGCCGATGCAGGGGACACGGGATTCCGTCTAATAAAGTGAGCTACCTATTCTTTATGCATGCCCTGTTTTTTCTCTCTTCCATTAGAAGTAACAAGTTTCTCTTAACAGGATGCATTTATCAATATCCGCCAGTCCTCCTCTGCAAACACTGCATCTGCCCATATATTTATTCTCTGCAATCGACTCAACAATATTTTTTGCCCAGCCTGTCTCACAGTAAACCCTGTGTGATCTGCCCAGGACTCTTGAATGTAATCATAACTGCCTCTACACAGAAAGTCTGTAAGAAAGAGAAGTCTTTTTTTCAGGGTGTACAATCAATATAGAAAGCTAATATGAAACATTGAGGGGCCCCAAACTGCTTTAAAAATCAATAATGGTGGGGTTTTGTTGGATCTGTACTATGAATATAATTGCCTCTACTTTTTACTTGGCTTTATCATGAAGAACAAGGCAATAACCCTCCAAGGAATAGTGGGAAACTCTGTTTTTCTTTTATATTCAATAAATGTAACCATTGATTTTATTCTCATGCACAACCCATGGTCAGGCAGTGTCAAGAACATCCAAAAAATCAATTCAGAGTGGAGCTAGGTAAGCAAATACAGTAAGGGAGTTCTCAAAATCCCCATCAGGCCACAAGTTTCTGGTAAACATTTGATTCACTTCTGAAACCTGAAGCTTAGAAGCTTCTCTTTGGGATTTGGAGTCGTTGATATGTGTTAGAGAACCTGACAAAGTTGTGCACATTTCATAAAGCGCACACACTTGGCAGAGCTATTCCCATTTATGCTGTGTGCCCTCTCTAATTATTTTCATTTCTACAATGGTAAGCAACAAAAGCATCTTACTTGGATAACTGTCTTCCTAGAAATGAGCTGCAGGGAAAAATGGCTTAACACAGGACAGTAACAATAATGTTGGTATTTTTATTTAAAAACTATTATGTATACTATTAGATATATACATACACACACACATATATACATATATATTACACATGACAGGACAAAGTAAATAAATAGTCATGTTAATACATGAAGAATCAATGTTTTCAATGAAGAGGAAAGAAACAAAGTGTAAAATCAAAGAAGTTGAATAAAAGCCCTGCAATTCTAAATTTGAGTTAGAAATATCAATATGAACTCATGATGTATTTTATCCTCCTCTAGGACAGAGAATTTACAAGTTGATATGTCAGAAGGCAAGGACGCTATCAGCGACTATTGAGGTCATGTTGAGAGAACTCAGGCGTCAATTTAAAGGGTCTGCCACTGGCCAGAGATAAGACAAACAAGATCAAAAATAACAATAGCTGCAGTGGACTGAAACAGACATACCTGTTATAACCTGTGACTTCATAATGATAAACACACAAAAAATAACAAAATGGCAAACCTCAGTGGCCATATTTGGGGGGCTCTAGAGAAACAACTTGTTGTTTTGAAAACTGCTAAATAAAAGGAAACAATCAAGCATTTATCCTGCCTTCACTGTACTAACTTGACCTCCAGATTAACATTTGGTGAGGGAAAATTCTTTAGAGAATAATCTAGTTAATAAATAAGGAAAGATTGATAGAATATTGTCATCATGTAAACTCTAAATAAGTTTAGGCAAAGATTATCAGTGGCTGCTAAAATTGTTATTATTTGGGCTGAATTGTGTCCCCCTAAATTCATATGTTGAAATCCTAACCTTTAGTACCTCAGAATGTGACCTTATTTGAGATAGGCTCTGTACGGAGATAATCAAATTAATGTGAGATCATTAGGGTAAACCCTAATCCAATGTGACTGGTGGCCTTATGAAAAAGGGACACACAGATACACCTGGAAGGAGGGTGACACAGGGAGAAATTGGTCATCTGTATGCCAAGGAGAGGGGCCTGGAATAGACCCTTCCTTCACAGCCCTTGATAGGAACCAACCTTGCTGACTCCAAAACTGTGAGACAATAAATTTCTGTTAAGTCACTGATTTTGTTACAGGAGCCCTAGCAAACAAATACTGTTACATAAAAATTAATGGAATTATTATAATGGATAGGTCAGGTTGTCAATGCCTAAATCAGCATATCAATGTTCACATCACAAAAACAGAGACAGGCAGGCATTTTGGGTCTCTAGATAAAAGTACATAATACAACTGGTTTATGAAGCACACTCACCAAAGCACAACAAAATAATTCAAATCTGTTTAAGTCTCAAATATGGGGCATAAAAGAACACATTTACAACAAATGGATGTAATCACAAAAAATAGCATGGTTTCCTAAGAAAAAGAAGTTCTAGGGGGAAAATAAAGGAACAGGAAACATTTAGAGTAAAAGAAATTTTAGATAAATTTACCAGCCAAATGAAATGTGTGTACCTGTTTGGACCTGCTTTTAAAAAGTTAATCATAAATGATGAGACAGGAAAAATTACTTTAGCTCTCCTAGTGCTGGTATCTGTCAAATTAGCATAATAACAGTACAAAGTTCATAGCGTTGTGTTAACGATTAAATACGACAATATAGGTAGATCACTTGGCATAGTGCTTGGTGTATAGTATAATTTCAATTATTGATATACTTGGGTATTGGTTGAATTCCTGATACAATTGCTATCAATATTAGTTAGAATGATGTGAGAGGTACATCTTACTCTGTATGTGCTTACGCTGTGTGTACACAATCCCACATACACACTCTGCAACACACCTATGGAGTCCCAAAGTGAGCCAGTACTGAGCTGGAAGCCTTTTCCTTACACTACCCATTCCATTCCCCATTCTCATGTAGCCCTGCGAAACCAATTGGCCCTGGCCTCACCTTTGGTAAGAGATGCAGGAAAATAACATTGTGGAAGTTTGAAAGAAAAGCCAAGGCAAGGGTTAGGAGAGGAAGGCAAAAGGAAGAACAGCTAAAGGAGGTTAAATGTGCCACTACATGTCTTCACAGAATTAGGTTGTTCCATGCCTGCCATTTTTAAGGAAAGATAAACACAGTCTTTCAGCACCCACAGGGCTAAGCCTCAGAGACAATCAGTGTTTTCAGCCAGCTGGATCATGTTTGGACAAGAGGCAGAACACATCTGGTCATTAATAGTGATAATGGATCTCTGGTTAAAAGCCATCATTTAGATATACGAAATGTTGCAGCTGACAACTATCATGAGTCAGGTGACTGCATCTTACAAATTTTCATTTCAATTTTTCAAACATTTATTTGGTTTGAGAAAGGGTATACAAAGGTGAAAGAAATACAGTTCATATTTTCAACAAATATACAATCTTGTTCGCATCTCAGGAAAATAACTCCAAGACAAGGATAAAACATCTTAAGAGAGTTACAAGTCTCATGGGCCTTTAGGAGATTAAAATGAAGTAAGGTATCAAATGAGAATGAGTTTTTATCTGGTTGGGAATATTGTAAAAGTCCTCATGGAGAAAGTGGGATTTGAGAGAGGCTTTTAAGAACAGAAGAGAGATGGGAGAAAGTGGTGAAGTGTGGAAACTGTCAGGGGATAGAGAAGGGAGGGAATTTTAGCAGGGCTGGAGGGTTGCCAGATGAAATACAGGATGCCCAGTTAAATGTGAATTTCAGATAACAACTAACAGTTTTTTGGTATAAATATGATCTTGGCAAATTTGGGACATATTTGAATTTGAAATGCCCTAGGTTTGTTTAGAGAAATAAGTAAATGGTTTCATAAAAGTTTAGGCTTCATGGAGGAAGGAAATGTTTGAAAGACATTTTGGTCATATGCAGAGGGTCTCAGATTCCATACAGGAGAAGGAAAACTTAATTTTATGGGGACTGTAGAGACATTGTTAGGTGTGTGTGTGTGTGTGTGTGTAGGTGTGTGTGTGTGTGTGTGTGTGTGGTTGATATGATGCACTATAGGAAAAATACTATGACAGTGATGAGCACAAGTAAAATTAAGATAGGAAGCTGGCCAGGAAGTGACCAACAGTGGTGATGTTAATTGAGGTGATGGAAGTAGCTTGGGAACGGAGATGGTCGAGATAGAGTGGAGTAGAAGCAACAGATTGCATCTTGGGACAAAAGAGATATAGAGTCAAAGATGCCTACAGGTTTATGCTTACTGACTGGCAGGACAATGACTTTTGTTAGCAGCTGTGTAAGGAGGAAGAGCTGGTTTTAGGAAAAACAGATAATATGAAATAGGGATTATGTCAGGAATAACTGGCAGGGCAAGCATCCACATACAGATGCTCAGTAAGTGATTGCAAATATTTTTCTGAGTTCAGTGATTTCATATTCTAGATATTTGATCTGTTAAATTCAATGAGTTGTTCAAAATTCAAGGAACCCCTCTAGTTCACAATTAGAGGCAAAAGAAGAAACAGTGCTAGAACAACAAAAAGAGAGAAGAACAAGAATAATGAAAAACTTGTGCTGAATCTTGGAAATCCTACAGTCAAGGTCAATCATCACTCTTAAATCATTCAGAGAGGGACTTCCCTGGTGGTGCAGTGGTTAAGAATATGCCTCCCATGCAGTGGTTAGGAGTCCGCCTGCCAATGCAGGGGACTTGGGTTTGATCCCTGGTCCAGAAAGATCCCACATGCCGTGGAGCAACTAAGCCCATGCACCACAAATACTGAGCCTGAGCTCTAGAGCCCGTGAGCCACAACTACTGAGCCCGTTAATCACAACTACTGAAGCCCATGTGCCTAGAGCCTGTGCTCCACAATAAGAGAAGCCACCGCAATGAGAAGCCTGTGCACCGCAACGAAGAGTAGCCCCTGCTCACCACAACTAGAGAAAGCCCATGTGCAACAATGAAGACCCAATGCAGCCAAAAATAAAATAAATTTAATTAATTAATTAATTAAAAAAAAATAGTTCGGAGAAGTCAAGACTATAAACAGAACCAGCAATGGCTCTGGTAAATTTTGACAGAGCTGTTTTAGGAAAGGAGCATGGCTGGGAGCCATGTTTTTGGAGCCTAAGGAGTAAATGGGTGGTGAGGAAGCAGAGGAAACCAAAGCTATTTGAGGACTGGTGCTTGAAGAGAAAATCAAAGAGAAGGAGCCAGCAGAGGAAAGACTGAAGATTTAATTAAAAAGAGGAGCAAATTCTGAAGGGCGTCCAGCAATGAGATAAATGTGTATATGGCGAGATTAGCCTTAGAAAGAAGAGAAAATCTTCCTCAGAGTTAAATGGAAGGAAGGGAGGAAAGACAGAAGAATTTTAAGTATTTGAACTGTGACATTGAGGGAGTTGATATTTAGTCTCCACTCTTGAGTAAGAAAGAAAGTGACATTATATGCCTTGAGAGGAGCAGAGTGGAGGGCTCGTGGACCATGGATGTAAGTCCCATCTCCTGCCACATCTTACAGCACATCTCAGACATCCATCCTTTATTTAGATCCCTGGCAAAGTGAAACAGGAAGTAATCATGATTGCAGGGTTATTCCTTGGTGTGACACATTTTGTCGCAGCAAGGGAAATCTGAGAGTAGGAAGCACAATGGGATGTAGTGTCTTCTATGTACTGAATGCCTGTTGCACAGTAGCCTGGCTCTTCTAGAAGCACCAGACCCCCATCAGACACCACTCTGTCATTTTAGAGTGTTTACACAACCATGTGCCATCTCTGGGGTATAAAATATGATTTGACATAGTTCACAAAAATAGCAAACAGCTAACTCTATTCTTGTGCCTTTATATAAACTAGATTATAACATTTCATATTGAGTTTGAATATAGCAAAATTTGATTCAATTTATTGATATGGTCTTATGATTATGGAGTTCCTAGTTAAAGAGGCTTTCAGGTGCGTTCAGAAAATCCCATTGACCCCATAATTGCTAAAAACAACCCATTAATGCATGGTGTCATTTCATGATGACTATATCTGGACTTATGGATGAGGCAGGAAGTTTCATTCTCCTGATCCCTTGTCTACAATAAGTACAGCCATAAATATGTCAACACCTATGTTATACTATAAGGATTTTCTAGTGCCTGTGTTTAGGAAGTGATATATGGTGGCTATTCCTGAAAAGACAACTACAAAGAGAAAAGTACAGATTGTCCTTTCTAAGCCTAGAAAATGTTATATCAGAGGAATGAAAATGAACAGCCATAATATAGGATCATAGAAGCACTGAAATTTAGATTTGACAGAGAATTTAGGGATGATTTTGTCTAATTCCTTTCTCTTTAAGGCTGAGTAAGCTAAAGCCAAGAGAGAGGAAATAGCTTACTGTAGGGCACAAACTAGTCAGGCCACATGTCTCTTTGACTCAAAGTCCCAGGTGCTTCCACTCTGTCACAATGACAAATTTCTACCAGGCTTCTGGAAAATTATTCCCAGGGCCAGAATAGTGCGTGTATTGTACATACTGGCACTCAGCAAATGTTTTCTTAATTGGACAGCTGTATCTCTGTTCTGGTCACCGACACACCTGGGAGTTAGAGAACCACCCTCAGCACACAGCTTTTCCAGTACCTAGTAAGGCAATATCAGGCACAACAACTTTACAAAAATATAACTTCGAATTAATATGTATTAACATATTCACTATTTCACTAGAACTTCCTTAGTCCATTGTTGCACATGATAAAACTAAGGGTCAGTAAATTTATATAACTAATTTAAGGTCAAGCAATCAGAAAATGGTATAGAGTTTGAGCCCAACTTTGGTCCTCTGACTCCAGTTATCATACCAGTTGTTATACCTCATGGTTTCTCCAGGATATTTATAACCTCTAGGGAAAAGAAAACCAAATCTGTGAGGGAAGAGGTAGAGAGGAATATGGGAAGGAGGAGAGAGATATCAGACTGGTGTGAGGCTCTTATGAAAAAAGCCAATGCCAGAAACAGATCAGAGTCCAATAACAGATGAACATTTGTGTTTTTCTTGGAGAGATCTGTTGGCGGGATCCTGGCTACAAAGGCCTGGGTTGGCTCCAAAAAGGAGAAAGCAATACTATGCAACTTGGAAGAAGGTATTGACTTTAAATTCATCTGAAAGACAGTGGGGTGAGAAAAGCACAGGTATGGGAATCAGGAAACTCGGATTTTAGTCCTAATTCTATCATTTGTTGTGTCCTTAGATCAGGCCCCTCCCCCTTTTATGCCTCAGTTTTCTCATTTTAAAATGAGGTGTATTCAAATTCATCGTTCTCAGATATTTTTCTTCCTTTGCATCGTTGCCATTGGTAGAGACTGCCAATAATTTAGAAAATGCCTGAAGTGAGACTCTATAAACTGAGAATGCAACCCACATTCTTGCTTGCAAAAAGTCGAGGTGTCTTTTTTTTTTTTAACAAAACAATTTTTTATACACTTTTGAGTAATCACATACAGTGAATATACATGTAGTCGATAGGCCTGCTAAGTTGGGTCACAGAATTATTCTCTTAGAAAACTTTAGAAGGATAATTCATCACTTTATACCTTAGTTACATGTGATAGAAGCTACATAGGTAATAGAAAAATTACAACTGATTTCCATTGTATGAACCATCACTAATGACCACCACTGCTCTTGGATGAGTAGATTTCATATGTAGTAATATCAATACACTCAAGGGACTTGTTAGTTTATTTCACCATTTTTCTGAGAAGATTTTAGGTTAGAGATTTTTAACTAGAGTTGACAGCTCCAGGGGTACTGAAAGAGTGGGAAAATTCCAAAGATCATTTTGCCAGCATCAACTGAAGCTATTTTACTGTGCAAATGAAGACCAAAGCTATCAACTAAATAGCCAACCATTAGTATAAATTCAAAAGTTATATCACAGGGAGGACCTTCAAGATGGCAGAGGAGTAAGATGTGGAGATCACCTTCCTCCCCACAAATACATCAAAAATACATCTACATGTGGAACAACTCCTACAGAACACCTACTGAATGCTGGCAGAAGACCTCAGACCTCCCAAAAGGCAAGAAACTCCCCACGTACCGGGGTAGGGCAAAAGAAAAAACGAAAAACAGAGACAAAAGAATAGGGATGGAACCTGCACCAGTGGGAGGGAGCTGTGAAGGAGGAAAGGTTTCCACACACTAGGAAGCCCCTTCGCGATCGGAGACTGCGGGTGGCGGAGGTGGGAGCTTCGGAGCCGCGGAGGAGAGCACAGTGACAGGGGTGCAGATGGCAAAGTGCAGAGATTCCCGCACAGAGGATCAGTGCCGACCAGCACTCAACGGCCTGAGAGGCTTGTCTGCTCACCACCAGGGTGGATGGGGGATGGGAGCTGAGGCTCAGGATTCAGAAGTCAGATCCCAGGGAGAGGACTGGGGTTGGATGGGTGAACACAGCCTGAAGGGAGCTAGTGTGCCACAGCTAGTCGGGAGGGAGTCCGGGGAAAAGTCTGGAACTGCCTAAGAGGCAAGAGACCATTGTTTCGGGGTGTGTGAGGAGAGGGGATTCAGAGCACCACCTAAACGAGCTCCAGAGATGGGCGCGAGCCACAGCTATCAGCGCGGGCACCAGAGACGGACATGAAATGTTAAGGCTGCTACTGCAAGCCACCAAGAAGCCTGTGTGCAAGCACAGGTCACTATCCACACCTCCCCTCCTGGAAGCCTGTGCAGCCCGCCATTGCCAGGGTCCCATGATCCAGGGACAATGTCCCCGGGAGAACACATGGCATGCCTCAGGCTGGTGCAACATCACGCTGGCCTCTACCCCGCAGGCTTGCCCTGCATTCTGCACCCATCCATCCCTCCCGGACTGAGTGAACCAGAGTTCTCTAATCAGCCACTCCTTTAACCCCCTCTTGGCTGGGCAAAGAACAGATGCCAGAGGGTGACCTACACGCAGAGGCAGGTCCAAATCCAAAGTTGGACCCCAGGAACTGTGCGAACAAAGAAGAGGAAGGGAAATTTCTCTGTGCAGCCTCAGGAACAGCAGAATAAATCTCCACAATCAACTTGATGTACCCTGCATCTGTGGAATACCTGAATAGACAATGATCATTCCAAAATTGAGGCTGTGGACTTTAGGAGCAACTGTAGACTTGGGGTTTGCTGTATGTGACTGACCAGTTTCTGATTTTCATGTTTATCTTAGTTCAGTTTTTAGTGCTTGTTATCATTGGTAGATTTGTTTATTGGTTTTGTTGCTCACTTCTATTTTTTTATTACTTTAAAAAATATTTATTTTAATAATTTCTTAAAAATTTTTATTCTAATGACATTATTTTATTTTATATTATTTTATTTTTCTTTCTTTCTTTTTTTTTTCTCCCTTTTCTTCTGAGCCGTGTGGCTGACAGGGTCTTGGTTCTCTGGCTGGCTGTCAGGCCTGAGCCTCTGGGGTGGGAGAGCCGAGTTCAGGACATTGGATCACCGGAGACCTCCTGGCCCCACGTAATATCAATTGGCAAGAGCTCTCCCAGAGATCTCTGTCTCAACGCTAAGACCCAGCTCCACTCAACAACCAGCAAGCTCCAGTGCTGGACACACCAGGCCAAACAATTAGCAAGACAGGAACACAACCCCACCCTTTAGCAGAGAGGCTGCCTAAAATCATAATAAGTTCACAGATACCCCAAAACACACCACCGGACGCGGTCCTTCCCACCAGAAAGACAAGATCCAGACACACCCACCAGAACACAGGCACCAGTCCCCTCCACCAGGAAGCCGACACAGTTCACTGAACCAACCTTACCCCATGGGGTCAAACACCATAAACAACAGGAACTATGAACCTGCAGCGTGCGAAAAAGGAGACCACAAACACAGTAAGTTAAGCAAAATGAGAAGACAGAGAAATATGCAACAGATGAAGGAGCAAAGTTAAAACCCACCAGACCAAACAAATGAAGAGGAAATAGGCAGTCTACCTGAGAAAGAATTTAGAGTAATGATAGTAAAGATGATCCAAAATCTTGGAAATAGAATGGAGAAAACAGAAGAAATGTTTACTAAGGACCTAGAAGAACTAAAGAGCAAACAAACAATGATGAACAATACAATAAATGAAATTAAAAATTCTCTAGAAGGAATCAATAGCAGAATACCTGAGGCAGAAGAACGGATAAGTGACCTAGAAGATATAATAGTGGAAATGACTACCACAGAGCAGAATAAAGAAAAAAGAATGAAAAGAATTGAGGACAGTTTCAGAGACCTCTGGGACAATATTAAATGCACCAACATTTGAACTATACGGTTTCCAGAAGAAGAAGAGAAAAAGAAAGGGTGAGAAAATATTTGAAGAGATGTTAGTCGAAAACATCCTTAACACGGGAAAGGAAACAGTCAATCAAGTCCAGGAAGAGCAGAGAGTTCCAAACAGGGTAAACCCAAAGAGAAACATACCAAGACACATATTAATAAAACTATCAAAAATTAAACACAAAGAAAACATATTAAAAGCAGCAAGGGAAAAGCAACAAATAACATACAAGGGAATCCCCATAAGGTTAACAGCTGATTTTTCAGCAGAAACTCTGCAAGCCAGAAGGGAGTGGCAGGACAAATTTAAAGTAATGAAAAAGAAAAACCTACAACCAAGATTACTCTACCCAGCAAGGATCTCATTCAGATTTGACAGAGAAATTAAAAGCTTTACAGACAAGCAAAAGGTAAGAGAATTCAGCACCATGAAACCAGCATTACAACAAATGCTAAAGAAACTTCTCTAGGCATGAAACACAAGAGAGGGAAAAAACCTACAAAAGCAAACCCAAAACAATTAAAATCGTAATAGGAACATACATTTTGATAATTACCTTAAATGTAAATAGATTAAATGCTCCAACCAAAAGATATAGATTGGCTGAATGAATATAAAAACAAGACCTGTATATATGCTGCCTAAAAGAGACCCACTTAAGACCTCGGGACACATACAGCCTGAAAGTGAGGGGAGGGAAAGAGATATTGCATGCAATTGGAAATCAAAAGAAAGCTGGAGTAGCAATTCTCATATCAGATAAAATAGACTTTATAATAAAGACTATTACAAGAGACAATGTAGGACACTAAAAAATGATCAAGGGATCAATCCAAGAAGAAGATATAACAACTGTAAATATTTATGCACCTAACATAGCAGCATCTCAATACATAAGGCAAATGCTAACAAACATAAAGGGGAAATCGACAGTAACACATTCATAGTAGGGGACTTTAACACCCCAATTTCTCCAATGGACAGATCAACCAAAATGAAAATTAATAAGGAAAACACAAGATTTAAATGACACATTAAACAAGATGGACTTAATTCATATTTATAGGACATTCCACCCTGAAACAACAGAATACACTTTCTTCTCGAGTACTCATGGAACATACTCCAGCAGGATAGACCATATCTTGGGTCACAAATCAAGCCTTGGTAAATTTAAGAAAATTGTAATCATATCAAGTATCTTTTTTTTTTTTTTTTTTTATCAACCACTGTGCCACCAGGGAAGCCCCATATCAAGTATCTTTTTCAAAACGCAATGTTATGAGGCTAGATATCAATTACGGGAAAAAAACTGCAAAAAATACAAACACATGGAGGCTAAACAATACACTACTAAATAACTAAGAGATTACTGAAGAAATCAAGGAGGAAATCAAAAAATACCTAGAAACAAAGGACAACGAAAACACAACGACCCAAAACCTATGGGATGCAGCAAAAGCAGTTCTAAGAGGGAAGTTTATAGCAATACAATCCTACCTCAAGAAACAAGAAACACCTCAAATAAACATCCTTATGCCTAAAGCAATTAGACAAAGAACAAAAACCCCTAAAGTTAGCAGAAGGAAAGAAACCATAAGGATCAGATCAGAAATAAGTGAAAAAAAAATGAAGGAAACAATAGTAAAGCTCAATAAAACTAAAAGCTGGTTCTTAGAGAAGATAAACAAAATTAATATACCATTAGCCAGGCTCATCAGAAAAAAATAATAAAGGGAGAAGACTCAAATCAACAGAATTAGAAATGAAAAAGGAGAAGCAACAAGTGACACTGCAAAAATGCAAAGGATCATGAGAGATGACTACAAGCAGCTATATGTCAATAAAATGGACAACCTAGAAGAAATGGACAAATTCTTAGAAAAGCACAACCTTCTGAGACTGAACCAGGAAGAAATAGAAAATGTAAACAGACCAATCACAAGCACTGAAATTGAGACTGTGATTAAAAATCTTCTAACAAACAAAAGCCCAGGACCAGATGGCTTCACAGGCAAATTCTAACAAACACTGAGAGAAGAGCTAATACCTATAATTCTCAAACTCTTCCAAAATATAGCAGAGGGAGGAACACTCCCAAACTCATTCTAGGAGGCCACCATCACCCTGATACCAACACCAGACAAAGATGTCACAAAAAAAGAAAACTACAGGCCAACACACTGATGAACATAGATGCAAAAATCCTCAACAGAATACTAGCAAACATAATCCAACAGCACATTAAAAGGATCATTCACCATCATCAAGTGGTGTTTATCCCAGGATTCAAGAATTCTTCAATATACGCAAATCAATCAATGTGATACACCATATTAACAAACTGAAGGATAAAAAACATATGATAATCTCAATAGATGCAGAAAAGGCTTGAGACAAAATTCAACACCCATTTATGAAAAAAACCCTCCAGAAAGTAGGCATAGTGAGAACTTAGTCAACATAATAAAGGCCATGTAAGACAAACCCATAGCCAACATCGTTCTCAATGATGAGATTGAGTTGATAAAAAACTGAAACCATTTCCACTAAGATCAGGAGCAAGACAAGGTTTCCCACTCTCACCACTATTATTCAACATAGTTTGGAAGTTTTAGCCACAGCAATCAGAATAAAAAAAAATAAAAGGAATCCAAATCAGAAAAGAAGAAGTAAACTGTCACTGTTTGCAGATGACATGATACTATGCATAAAGAATCCTATAGATGCTACCAGAAAACTACAAGAGCTAATCAATGAATTTGGTAAAGTAACAGGATACAAAATTAATGCACAGAAATCTCTTGCATTCCTATACACTAATGATGAAAAATCTGAAAGAGAAATTAAGGAAACACTCCCATTTAGCATTGCAATGAAAAGAATAAAATACCTAGGAATAAACCTACCTAAGGAGACAAAAGGCCGGTATGCAGAAAACTATAAGACGCTGAAGAAAGAATTTAAAGATGATACAGACAGATGGAGAGATATACCATGTTCTTGGATTGGAAGAATCAACATTGTGAAAATGATTATACTACCCAAAGCAATCTACAGATTCAATGAAATCCCTATCAAACTACCAAGGGCATTTTTCACAGAAGTAGAACAAAAAATTTCACAATTTGTATGGAAACACAAAAACCCCAAATATCTAAAGCAATCTTGAGAAAGAAAAACGGAGTTGGATGAATCACGCTCCATGACGTCAGACTATACTACAAAGCTACAGTAATCAACACTGTATGGTACTGGCAGAAAAACAGAAATATAGACCAATGGAAGAGGAAAGAAAGCCCAGAGATAAACCCACACACATATGGCCACCTTATCTTTGATAAAGGAGGCAAGAATATACAATGGAGAAAAGACAGCCTCTTCAATAAGTGGTGTAAAAGAATGAAATTAGAACACTCCCTAACACCATACACAAAAATAAACTTAAAATGGATTAAAGACCTAAATGTAAGTTCAGACACTATAAAACTCTTAGAGGAAAACATAAATGACATAAATCACAGCAAATTCTTTTTGACCCACCTCCTAGAGAAATGAAAATGAAAACATAAATAAACTTAAAAGCTTTGGCACAACAAAGGAAACCATAAACAAGATGAAAAGGCAGCCCTCAGAATGGGAGAAAATATTTTCAAATGAAGCAAGTGACAATGGATTAATCTCCAAAATATACAAGCAGCTCATGCAGCTCAATATCAAAAAAACAAACAACCCAATCCAAAAATGGGCAGAAGACCTAAATAAACATTTCTCCAAAGAAGATATATAGATTGCCAACAAACACATGAAAGGATGCTCAACATCACTAATCAGTAGAGAAATGCAAATCAAAACTACAATGAGGTATCACCTCACACCAGTCAGAATGGCCATCATCAAAGCATCTACAAAGAATAAATGCTGGAGAGGGTGTGGAGAAAAGGGAACCTTCTTGCACTGTTGTTGGGAATGTAAATTGATACAGCCACTGTGGAGAACAGTATGGGGGTTCCTTAAAAAGCTAAAAATAGAGCTACCATACAACCCAGCAGTCCCACTACTGGGTATATATCTTGAGAAAACCATAATTCTAAAAGAGTCATGTACCACAATGTTCACTGCAGTTCTATTTACAATAGCCAGGACATGGAAGCAACCTAAGTGTCAGTCGACAGCTGAATGGATAAAGAAGATGTGGCACATATATACAATGGAATATTACTCAGCCATAAAAAGAAACGAAGTTGAGTTATTTGTAGTGAGGTGGATGGAACTTGAGTGTGTCATACAGAGTGAAGTAAGTCAGAAAGAGAAAAACAAATACCGTATGCTAACACATATATATGGAATCTACAAAAAAAAAGGGTTCTGAAGAACCTAGGGGCAGGATAGGAATAACGACGCAGACGTAGAGAATGGACTTGAACACATGGGGAGGGGGAAGGGTAAGCTGGGACGAAGTGAGAGAGTGGCATGTACATATATACACTACCAAATGTAGAATAGATAGCTAGTGGGAAGCTTCTGCCTAGCACAGGGAGATCAGCTCGTTGCTTTGTGACCACCTAGAGGGTGGGACAGGATGAGTGGGAGGGAGACGCAAGAGGGAGGGGATATGGGGCTATACGTATGCATATAGCTGATTCATTTTTTTATATCCAGATAACTAATGCAACAACGTTAAGCAATTATACTCCAGTAAGATGTTTAAAAAAAAAGTTTTACCACAGATAAATTCTTTTCACTTGCATTTTGTTTTCGGATATTGGACACACATTAATTCTAGACTGTTGGCCCTTAACCACAGTTTTAGCTTGGCATTGATGCCATATAAAAGGATTTTAGGGCACTTATGAATACTCTAAAATAATAGGAAAATTTCATCAGCTTCTCAAAGGGATCACAAAGATTAACAAAGGTTAAAGAACCACCACTCTACACATCCTACAATAACATGTTACAATTCAAATATTTCTTTGGTAAAACTGGTAGCTGATTTGAATTGTAGCCTAAAAGTTTTAATCAACCCTTAACTACCTGAGTGTTAGTAACAGACCTCTATAAGGGTATAATACCTCTTTTACACTTGATTCTTTAAAAAAAATTAATGAAACAAAACACTCTGTCGTGCAAAACATTGTTGATAGAAATTAAAGGTAACATAAACATATAAAGATATATTCATGGTTAGAAAACCTGATAGTTTTAAATTGTCAATCCCTCCCAAACTGATCTATAGATTCAATACACTTAATTATAAGCCCAGCAGACTTTTCTGGGTAGAAATCAACAAGTTGATCCTAAAAGTTATAGGGAGATGCAAAGAACCTAGAATTTCCAAAGCAATTTTTAAACAGTCAGTATAAAGTTGAAGGACTTACATTATGTGACTTCATAACTTAACAAATAGCTATGCTAATTAAATAGTGTGATACTGTCTAAGGACAGACCAAAAGAACAGTGGAACAAAATAAAGCCTAGAAATAGACCCCCAATTATTCAGTCAAAGGTACCAACACTATCTGAAGGGAAAAGCAAAGTCTTTTCAATAAACAGTACTAGAATAACTGTAAAGCCATATGGAAAAAAATGAACCTCAATCTCTACCTCATAAGAAACACAAAAATTAATGTGGATCACATACATGAAAATAAAAATGAAAACATAAGAGATTTAAGGGAATAAAATCACTTTGCATCTTCTAAAAGTCACCACAAAATATTTTCCTATTTCTTCAAAATGTTGTTTCTCAATTCCATTTCATAATTAAGTAGCTATAGAGAATACCTAGAACACATTGTAATTGAGTCTGGGTGGACCGAAGATAATCAAACAATTGGCTAAAAAAAAATTAACTTCTAGAATAAGCTGGATGTGAAATCTGTCTAACAAAAACACATATTCTTATTACTATGTTTATTATTTGAGGATCACGGCAAAAAAAATTCACTTTCCTTTGATGGACAAAGTTGTCTAGATTTAGCTCGAATTGCTCTAAAGAGATTTTCTGAACTTTATTATAATTTTATTATAAAGATTAAAGAGTCTATATATTCACCTACTTGCCTTTCTCCCCCTCTGTCCATTTCCAAGAGTAAAAATTAAACAACAACGTGAACAACAACAGGAAAAAAAAAAAACACAAAGCTGTTTACCGGAGTCCGTAGAGAACTGTTCCATCAGGATGCAGTCGGATCATTCGATTTTTCACTGTAACCCCATGCACAAATGATTTCTTGTCATTCAGAAAGTAGGTGTCTGGTACCCAGAGTTGGTCAGCTACCCTGTTGTCTAGCGTGAGGTTTAGTGGGATTCCAGAATAAGAAAGCCTTTTGTCTTTCCAAGACTGCTGGAAATACATGGTGAGTGTATAATCCTGCAAAAAAAAAGGAAACCGAACAAAGAATTTTACCATCATCACCACCACCATCATCATCATCATCATCACCATCTAAAAGCCTTTTTGGTAAGAATGTGATAGCATGTGGTACTGTGGATACCTAGAGACTCACCATTCTGTGGTCACAAAGCACTGAGCTGATCTCCCTGTGCTAGGTTGACTCACCAACCTCCCCTACAAGGTTATATTTGAATATATTGAAACTTGCACCTCCAAGTATAGGGCAACCGATAGGTTAGAAGTACTAGTGCAATAATTGAATGCATGCAGAAGCATTTGCACCAATATAGAGTAAATCCATTTAATTGAATTTTAAGGTTTGATGTTAAGGTAATGATATCATGGGGAAGGCTGTAAAGGGAAGTTGTACCTGTAGATTCATGTTCACAAAAATCTACCTCTGGATATTGTATTTATAGTACTGCTTGATTCAGGAATTGGTTTGAGTTCAGAGATGAGTTTGTACTCGAGTTTGTTTCCCCATCTCCTGTAAAAGGTTACACTAAGGACATACCTTTGCACTTTTCTTTCTGCCCAGGTTTCCCCTGGCAGTGAGAGACAGGAAGATTTGGGCTCAATAAATGTGTCAAGCTCACAGGAGAGGAATGGTGAAGATTATCTTAGAGCTTTAGTTGTATGTTTTTAAAGAACTCTATTAATACAAAGTGTAATTGTCCATTAAAAGAATAAGAGGTAGCAGTAAAATCATAAAGACTTAAGATGCGGTCCCAATATTATAAAAACAGAAGGTTCACTTTTTCTTTTAAAGGATATTTATCTGTCAACAGCTTTAGCTGGATGCTTTAGCAACAATTAAGAAAACACGTCATAATTCCTTCACAACTCTGTGTACTGCCATTGTTATATATACCGCTGTTTGGGAAGCACTGGCTCCGATCATGTCTTACATCTGGGCAAATTGCACTTCATCTAGATACCTATGTGGATATTTATGAATTTCTGAAATATCTTAAATGATAAGACAATATTCGTTCTGGATAATGAGTTCCAATGTCCTTTAACCACTATATTCAAGAATGCTTACACTGTTTACTCAGAAATAATCTTGCAATAATTCAAAGCCATTCTTTCTTGTTCAATGACAAGGACATTTGCTCTTCGCTACTAATCATACAATATCCTTTTTTTTTTTTTTTTTTGCAGTATGCAGACCTCTCACTGTTGTGGCCTCTCTCGTTGCGGAGCACAGGCTCCGGACGCGCAGGCTCAGCGGCCATGGCTCACGGGCCCAGATGCTCTGCGGCGTGTGGGATCCTCCCGGACCGGGGCACGAACCCGTGTCCCCTGCATCGGCAGGCGGACTCTCAACCACTGCGCCACCAGGGAAGCCCTACAATATCCTTTTTATAGGTCTGAAACCTCCTTCCACCTTACCTTCATTTAACAGAAAAAGAGAACCCACAGGGTTATACACAATTCTCTTCTCAACTGCTAACATCCGCATTTGCATCCTCTTCAAGCTCTTTACATCAATACCTTTTTGGAGGACAATGAATTGAACAGATTCTGGGCCTTAGATTCTAAAACACCTCCATTCCAAAACCTACCACATGTAGAGCTATGTAACCATGAGCAACTAACTTAACCCCTTATATGTCAGATGTCTCATTTCTAAAATAAAAATAGCATTTTACTAGCTTATTGAAAGCAACACTTGGGAGAATCATGGTGCAAGTACTTTAGAAACTAACATGCTAAACAAATATATTATCTTCAAAAATTGTTTGTTGCTATGTAAAGATTAATATCATACTTCCAAATTATTTGGAGTGCACATATTCGTTTTCATAAGCATTTCCACTTTTAAAGAGATGTTTATAAAAGAACCTGCAGGAAGAAGGACCCTGGTAACCATGAAAGTAAGCAATTGTCTGTCTTGTAAGTCTTGTTGTTGGGGTCTTGTTTGTAATTCAGACAATGTTAGAAAATGAATGACTAGCTCAGCACAGTCAGCATGGGTTACATGTTTCACTACTCACGCTGAATACACATTAGCCTCCAACCCTCGTGAGCGCTACAGAGGATTTCCTCACAATGAGACCATGAGGCAAAATCCTTACTCCACATTCTCCTCAACAAAGAAAGTTTTAATGTGTGATGAGTAAAAACTTATTATAATATACAAATGAGAGTCTTGGAGGAAGATGGCAGAAGAGTAAGACGCGGAGATCACCTTCCTCCACAACATACATCAGAAATACATCTACACGTGGAACAGCTCCTACAGAACACCTACTGAACGCTGGCAGAAGACCTCAGACCGCCCAAAAGGCAAGAAACCCCCCCACGTACCTGGGTGGGGCAAAAGAAAAAAGAATAAACAGAGACAAAAGAATAGGGACGGGACCTGCACCAGTGGGAGGAAGCCGTGAAGGAGGAAAGGTTTCCAAACACTAGGAAGCCCCTTCGCGGGCGGAGACTGCGAGTGGCTGAGGTGGGGAGCTTCAAGGCCACAAAGGAGAGCACAGCAACAGGGGTGAGGAAGACAAAGCGGAGAGATTCCCGCACAGAGGAACAGTGCTGACCGGCACTCACCAGCAAGAGAGGCTTGTCTGCTCACCCGCCGGGGCGGGCGGGGCTGGGAGCTGAGGCTCGGGCTTCGGTCGGAGCACAGGGAGAGGACTGGGGTTGGCGGCGTGAACACAGCCTGCAGGGGGTTAGTGCACCACGGCTAGCCGGGAGGGAGTCCGGGGAAAAGTCTGGAGCTGCCGAAGAGGCAAAAGACTTTTTCTTCCCTCTTTGTTTCCTGGTGCGCCAAGAGAGGGGATTAAGAGCGCTGCTTAAAGGAGCAAGAGACAAAGAAGGATACTACATAATGATCAAGGGATCGATCCAAGAAGAAGATATAACAATTGTAAATATTTATGCACCCAACATAGGAGCACCTCAATACATAAGGCAAATACTAACAGCCATAAAAGGGGAAATCGGCAGTAACACAATCATAGTAGGGGACTTTAACACCCCACTTTCACCAATGGACAGATCATCCAAAATGAAAATAAATAAGGAAACACAAGCTTTAAATGATACATTAAACAAGATGGACTTAATTGAAATTTATAGGACATTCTATCCAAAAACAACAGAATACACATTTTTCTCAAGTGCTTATGGAACATTCTCCAGGATAGATCATATCTTGGGTCACAAATCAAACCTTGGTAAATTTAAGAAAATTGAAATTGTATCAAGTATCTTTTCCGACCAGCAGCTCATGCAGCTCAATAACAATAAACAACTCAATCCAAAAATGGGCAGAAGACCTAAATAGACATTTCTCCAAAGAAGATATACAGTTTGCCAACAAACACAAGAAAGAATGCTCAACATCATTAATCATTAGAGAAATGCAAATCAAAACTGCAATGAGATATCATCTCACACCGGTCAGAATGCCCATCTTCAAAAAATCTAGAAACAATAAATGCTGGAGAGGGTGTGGAGAAAAGGGAACACTCTTGCACTGCTGGTGGGAATGTGAATTGGTACAGCCACTATGGAGAACAGTATGGAGGTTCCTTAAAAAACTACAAATAGAACTACCATATGACCCAGCAATCCCACTACTGGGCATATACCCTGAGAAACCCATAATTCAAAAAGAGTCATGGGGCTTCCCTGGTGGCACAGTGGTTGGGAGTCCGCCTGCTGATGCAGGGGACACGGGTTCTTGCCCCAGTCCGGGAGGATCCCACATGCCACGGAGCAGCTGGGCCTGTGAGCCATGGCCGCTGAGCCTGCGCGTGCGGAGGCTGTGCTCCACAGTGGGAGAGGCCACAGCAGTGAGAGGCTCGCATACCGCAAAAAAATAAAAATAAAAGAGTGATGTACCAAAATGTTCATTGCAGCTCTATTTACAATAGCCAGGAGATGGAAACAACCTAAGTGATTATAATGACAAATAATACTCTAACAGCTAATGTTATAATTAAAATATGTTTGTGGTAAGTAAATAATGGAGAGTGGGAGGAGAAAATAATGTAAACATGAGTGATCTCTGCATAGATTAAGTGTGTGTGTGTGTGTGTGTGTGTGTGTGTGTGTAGACTTTCCCCTTCCCTTTCTGGAAACCATTTTGTTTCCTGTAAAGAGAGAACTATACACAAGTAGTGAGATCTTTGCTCTACACAGCTCATTCTATTTTCAGTAAATATTGACTAAACGTCACACCATATTTCTCAGTTAAAGCAGTAACTTACCCTGTTTGCAATAAGAAGTCATTCAGTGGAAATTCATGGATACTTGTATTTTACATTGGGAAGTGGGTGATGTGGAATAAGTATCTTTCAGGACTTTTCTTCTTATTCATTGCTATCTTAATCTGGGACCTGATTCTATGATAAATGGTAATATGGACCCATGAGTTTGATAACCTTAAAAAAACTTTTTGAAGCTAATGATAATTGTGATGATAATGATGCAAAATATGGAAAGACCTGAAACAGAGCAATATATCCTTACTATGTATATTTTACCACATGCATGACAATAATTTCCTTCTAGAAAGTGCTCTGTGCTCTGTGGTTTTCACAACCTTGTGAGATAGGCAAATTCTCCCTGAGAGAATTTATGATCTATACCTCTGGGAAACTACTTACTGAAGTTTAAATAAATTATTTTTTCTATCTGCACCTTAAATATTAATAGTCACATCTGTATATGATAAAGCCTACGGTATCGTTTTGGTGTATTCTATTCTTAGATGGAAAAGAAAGGCTTAAAATTACTGTATTTTGCTCTCTGTTACAACAGGTTTTTTATTAATCCTTCATTAGTCTAAAGTACAAGCACTCCAGGGAGGATGGAAAGTTTTTGGAAAGAAATAAAAGGTATTAATACTTTGGCCAAGAATGCTGAAATCATTTTTCTTCAAGGTGTGTTTTAAGTGTTCAACCAGCTTTCTCAAGTGTGCAGTCTACTCCTTGAGAGAAAGTGTGACGTATTTAGAAACTATGGGCCATAGGGGACTCGACACTGAGGCAAATTAATGGGATTAACTGGTATGAGATTGCGAATGAAATTCGTCAGGCTAACTCAGGCATGAGAGAATTTGATTCATTGAGGAAAATCAGGTTAGACGATACCAAATTAGTAGGGCACAATTAAACTCCAAAACCCATACTTTTTAAATCTAAAAATGTTTAAAAAAAATAAAAATATTTCTAATAAATCAAAGCAATTCTTTGGAGAATAAAGGAAACATTATTTTTATTTATTTACTTATTTTTATTGAAGTATAGTTGATATATTATATTAGTTTCAGGTGTACAACATAGTGATTCAAAATTTTTGTAGATTATACTCCATTTAAGGTTATTACAAAATATTGGCTATATTCCCTATGTTGTACAGTATATCCTTGTAGCTTATTTATTTTATACATAGTAGTTTGTACCTCTTAATCCCATACCCCTAACTTTCCCCTCCCCCTTTCTCCCTCCCAGCTTGTAATCACTAATTTATTCTTTATATCTGTGAGTCTGTTTCTGTTTTGTTATATTCATTCATTTGTTTTACTTTTTAGATTACACATATAAGTGATAGCATACACTTAGCATTCCAAGATATGGAATCAACTTAAATGTCCATCAACAGATGAATGGATAAAGATGTGGTGTGTGTGTGTGTGTGTGTGTGTGTGTGTGTGTATGCAATGGAATATTACTCAGCCATAAAAAGAATGGAATTTTGCCATTTGTAACATGGATGGAACTGGAGGGTACTATGCTTAATGAAATAAGTCAGATAGAGAAAGGTAACATTCTTTTCAGATCAGTAGTTTTAAAATCTGGGTGATTTTTGTCTCCCAGAGGACATTTAGCAATGTCTGGAGACAGTTTTGGTTGTTACAACTGGGAGTACCATGTGTGCAACTAACATCACAGAGAAGAACAAACCTGACTCCATATTGGACCTATTCTTTTAGTTTTAACCTTTGTGCTCTATTGCCTGTCTTAGCATGCTAGCTCTGCACCTTTGTAAAAGAATGTTTCCTATAGCCTGGAATATACACAATAGCCCTTTCTTCGAAAACATTTCTTCATGTTCTGCCTCCCAGGCTTGACCTTTAAAGGTTTAACACTTTTCCTTTCATATAGACGTAAAAAGTTGGATTGTAACTCGAGTTAAGATGGTTCTTTGAGACACTAGTCCGCCATCTTCTCAGTTTTCTGTCTTTCTAAACGAAGTAGCTACTCCTTGCCCCAACACCTCATCTCTCAATTTACTGGCCTGTTGTGTGGTGGGCAGTAAGAGCTTGGACTTGGTAACACTAGCATCTGTGGGTAAAGGCCAGGGATGCTCCCCAACCTAATATACTGAACAGTGCATCCCCTACAACAAAGAATTATCTGGCTCCAAATGTCAGTAATGTCAAGGCTATGAAACCCTGCTTTAAATGAAAATATCTTCCTTTTTAGTATCAGTCAAATATTTCAAAATCCTTTATCATCAACAACATGTCTACTTGAACTTTTATATATTCCTCAAAACTTTGTGTAAGGGATGCTAGCATTAGATGGTTTACAATTTGCCACTTCAACGTAATAAATCTTTTGATAAAAATCCATTAATTATCTAGCATCAGAGGAGGGAGAAAGAGTTATATGGTTTAGGTATGCATTTTATCAGAATGAGCTCTAAGAAGACTTCATAGTGGGCTGGAAAAGTGAAGTCTCTTATTAGCTGCCTCCATAGTCAGTACACATCTCAAACTAACTTGATAGTGAAGAGACAAAATATTGCTTTAACATCTAGTAACATTGCATCTGCTCAGAAGGATCATGTGAGCAATCCCTCCTTTTCAAACTGTTCTCAAGAAAAGGGAGAACTTTCATATATATATATGAAAGAACCAAGAGGCCCCTGCACACATTTGCATTTTATCTTTCACTGATTTGATTGTACATTATACATCATAAGGAGTCCCAAGCACAAATCCCTGTTCCTTATAAAACATTTATGCCAGTTCATTGAACTCTGAGACCCACTCTTTCCAAAGCTAAGGCTGCTTTCCCCAAAGGCTGATATAGTAGAGCTGTGCATCACTTCCACAGAACCTTCTGTGATGGAAACTGCCATGCCTACAGTCCCTGCTGATTGAGCATGACCACGTTCTATATCACACGATTCTGCCCTCCTCACACCTTGGGAATGAAGAGTAGATGTCTAAGTTAAGACCAGCTGGTCCATAGGCAGGTGATAAAACTGTGCCTGGCTCAAAAAGATGAGATGGACCAAACAAAGTCCTGTCCCTGAAATTTGCTATTGGATAAAGGATCTGATACAGGAGCTGTGGGACCAAGTGCAAAGGTCATGACATAGAACTAGTGCTGCACTGCTATTATGGATTTATAAGAGAGGAGAGACTATGAATAAAAAGAGGAAGCCAGCTTGCAAAAGAAGAAACAAATGGAGAAAGATGCAGAAAATAGCCATAAGAGAAACAGCATCATTAGAGAATGAGTGACCAAGTTCATAAAGACTTTCTGCTTCCTATTTCTAGTTCTCCTGAGGTCTGGACATGTTTAATACTTCAACCTCTAATGAACCCTCTTTGTATTATTACAACAAACTTCACTTTCCTTGTGCTAATTTGATTCCATCTTTATTTCCTTCGACCAAAAAAACCCCATAATAATTATGCTGATTGATGTCCATACCAGAATCTCATTAAGCAATAATTATACATATTAAGAAACCCAGAAAACCTCAATCATCTGGCCCATCTCCCTAATTTCAAAAAGGGAGGTATTATGAAAATCTGAGACTCGGAGATGTTAAATGACTGGAAAAAAGTGGAGAGAGATATATTTGATCTTGTTTATTAACCAAGAGAGCAAGGAGAGAGAAGGAAAACATATTTACTTCTATGGAGAAAATTCCCTGTCAAACACAACGACAATTATCAAGAAAAGTAACGTGGAAACTAATGTATATGCTGGCAATTGGTAGTATTTCTTATAAGGATAGGAAAACAAAACAAATCTCACACAACTTGCATCTCATGAAAACAAACTTTAGTGAAAAATTGCCTGATGAATACACCAATTTAGGTTGTAATTAAAATGAACCACACCACACCTGTTTCTAATGCAACCTCTTGTTTAAATGAATGCTTTGTGTATCAGTGTCACCATTAAGTATATTCTGCATCAGAAATGCATCACTGCATCTCCAGATTTTCTGTTAATTTTTAATCTATCACCTAATATCATGCTATTAATATATATTTGTTGTGCTTACTCCCTAGCCACGTTTTGTTACAATATCTTTAAACTACATGCATTCTCATTTTGCCAAAGCCCATGTTCTTATTTTTATTGATTTTTTTTCACTAACTGTAGCCTGTACTATGCCTCAGAGAACATAATCTTCTTTTACATTTGTCTCATCCTAAATAGCCCCATTTGGTTTATCCATCTGTGTAGTCAGACTTTTTGTCAGTCTGTGTTTTGTTCTGAACTATTCTGGAATGAATCAATCTTGTGGATGAACAAAAACATTGAGAGTTATGGGCTTATACCAATGAGAGTCATCTATGGAAATCGCGTGGGCTCATATGACACTGACATGACAACTGGAGTACAAACTTGTGTTCTGATGCAATGAACTTCAGGAGAGTCTCAATATATAAAACTGAAACTATACAATATAAAAATTTCAGCATTTGTGATCTGATATCTACTTTAGAAGCTGTAAAGATTTATTTTCTTTAAAAATAGGAAAACGCTTTTTTCTATACAATGAATCCAATTTCTTGAAAAGGATATGATAAAATTTGTGTTTCATACTGTGACAGTTTAAATGTCTTATAATCTAAAACCTAAATAATCAGAAGTGCAAATAATTAAAGTTGTTTCCATGGTAAGATATATTGAAATGTTGGGCCTGAAGCAGGGAAAATTTTCTAGAAACTTCTAGGTCAAAAGATCTTAGGTTATTAGAATGACTAATTCATTCTGTCAACATTTCATGATTGTTGACTAGATTGAAAAAATTGCATTTTGCCAGAGGCTGAGGAGAGAACGTTGGGTAATACATCTTCCCTGCCTGCCTCCTAGGAGCCCCAAGGCTAGGAGGCGAAACTGAGCATTGTTCATTTCCAAGCTGTCCCCCTGGCCTCCATAGGCTTCTCAGTCCTTCCATTACCTTTGTAACCAGCTCCCTGTGTGAAATTTCCCCCACCTCAAATACTCAGAGAACTCAGAGTGATTCCACTTTTCTTCATTGGTGGCTGCCTACTGCAAGAGACAAGATTATTGAGTAAGAGGTTAGCAGCTTAACAAGCTCTGGCATTCACCTAGAGTATAGAGAATGTAGAGTTAACACAGCACTAAAGGGGAGGTAGAGGAGAGAAAACAGAAATAGTTAAGGCAGAATTTGGGGTGACCTTTAGATCTGGGAGGATAGAGAGAAGGGGTCATCAAGGATGACTACAGGGTTTCTGACCCAAGTGAGTAGATGGATAACAATAGTAAGAATTGAAGATTTGGGACTGAAAATGACTCATTTATTTCGGGCTACTTTGAGTTGTGGGTGTCAGTGGCACTTGCAGATAGAGGTGCCAAGTAAGTAGTTATGTGCCAGAATATAGGAAGGCAGGGCTTAGGGAGAAACAAAGCTAAGTGAGTCATGAGAGATATATGCAGCCGTGGGAATGGAGTAGCTCACCATGGAGACAGTAGATGGTGAGACGAGGATAGCACCCCTGGGGAAATTTGATTCTGGGATTAGTCACTCTTTTGAGTTCTCAGAACTCTCCTCTTCTACTTTGATTGTAGTACTTATTTTGTAATTATTTCTCAGTCCCACTAGACTTGGAGCTTCCCAAGGGCAAACGTTTATATTTTTAGGCCCTAGCTTAGTGCACCAGTGATAGCAAGTGCTCAAATATGTTAACTGAATGTGAAATAAGTAGTGCTGTGTGTTTGGGGCACCTGATATCAGCACTAAGTATGTTAGTGCCAACTCATCTTAAACTTTGAAATATTGGTTATCCTTAGGTAACATATATGGGAACTCTCAGTTAGCTAAAATAATTAATAATCCAGAATTTCCATTCTCTAACAACTCACGATTAATGAGTTCATAATTCCCACGAATACAGGAAATTGATAAATTTCTGGGAGATGATAAAAGCATATGGCGTTTAAAAAAACTTAGTCGTTAGGAATGAATTAATAGTGACTTTCTACAAAGTATTAATAGATATATTTTGAATTATATCAAATGAAATTTCATTGATAGTTCTAGTAATAACTTGTCATTTTGGAAGTATTAGCCTATTTATACTAAAGCTTTAAAAATAGATCTCTATGTAGAGAAACTTTCAAGCTCATTTACAAGTGAGTCAATATTCAAAATTTTCAATAAAATATTAGATTGATGATTAATTTATCAGGAGAATGATTCATAAACTACTGACATTTAAAACCACATAATTAATTATCTATGACACACTAAAGTTTTTTCAAAGTTCCTTAGTTCCAGAGGATCATAGAAAATTAGTTTCCATTTTCCCCAATATCTAAGTAAGAACAGAAATAAAATCAATTTCATGGAGGATCTAATGCAGAATGTGGTGGTTTTGGCTGACTATCCTGAGTTGGAGTATGAATGACCAGAATGAAAACCAACATGTGGTATTTATGCATGGCAACTTGCAAAGTCCAAGCTATAGACTGAGCTAAACTGGGAAAGGATATGAGAATCAGAATTAAACCAAGATTCTATCAAAACACACACTACTTAGAAGAGATGAAAAAAAAAATCTGTGATCATTTTCTAGTGCAGGAAGGCAGTATTCTCTTGTGATTTGTGATCTTGTAATGTGTACAGAGCTTAAAAGGGAGCAGTCAATAGCAAAAATTCTAGGTCTGGTATTGTATTCTTGGAGGAGAATGAGATCTTAGGAACTCTTAACTAAAATTAATAGGGTGAAAAAATAAAATAAAATAAAATAAATAAGGTGGAATAAGAGGGATTGTTAAGGGCTACAGGAATATCTCTCTCCAGAATCAAGCACTTTCTGATATCTCTTAGAGCTTCAACTTGCCTTCCCAGGAAGATATCCTTAGGACACTTTCAAAACGCTTATTCTCAAACTTCCTAACAGGAAGATGGATTTCCTTCAAATTATCATCCTAAAGAGACAGTAGGTAATGATCTCTGGGGAGTCCCTGGGGAACTCTCAAAATAGAATAGGCAGCAAATTATAATGCCCAAATATCAAATTTATTACATTCACTCTCTTGTTCCATCCTCTCTTTTCTGTACCGTCTTGTGTTTTGTTTTTGTTTGTTTGTTTTAATTTTCCATTCAGAGATAATCACCATCAACATTTGGTATCTAATTTTTTTCTATCTACTTTAAAAGAAATAAAATCATTCTATATATACTACTTTTTATCATAAGCATTGATACTTTTTTCCACAGATATTTGTTTGTTTGCTTGCCTATTTATTCATTGTTCAGCAATCTCTCTTCCTGCATTGTACTTTCTTTCACTAGTTAGTAATTTGGTGACCAACCTTTTTTTTTTTAATTAATTCATTTATTTATTTATATTTTTGGCTGTGTTGGGTCTTCGTTTCTGTGCGAGGGCTTTCTCTAGTTGCGGCGAGCGGGGGCCACTCTTCATCGCGGTGCACAGGCCTCTCACCGTCGTGGCCTCTCTTGTTGCGGAGCACAGGCTCCAGACACACAGGCTCAGTAGTTGTGGCTCACGGGCCCAGTCGCTCCGTTGCATGTGGGATCTTCCCAGACCAGGGCTCGAACCCGTGTCCCCTGCATTGGCAGGCAGATTCTCAACCACTGTGTCACCAGGGAAGCCCGGTGAGCAACCTTTTATATGTTTGCTTATGCTTATGCAATTATCTAGGAACATATATACATATAGATAGAACTTTTGTGATTATTTTTTTAAAATAGCATCATATCATATTCACTTCTGTGAATCTCTCTTTTTTAACATTTATTGTGTTTACACAGCAGACTGAAAATCTTTGGACAGCATCTTCTGTGACTTCCATATTTTGAACTTTAGAAGTTCAGGAAGGAGTTTTCAGTAATGGTTCTATATAAATAATGAATGGAAGAAGATATCAAGGGAAAATTCTCCCGAGATTTAGATTTCTTATTTGTGCAGCAATTGTAGAAAATGGCATACTTCAAATCAGATAAAACTAGTTACTTTTTGAGAAGATCTTGGAACCAGGAGACACGTTTTTTTCTTTCACGTTAAAAACACATTACGTGGCAGCTTATTAAATAGCTTAAAACAATGGCTACAATAATAAAATATTTAATTTTCAGGAAGAATAATACATCAGACAAGATGTGATTTTAGGGCCAATCTCCTTTTAGCAAACCTTCATTCCTTCCTAACATTTTAGTCTCTTTTTAAATAGGGTGTTTGTTCATTTAGGGTCTACTTTCTCAACCTCAGCACTATGAACATTTTGGATTGAATACGTATTTGATGTAAGAAGCTGCATCTGTGTATTCTGGGATGTTTAGCATCACCCCTGGCCTTTATTCACTAGATTCCAGTAGCAGCCCCTCAGTCATGGCAATTAGTGATGGCTGCAGACATTGCCACATGTGCCCGGGATGGGGGGGAGGGGAGCGAAATTCTCCCTGGTTGATAACCACTGATTTAAGGCCACCATAGTCTGTACCTGCCCCTTCTCACGGGAGCAGAGATTTTCCTTTTGTCTTCTTTCCCGATTACCTTGTCCCTATTCCTTGGGTCCCAATTATACTTTGATACATTTCTCTACCTTTATGGGGAGTGCAAAAAAAAAAATCTATTTCTAAGAATTACACAATAGCTTTTCTTCCTCCTGCTACCTCAGCCCCACAGTAGGATACAGAGCTTGTGCGGGTGAGGAACAGAGACTAGATTTCCACATCATTCACCCGATGGACAAGGTGTGTCTGTGCAGTGCACTAACTGTATAAATTTCCCTGATGCTCTGCTTATAATATTATAACATGGCGTTTGTGAATGGATTGTGGAGACCTCAGACATTAATGTCTCCATACTGACAACACAGTAATGGGTGGTTGTGTTCCCAGGCCAGTCTTCAAAAGTCAATTTACCCATAAATCAGTTGAGATCCCTGAATGGTAATTTCTTAAATTCTGGGACCTGGTAATTGGAAACCATGCAGTACAGTTTTAAATGAGGAGGTAAAACAGAAAGCAAGCTGGCTTTCCTTCCCCTGGTCCAGTTTGATAAAAAACAATTTTAAATCAAAATGGCTTACCTTTTATATCTATGCCATTAATTCAACTCCCTAAAACCTATATTTATGGAAGTTCCCTGAAATCATTCCATCCTTATTGAATCTTTCTTTTGTTAATAACTCAGAAATTCCTCCAAATCAATGGGTAGAGATACAACTCATTCCATTTAATGGCTACACAGTATCCTGTAACACGGAAATTAGTCATTATTTTGTTAATGGTCATTGAAGTTGTTTCAGGTTCTTTTTTTTTTCTTTTTTTCTTTTTATTGGGGTATAGTTGCTTTACAATGTTGTGTTAGTTTCTGCTGTACAGTGAAGTGAATCAGCTATATGTATATATATATCCCCTCTTTTTTGGATTTCCTTCCCATTTAGGTCACAACAGAGTGGTGAGTAGAGTTCCCTGTGCTGTATAGTAGGTTCTCATTAGTTATTTATTTTATACCTATTAGTGTATATATGTCAATCCCAATTTCCCAATTCATCCAACCCCTTGGTCGTCCATACATTTGTTCTCTACGTCTATGTCTCTATTTCTGCCTTGCAAACAGGATGGAGTTTCCTTAAAAAACTAAAAATAGAATTACCATATGCCCCAGCAACCCCACTACTGGACATATAACCTGAGAAAACCATAATTCAAAAAGACACATGCACCCCAATGTTCACTGCAACACTATTTACAGTAGCCAGGTCATGGAAGCAACCTAAATGTCCACTGACAGATGAATGGATAAAGAAGATGTGGTACATATATACAATGGAATATTACTCAGGTTCTTTTACAAGTTAAAATAATGCTGCAATAAATCTCTCCTCTCTCTGTAGATTGGTAGATAGGTGATAGATGATAGATGATAGATGATAGATAGATAGATAGATAGATAGATAGATAGATATAAATACCACAAGTACTGGTGTTTTTGCATCTTTTGTCTTATATGATGCCATATTCTGGAGCTTAATATAATAACTTGCTAAAGTAAGTAAAAATAAAACCACAGGCTGCTCCTTTGGTACAACCATTTTCTAAATATTGAACTAAATTCAAACTTATAGAAAGCATCAACTAAAGCCTTAAAGTCAGGTTTACAGAATCAAAGAGCTTCATAAATATCCATATTGGCCACCTCCAGTGGCTTAAACTTATTGAGCGTCTGTTCAAACTTCTGTTAACCTTTGACCAGATCTGGCACATATCGCTGCACAGAAGGACTTGGCAAACTTATACCATGCAGTGACCAAAAAAACCCCCCCAAAACCCAAAAAAGCACTTTGAGAATTCCTTTGGCAATGTAGAAAAAATGGTCTGTGAATTTTAAAGCTAGTAATTCTGGTAAATTTAATTTTCCTCTGATATAGTTTCACAGCCATCCTTGGATCGATACCAAACATGCATATCTTAGTAGATTTGCATTAAGGATATAGACTAGACCCAACTAGGAATAAAACCTCCAGGCTAACACTATGCTAAAACAAACTGAGCGATCAACTAAGTCTTTGGCTAAAACAGAATTGGGAGAGTTGGAATCTAGTTAAAGATTCAGTGTTCATTAGTCCTGGGATCTTAAAGCAAATTTGTCAGCTAGCCTGATAATCTCCTTACCTGTGTGATGGGAGGCAAAAATGTCAACAGGATTGTTGAAATGATGAAATGATTGAAATAATGTATATAATAGTTTTTAAAAACTGTAAAACTATAATTGAATAAATAAGGAACATCAAGTAGCTTCAAGTATGTTACAGAACAACACAATGCCTAACATGTATTTTCATTCTCTTTGAATTATTAATTTTTTCTCCACTAAATACTGAACAATAAGAGCTGTCTACTACTAAATGTGTTTAGGTATATGACTGGTAATTTACTAGGTACTTTCTACATGTTACATTGTTAAAAACCTCATTAACAACCCTATAAAGTTGAAATTAATATTCCCTTTTTATAGAAGAGACTCTGAGTTTAATTAATATTACTTAACGCTCCCTTTTTATAGAAGAGACTCTGCTAGAAAAAGTTAAAGCTGCAATTTGAACTCAAGTCTGTCTGACTTTAAATTCCTAGTTCTTTCCACTGTACCACATAACAAGCAATAGCTTAAACATGTATCACAAGCACAAAAGATTTTCCTCCTAGGACAAGACTTTTATCTCTTGCCTAAGGCTGACTTCTGCCTTGCTTTTTTATGGATGCCAATTAATCATTAACATTCAGTTCTAATGTAGACTTTTCAGCCCTCTCTGATGTTTTATCCATGAACTCCCGTTCATCAGCTGGTGACGGTAATGAACGCGGCTGCCATGCTCTTATCTGTGTGCTGTTGACAACCCCACGGAATGCTAAATACAGTCCGTCGTTCATCACTGCCCTGATGATTCTTCAGATGTTAGCTGAGGGAAAGACAACATTTTTGTTCCATAATAATCTTCGAGGAGTACAGGAAATAGAGTAATTTTCTTTTAGTGGGATGCCGTTCACATTCAAAAGCCTGCCAAAGTATTTTACCACTTTCAAATAAAAGCCTCTTTAGTCATGAGTTATAGTAGCAGCTATATTTCCCTTGTTAAAAATTATTTCTAAGTGACAGTAAGATGAAAGGCAAACATGGTAAGTACCTACAGGTTAAGGATCTTTTAATTAAGATTGTGTGTGCATGACAAAATTCTAGTAGAAGTGGGGGAGCATAAACTGGTTGAGGGTATGGGTACTGTGGTTTACTTCCATGCCTCGAGCACCAAGATAATGGGATGCTGGATGAAAGAACCACCCATGGCCCAAAACAGTATCGTGCCCACCCACACTTAGATCTGGTCCTCCGTCTCTACCTCTATTCTCAGTGAATGGTACAGTCATCTACCTTGTGGATCAGATCAGAAACTAGGAGTCTTGACTCCTCTCTGCCTCGCTTTCCACATTAAATAAATCAATAAAACCTGGCCTTTCTATTTCATAAAATATATACATACATATCTTTATTCTGTTTACAGTTGCTATGCTCTAGTTTGGCCTTTATCATTTCTCACCTGATTTATTGCAATAGGCTCCTGGCTAGTCATCTGCATTTATGCTTGCTCTTCTCTAATTCATTTGTTGTATGGCAGGTAAAGTGGTATTTCAATTGTTTAAAATTGCAATTATAAGCATGTTGCTCCCAAGGTTAAACTTTAATGGCTCCTCGATGTTATGAGGATAAAAATACAAATACCCTAAGGGCAAATGATGTGCTTCCTCTATTCCTCTCTCTCCAGCCACACTTCTGACTTGCTTCCTCTTTGACTCCATCATCCAATTCTTCAAACACATGCTGTTTTCTCTTGCTATGAAGACTTCTGGGCCTGGAACACTCATTCTTCCTCTCTTGCCTCTTTGCCTGGTTATCCCCAACTGATGTAGGCCTCAGACTGGAGGCCCCTCTCATCTGCTCCGTAGCCCCTTCTCATCGTAACTTGCATCATTCCACAGGAAATTGATTCATGCCCTTCTGTTTCCTCCACTAGACTGTGACCCCTATGAGAGTGTATCTATCTGGTGATCCCTCAGTGCTGAGTACAGGGCCTGCAGGTTAGTGGGTGCCCAACAAATATTTGTTGAATGAATCAATACATGATTAGAATGAGGAAGAATCCTGAAGCAGGTAGCTAAGTCACAAACAATTAAATTTTGTAATAGAAGTGAAACATACTATGAGTCTGAATGGGGATAGAAAAAGTAGGGGAGGAGTAGAGATAAAACACTGAAGGGAAAGAGAATGGATTTAAACTGCTGCTGTGGATATGGGAGATGAAGCCAAAAATGCAAGAAAAGTATCAGAATTTAGGGGAAAATTGATGTATTTGGGTTGGATATTACTTTGAAGTACTTGAAGTGGAGATTTAAATATATTAGTTGTCATAAAGGTGTAGAAAGATATCAAGGGTACAGATTAATAAGTCCTCACCAGCACTGCGGCTATGAGATTAAATGAGGTCATCAAAGTGAATGTAGAGACTGAGGCAAGACAAGGGCCTAGGACAGAAGCTTCATGCATATCAGTCTTTCTTCTGCTGCTGGCTGAGAGCCAAAACGCTTTCAGTGTTTGAATCCAAGGCAATTGATCCCTTATCACTCAAGGGTGGGGGTGGAATATTAGTGATGATGAATACTCTCAGTATCAAAATCTATAGATAAACCCCCAAACCCATAGTAATGAACTTTCAATCTTTTGCTGAGAAAACTGTTTTCTCATGTAAAGTACAAGGTGTAAATGACTAATAATACTCACTTTTTAAACTATATTATTTTATTCATTTTTAGTGTGCCTTATCCATCCCCAGGGGACATATGTGTTTCAAAGTTAGGGTTCAGCAACAAAAATGACCCAGAAAAAAGAAATTGCCTTGAATAATTTACTACCCAATCAAATTTCTAATTAAATTGTGGTGTCACATTCCAAAACATTCATTTTAAGGATATTTAAAGGATATTAGTCATATTCTAAGCTTTATATAATTTTTTTAAATTAATACATTACCTTAAAAAAATTCACGTGGGAAACTTGGTTTGCTAATGAGAATGAATCTGAGGATTTGGAGAAGTGGGTTTTAGACCTAAGGATAATCTTTGGCAAATCAAATTCCCAGGCAAGGAGCTCTTACATCCAGTAAAGTGAGTAGGTTGGCTACATCAACTATTCTTGCACTCAATGTACGTAATTACCATCACGACTGCTTAGACTACTGAGTTTGATTCTAAGGAGTACAGTCCGGAAATCTACATTTTTTGATAGATTCTTTCAAGGAGATTATTATGTTATTAGTTTTCAGGTCTTAATTTGAGAAACAGTGACCTGGGTATTCCCTCAGGGTTCTTCAGAATCCTAAATGAGCTATGTCTATTTTTTCATTAGTCCTATGAAATCTGTTCCTGTCTCCATTTATATCATTTTCTATTTGGTCAATTTCCATTTCTACTCTCTTTGCACTGCAGCAAAAGGAATGTAAACCTGGAAAATTCTCTTAGTGTTTCCTGTAAAAACATTTTCATGAATACTAAAGGAGGAAAGGGGGAGATCAAGAGAAAGAGAGTTCTATTATCTTTAATTTCTGGTACTGGGTGTTTTCCTATCCCTCCAACTTACTTACTTCTGGTTTTGCACATTTGTTTCTAAAGCATGTAACACTGAAGCACACTGGAAATTGGATCCCCAGCTCAGATGTGAGTGGAAATCAAGGATCAGCAAATGGTGTGGCCTCTAAAGTGATATCTGCAAGCATAATGCAGAATTTTATTTCTGAAGAGCAGTGTGAGTTCCCTTCAATTTTCCACACCTCCTCTGGAGCCATTTCCCCAACCCAAACATGGGAGAGACTGAAGGACAAGAGAGATCTTGTCTAGAAACGTCATAGAAAGACTTAGGGGGGAAAAAGGCTATGCTGATGTATTTTCTCATCTGCACGGAGCAATGTGTATTCTGGTACAGTGTTAAAAATCCTCAAGCAATTTCTCTCATGTCACAAGTTTAAGGCGTTATCTATGAATGAGTCAGCCTGGGAGATGCCATGGTAACGAATCTCATCCCTTTGGAGTCAGTCCCTCTGATGTTGCCACTGAAATACTTTAGTTTCAGGAGGATCTAAAGTTCCCATTACATTTCAATATTCATTATGTTATACATGCAAGATTACCTGACTAGAAGTCACTTTTAGAGATCTATAAATAGACATGCTACATCAAACTTGTTTCTTCTGCAAGATGAAAAAAAAGTCCACAAAAATCCTTCCTGTGCTCACAGCACATCTCTTTCTCTCTCCCTCTCTTTTTCCATCCCCTTTCTTTGGTATAAGTGTGTGCATATATGTGTGTAATCAATGGCCTTCATATTTGAAGAGGACACTATGGACAGCAGTCATGAGCCCCAATTTTCAGGGGAGTGGTTGAAAATACTAGTGGGTTGACACACTGCAACTGTACAAGAAGGCAAATGATGCTGTAGTTTAGTGTGGCGTCACCATGGGCAGCATTTGTGAGGTTTCCTGATTCATATTCCAGGGAAGATCTGCTTGGCAGAAGAAAACTGCTTACAGTTGCCATACCTCCAAAAAACAGAAGTCCAGACTCTGCCTTGTCAAGCAAGGTTCTCAGTAATCTGTCTCAACCTACTTTTCCAATATTGTTTGCCCCTTGACTACCTGCCCACTCAAGTGTACCCTCCTGCTGACACAAAAGGCTATTTCCTTAACATTCTAGTGTTTTTGCATATCTCTGTCTTTGGTTGTATTTTTTTCCTCTTCTTAAAACTCAAAATCCTACTTACCTCCAAGGCCCAAGTTGGTACCAGTTTCTACAAAGAATTCCCCAGTCCCCACTCCAAGCCAAATTAATCTTCCCCTCTGCTCTTTGTTACTTTGTTCATTTCTCTGCTACAGCATTTACCCATTCTACTCAGTATGGTCATGATTTGGTTTTTTCACCTGTATTCCCACTCTATGCTTTCAAAGTTGTGGCCCATGTCTCATTCATCTGTGTATGCCCACAGTATCTAGCACATAGACACCAGTAGATGTTTACTAGAATTAACTATATTAATATGAACTGAATAAATAATGAATAAATAATGCTCACTCCATAATGTACAGCCAGCTGAGGAGCTTTGGCATTCTGGTTGTTCATGGCATGATAGACCAGGCATAATGCACACAGTCTGGTCTCTAATACACTGTATGAGTACTCCACTTCTGAGTTATGCATGATGTGCTGTCAGCTGTGATAGTTTCTCTAAAATCCACTGCTGAGCTGCACTTTTAGAAACTGTAGTCTCATGTAGTATCATAATTAGAGTATAGGATTTGGAGTCAAATAGATCTGAATTCAATTCCAGCTTTGTCTTTTACTAACTCTGTTACCAATTCACTTAACCTTTCTGAGGTCCAGTTTCCTGACCATTAGTTTGGAATTAATCAAGATACTAAAATGAAAAGCTTAGGATAGCACTTAATATACAGTTATGTATTCAACAAATAGTAACTACTGCAAGTGTAACTTAGAGATACCCCAAGAGGTTGCTTTATTTCAGTTGTTTCCACGATACCACTGGGCGTCCCTTTGTGATTGTTATATACTGCACGTAAAATAGTCCTCTGAGGGTGTGCCATGTCCACAGCCATTATTTTTTGTACGTATTTGACCCTACTCTTATCACACGACTTCTCCAGGCTAGCCACAACTCTCCAGTGGAAAGAAAGAACTTGAAAAGACTGGGTGGTGGGCTATGAATTGTCCTTGAATATTCATTTTGCATATTATGTATGTTCTGTACTGGATAAAGACTCTTGAGTTTGAAGGTAGGGACACAGGTAGTAGTATGGAGTGGAAACAAAGACACACAGAGACATGCAGAAAAAAGAAAAAAAAACAAACAAACTAATTGTGGATCCTGAGCTGGGTTTTATTTTCCAGCAAAGCTCAACTATGTGGGTACTAAGACTTATAAATTCTTATAGATACCTCCACATATTATCAACTCAAGTAACAGGAACCCAACTCTTCTCTTTATAGCCTGAAAGTGCCTAGCTTAGGATTTCAATCGTTTTGATTTAGACATGTCTACTGTTTGAAACTTATCCCAAGGCAATCACTTATTCATCTATGAACTATTTTTTGAATAGTTACTATGTGCCAGGCATCCCACTAGGCACTAGAACCCCAGGGGAGTCACTCCCTCCCTCCTCTATGCTATTCTTATGCCTTAGTATTAAACTTAATATACTAAATGGCACTTATCTATTTACACGTCTGTACACTTCCTAGACTCTGCCTTCAAGGAAGGCAGTGGTCATGTCTTTTTTTTTTTTTACCATGTCATGCATGATGTCCAGAACATAATAGGTATTCATTAATAATCTTGGATATTTGCTTTGATGAATAAACTGATCAAACAATGCTAAGAGTGATTTCTTGGTGACACTGATATGAGTTTTTGAAGACAGTATATAATATAGAGATTCAACCTTATCTTATTTCTAGCTATGAAGTTGTGAACATACACCCTTCCCCCACCACCCAAGCTTTTATGTTAATTGATTTGGCATATAAATAAGGAATTTTGAAGTTCTATGTGTCCTAGAGTTCTCTTATGTCCCTTTATTGAAGTCTTTAATCAATTAATTTTGTTCTAAGTAAAGTCTGTCTCATGAGATTCTTGGCATCATCAAAATAAGGACTTGAGGCAAGCATCTCAGGTATTTCACAGAAACTATTTTTTTGATATAGTGCCACTGAAGACACATGATGTACTTATGATCCGTTTAGCTTTTCCCACTCAGCAACACCAAGGAACAATGGCCCATCCCCATCGCTTGTAATTCCCCCTCCAGATATTAAAAAAGGAATGTTGATTTCAAACTCTTAAGGACAGAAGCCTAGTTGTAATTTCTAAAGGGCTTCTGTTGTACATCATTGTAAGACTATAGTATTTGATAAATTTGATTATAAGATTCAACAGTGAGAGGATTCCTGAGAAAATTTTGACAAGAGAAATATCCAATAAAATACTGTAAAAGTTACACCTGGTATTCAGAAGAAAGCCTTGAACTAGGTAAGTACTTTTGGTCACGGTGCTTACAAAGTGAGAAGAAATGGGAACATATCTTGAGCATTTACAATGGACCAGATACTTATCTATTCACTTTTTATACGTTATCTCACGTAGTAGTCTTAGCAACTAATAAAAGCAGATATAATGTTAATAAAAACTGAGGTTCAGAGACATTTAAAAGGCTAGTTGTAAATGTCTGAGCTGGGTTTTGAATCCAGGTATGCCTGACTCCAATGTTGTACATTTTCTAGTACACCATGCCTCCTATAGTGGGCTGAATGGTGGCCTCCCAAAAGATATGTCCATTTCCTAACTCCCAGAACCTGAGAATGTTATCTTATTTGGAAAAGGACATTGCAGATATAATTAAGTTAAAGATCTTGAGATGAGGTCATTCTGGATTATTCACGTGGTCCTTAAAGCCAATCACGAGTGTCCTTGTAAGAGACATGCATGGGAGAGACACAAAGGAGAAGAGGAAAAGGTGATGTGAGGATGAAAACCAAGCTTGGAGTGATGCAGCCACAAGCCAAGGAATGCCCGAAGCCACTAGAAGTTAGAAGAGACAAAAAAGAATTCTCCCCCAGAATTTTCAGAGGGAGCACAGCTCTGCTGACATCTTGATTTCAAGCTTCTGGCCATTAGAACTCTGAGAGAAAAAAATATTCTGTTGTTTGAAACCACCTGGCTTGTGGTCATTTATTATGGCAGGAGTAGGAAACTAACACACCTTCTAAATCTGTTCTTTTGAATTTTGTATATTTTTTGGATATTTACTAACATAAGTAGTCACTCAGTCAGCCTTATCAGTAATATTTTAGTACTTAGAATTTTAGGTTCTAGAATTTTAGCTCCTATGTGGAATATAGAATTTATCATGTCCCTACCTTCAGTGTGGTCAGGGAGAAAAGATGAATACACATAAAACAATTAATGAACAGTATTTATTTATATACTAAGGGATATTTATTCAGTGAATATTATGCAGCAAAGATAAGTTTTAGGTGCTAAACATGCAACAATGAATAAGACAGAAAACTTTTCCATTCTCAATGAGGTTCCAGGAGAAACAATGGCTAGTTCTGGATTCTAAGACAGGAACAAGCTTGGTGGGTTAAAGGAACAAAAGGAGACCTACCTTGTATTAAGTTTTTCAGTGGATGTGAGCTGACATTATTATTGTTATTATTCTTTACCCAACTAGCACCCAAGCAATATATTTAGAATTTGCTCACCAAAAAACAATGTTAGTGTTTTTAAAATATATAAATGCAAACACGAAGATACAGGGTCAGTCTGACCCAGCAATGAATGAGGCAATTGCTTATGGGGTCCAATATAGCAAGCATCTCCAAAATGTTTTCTCCATCTATGTGCCATGCACATGTATACACATGTACATCTGCCCTATACGTAGTATTCTAGGGGGGAAAATCACACTAAAAATGAATGTACCGTATTACATTGTTTTGTCCCTATGGTTTACTCTAAAATCTTTACCTAAAATGGTTTACCTAAAATCTTTTCAGACTTCTTGCTATTGTAGACTAAGATTTAGCTCACATATATGTTCTGTTCCTCACAATATAATTGTGAAATTATTTTTAGTAATCTTTGAAATTGAAATGTTTTCTTATATTTCGGTTACTTATTTTCTACACTGTCTCTTGACTCCACTTTGTAACATAAGGATATTTACATACTGTGTCTCCATGTCTCCTCCAAGCCACCTCCCAATCTCTGTCAGCTGTAGTTTTGCTCTCCCTAGACAGGGTTGATTTGATAATATTTACATTACATTCAATAGGCATAGTTAAATCTCTTCTACTTTGTCTATGGATTTAGCCTAAAAATTAAAAATTGAGAAACAGTATCTTTTTTCTCATGACTATGAGAAAAAGCAGAGCCAAGTAGTGTACTATGGTTATGTTTCCCTACCTCATGTTCAAATATCTAATCTCCAGAGCTCAGAAGAATGCCCAAAAATTCTCCTTTCCAGCACAGCACCAGTAATTCAAAATTGTGCCAAATTTCACTTTAGCATTATACTTTTTTGTATGGTCTTTATCCCCAGATTGCCTTTCTGTGTGGGGTGGGTGGGTGTGTGTTTGAAAGATGGGACAAGAAAACCATATTCCTAATGTCTCATAGCTTCTGACTCATTGGTGCTTGGAATGCATTCTTTTTTCTAAAGAACACTGGCTTTTAGCTTAATTGTTCTTAGAGATTTTAGTTTTCTTTCTTTTTAATTATATTCTGTGCTTTTAACCTAATCTTAAATTCTTTCTAAGTTTCAATAATATTTTCTTTTCCCTAACTCCGTCCCTCTTTTTCACCTCTTTTCTGGAGTCTTCCATCAGCTTGATCCTATGTGATTGGTTCCACTTTAGATTACTACAGAGATGTCTTTATGAGATTTCCCTTCATTGCTTTTACTAATCCATGGATCCCAAATACTTCTCTCCTTTTTAAAATTTACTTCGTCAATTTTCTGATGAACATTCTCAAGTGATTTTCTAAGTAAGGGTTTCTTTACATGAGATAGATCAATTTTAAGCATTGAAAATCTTGAAATGTCTTTATTCTCTTAATTTACTGATAGTATTTCTGGCCATCCAATTTTAGATTTCAAACTATTTTCTCTCAAGACTGAACTCAATTATCTATGTATGCTAGCATCTTGTGTTGCTGAAAAGAAATTTATGATTTTTTATGATTCTCATTCTCTAGTGGTGACCTTTTTTAACATTGTTTTGTTTTGTTTTGTTTTTTCACTTCACTGGAGGCTTTCAAGATTTGTTTCTTTATTCTTAGTGTTTTGCAGTTTCACAGTGATGTTCCACATGCTACTTTTAGCACACAATACTTTTGTCATTTATTCTTCTTTATATATACTAAAGATGTTGAATTTAAAGATCCATGCTTTTCATTTTTAGAATGTTATTTAGTTTTTTAAATTAAGAATCTCGTTTCTTTCATTTTCTTTTTCTGGAATCTCTAATAGTTGAAACTTGAATCTCCTGGGCTAATGTTCTTTATCTTTTTTTTTTTTTTTTCCAGTACGCGGGCCTCTCACTGTTGTGGCCTCTCCCGTTGCGGAGCACAGGCTCCGGACGCGCAGGCTCAGCGGCCATGGCTCATGGGCCTAGCTGCTCCGTGGCATGTGGGATCTTCCCGGACCGGGGCATGAAGCCGTGTCCCCTGCATTGGCAGGCGGACTGTCAACCACTGTGCCATCAGGGAAGCCCTGCTCTTTATCTTTTATTCTCTTTTTTTTAAACTATATTTTGGGGAATTCCCTTGATTTTATTTTTTCCTTGATTTGGCTTTCTTTTTAAATTTCAGCTGGTATATTTTTAATTACCAAGGGCTTTTTATTGTTTTTGTTCCTTGCTCATAGCATCTTGTCCTAGTTCTAAGGATGTAATATCTTCTCAAACCTCTCTAAGGGTGTGAATTAGATTTTGTTAAAAATTTTTATTAAAAATTTTTATTATTTTCTTCGTTTCTCTTTGTTTACTGTAGAGAGTAAGCTGTTTCTGTTTATTCTACTTGATCATTGTTATTTCACATGATTTCTTCAATTATACAGCAAATTTTAACTGACTTTAAGAATGAAGTAAATAGGAAGATGGCGGAAGAGTAAGACGCGGAGATCGCCTTCCTCCCCACGGATACACCAGAAATACATCTACACGTGGAACAACTCCTACAGAACACCTACTGAACGCTGGCAGAAGACCTCAGACCTCCCAAAAGGCAAGAAACTCCAGAATGAAGTAAATAAACTGACTGGAAGTTTGTGGACTTGGGTAAATTGATGGGAAGGTGGGCATTATGTTGGGAAACCCTCAGACACACAAAGCGCAAACATCAACACTACAGTAGTGGCTACAGTGTGTTTTTGACCATTTATTCATTCTTTAGAGAACTCCCTTTCTTCACACAACCAAATTGGGAATAAATATCTGGCTACTAGATACTCTAAATATTGTAGTGGGAAAGTATGAAGTTGGGGTGAAGATCACAACAGAAGTTTATATTCACAGTTCAATCATTCATTCATTTAATCAAACCCCAAACTGTTATTAATGGTCTACAAATTGGTTAACCAAACAGACAAATTGCTCTTATGAACGTGATTTTTTTTTTTTGTAAAAGAGGCATCGAACAAGTAAGAACATAAAAATATAATATACTAGGTACTGTGAAGAAAATTAAAGCAGAGTAGAGGAGATACAGAGTGATGGGTTTGAGGGAAAGGCAAGAGATAGTTGTTGTTTAGATAAAGTGGTTAAGGAATATCTCTGATAGAATGGTATTTGAATAGGGACTTGAGAGAAATGAGGTAGAAAGACATGCAGATATTAAAGGAAGCATGTGGTAAACAGAGAGATTAGGAATGCAAAGCAAGATGGGATTTTTCCTCAAGGAATTAAAGATACTTCTCATTCTTGCCTTGGAGTCTCTCTGTGGTTCTGCAGGCATGCTGACTTCCTACTCTGTGGCAGGATCCTCAGAAAATATTCTAGATGGTGGTTATTTCCATCTAGCTTCATTAGCTACCCTTATTCATGTACTTTCTTTCATTCCAGAACTTTGTTGAGATTTTTAGTTCATTAATGACTCCATTCTCTGTTCATTGCCATGAAATTTTAGTTTATAAAAACTTTTTAATGAACTCTTTAGGAATAGATTGGGCTCAGATTGCCATATCGAACTAAATTAAAAACCAAAAAAACCGCTCGTAAAATGGTCTCTTATCCCTTTTTTAAAGCTATTTCAAAACAAACCAAAAAAAAAGTTAACATTTCCATGAGGTTCTAAACCAGCCTAAGGGCATTGGAGGATTTTAATAGTAATGCTAAGATGAGGATATGTGTCATTATGCTCTCTTTCACATCAATGGGGAAATATCAAGAGAGAAAGTTAGTATATAATGTATAAACAGTGATTCACATTGTCAAAAAGGACATAAAACAAAACTGTTTTAAAAAAGCAAGAAATTAAAACTGAATGGTACTTTCCCAATGAAATCAACCCAATGCCATGTTTTATGAATTGATTTTTACCCTTATTCAATATCACCATAGTTAAAGATCCAATAAATATATTATTTAATGAATCAAAGCAAATAAAATAAACCTAAGTTCCAAATATATGAGAACTCATTAAACTTCTATTTCTGAGGCAGTAGTCCAGAGGCTGGTTGTCAAATCAAACTGGAAATTTTTAAAAAAGGAAAAGAAAAACATTATATCTAAGTGTGGAATTCTAATTCTATAAGCTATAAAAAATTGTCTTGCTCTGCCAGAGAAATCAGTGATGGTTTTCAGGTACTGTACTTGTCAGCTATAAGACAACCAGTGTCCTGAAATCCCTCATGATAGTCAACCTTATCTGAAAGTTCAGTAGTTTACACAGGTTCCTGGAGATTTGGTAGCATAATGGAAATATAAACTGGGCTATCAAACCCCAGGTATTTGTCCTTTCCTTGTTTCATAACACCACATGGCTCATTTGAAAATAATAAATAGTTTCTACATCCATACTCTGGCAAATTTACCTACTCCCTCTCTAGCATTGCAGAGACAGGTAATGATGAAATCTAAAGTAATGTATACATTCCGTAAAACTGACTTGCACTCAAAAATAACAAGACTCTCCAGAAGGAACACTAGACTCAAGCAATCAGAAAACAGTCTCTGTTTTTTTTTTTTAGCATCTTTATTGGCGTATAATTGCTTTACAATGTTGTGTTAGTTTCTGCTGTATAACCAAGTGACTCAGCTATATGTATACACGTACCCCCATACCCCCTCCCTCTTGCGTCTCACTCCTACCCTCCCTATCCCACTCCTCTAGGTGGTCACAAAGCACCAAGCTGATCTCCCTGTGCTATGTGGCTGTTTCCCACTAACTATCTATTTTACATCTGGTAGTGTATATATGTCAATGCTACTCTCTCACTTCATCCCAGCTTACCCTTCCCCGTCCCGTGTCCTCAAGTCCATTCTCTACATCTGCGTCTTTATTCCTGCCCTGCCCCTAGGTTCTTCAGAACCATTTTTTTTTTAGATTCCATACATATGTGTTAGCATACGGTATTTGTTTTCCTCTTTCTGACTTACTTCACTCTTTATGACAGACTCTAGGTGCATCCACCTCACTACAAATAACTCAATTTCGTTTCTTTTCATGGCTGAGTAATATTCCATTGTATATATGTGCCACATCTTCTTTATCCATTCATCTGTCGATGGACACTTAGCTTGCTTTCATGTCCTGGCTATGGTAAATAGTGCTGCAATGAACATTGTGGTACATGACTCTTTTTGAATTATGGTTCAGAAAACAGTCTCTTTAGTTCTCTTCCAGGGCCAAGAACAACAGAGTTTTTGTGTGAATGTGAGCACACAGAGGCTTTTAACCACGAGAGTGGAGGTGGTTTTGCAAAATCATAGACAGACCTTCAGCTTTGCTTTTAAGCCACTTGTTAGTCTGATCCCTGGTCAATCTCCAGTAGGCTTGTTTCCTGTAATTTCTCCTAAAGGACATTAAAAACTTGACTTGAAACTAGCTTTCTTGAATATGACACTAATTTCTTCAGTCAAGAAATATTTATTGAGCCCCAACTATGTACTGTCGACTGAAAAAAGTGCATAACCTAAAAGTTGAGAATTATGTCTTATTTGGCAGACAAAACTGAGGACTTCAGCCAGGGACACAGCCTCTCAGATATATGGCTCTGAGGGCCTGCTCTGAAGAGGTAAGGGAGGAGTCAGGATATACAGAAATTTTTGCAACAAAGACCAGGTAGTTGGAACATCAAAAGATTATTGTTAATTAAAGAAAACCATGTATATCAAGTTAAGGAATTTAGCGCTTTTCTATGTATGGGAAGATGCAAGAGTCTGGGCTCACTGAAATCATCCCTTTGATATGCACCTCAGCTATCTGGGGCCAGTATCCTGAGCTTTCTCATCCTGAGTCCCCACAGGGTGCACAGTGGTGAGGTGAGTTGAGGTGGCATGGTGACTGCAGCAGTTGAGTGCAGGATGGCAGCCATCCTGTTTCTATCCTGAGTGCCCTCAGGGCTCACCGTCCAGGCAGCTGTACTGTGATGGCTGATAGCTGCAACATCCTTTGTTTACTGAAAAGACCAGGCAACATTTTTTTTCCATTGACAGTACCAAGCACAGTACTGAGAGCTGGGGATACAGTAATGAGTAAAACACAAAAGAATCCCTGTCGTTTTGGTCCTTAGAGCATATGGAGTCCCTGCCCTCATTTCATTTATGACCTACTGCAGGAGACAAGCACTAATTAATAATTACACAGCTAAATATGTAAATTAAATGGTAACTAGTGTCATAAAAGAGAAGGCATATGCCTCTATAAAAACATGTAATAGGAGGATTTGACCATTCCTGGTTGGGGATGTGGGTGAGTAGTGAGGAAGATTTCATAAAGAAGGCATATTTGACAGGAGCCAGAGTAAATAAAAGTAAGGCAGAAGAAGGCTTTGGGCTGAAAGGAAAAGTTGTGCAAAGGCCATGTTGCAGTCGGGAACATTATATTTTCCAGGAACTGAAAGAAAAGCCATGGTAGCTAGAGCCAGACATGACGGGGAAAGGAGCATGCAATGACTTGAGGCTGCAGAGATGAGCAGGGGCCAGCCCATGTGGAGCTGGTTAAGGTTTGTGGTCTTTATCCTGAGGGCATGGCTTCTTTTAAGCAGTGAAGTGATGTGATCCAATTTGCATTTTGGAAAGAAAACCCCTGGCTTGGTGTAGGGGAGAGACTGGGTGGGGGATGGGGGGGGAACAAGAGGTGTACAGATCAGTTAAGAGATTATGCAGGAAACAATCATCCAAGCAAGCGATGTGAAATTTTTAGCAGGCTTGTCAACACACTTCTCAAAAATCAGATGCTTAAGAATGAGACAATGATTTATATACTTGGAAAGTAAAGCTAGACTACCTATATCGATCTATCTGTCCACCTATTTCTACATTTATTTTCCTGTTTTAATTATGTTTTTCTTCTGAGCTGACCTCTTTTCCATTCCTGGAAGGTTGATTATCTCTTCTTGCCTGGAGTCTTTGAACACTTGGCGTATCCTTTTCCAGGGAAAACTTTTCCTTCTATTCACCCTTTGGCCTTAGTTAAGTATCTCTTTCTCCAGGAAGCCTTAAATTGACTCTCAAAATCCAAGATAGCTACATTTATGATGACTCCCATTGCACCAAATAAGTTGTGGTACTTAATTATTTATAACTGTTCATCTAATTCTAGTTTCTCTCTTTCAGCTCTAAGCGCCTTGAAAGTAGGAACTATGTCTATTGTATCACTATTTTATATTATGAACTTATAGCACCTGGCACATCATAGAAAGTGAAAAAGTATTTACCAGTTAAATAAATGCAATACAATATACTTACTTGACAAGACTAAATCTGCATTTATCTTTGAAATATCTGGAGTTTTTTAGGGTGACAGTGCATATTAGTATTTGGTTTATGTTTTTTGGTGAGAGGGGCATCTGATTGACTTCAGTTTTGCATCTGCTTTGCTAGTGAATGTCCATCATGCTTCTTTTATGGTGAATACTCTAGAGAGCAGACTGGCATGGATCTGCAGTTAATTGAAGAGGATATTTAATTTCTGTACCTTTGGGTAGGAGAGGAGACAGAAAGGTAGGTGGATAGGTGGGAAGGAATGAAATATTTGGAAAGAAATGATGTTGGAAGTTCACTGCCTATGGAATGATTTTGACATTGTGTACCTGTGATCTGCCTTTTGGCAAAAATATCCTCGTGGAAAATCCAAGCACAACCAATAGCGCTGCTTAAACCTCAAGGTTTATGAGACATATTAGCTCACCCGGAGATACTCCATTTTTAATTGTCACACACTAGGGCTGTTGCTATGCTCTGGTTACTTTGCAGAAACCAACGATTGTGCCAAGAGTTGAAATTTAGCTACAGATCCCCAGAGTCACCCCCTATTGGAGTGAGGCAGATTTCATCCATGTGAATATGACTTTCCTCTTAAAAATATGAGAAACCAGTCTCTTTTTGGCTATAAAATCCATCACAATACTAAATAAATATTTATGAGATGAGAGAAATATACTATGATGTTTTAGTCTATTAAAGCATATTCTATGCCTGGGGAAATTCATGACCAGCATCAGGAAATCATTAATTCTATGGCTGGTCTAAGAAGGGTTGCCCCAATCTCTTTTCCCAAATGCTAGGAAAAATTTACAGCAGCATTATTTTGGTGCATTAGAAGTTTTGGTTAATTAAGTATATTTATATTGCTGATGCCATTTTATTTTTCTGTAATACCTTTAGCTTCTATCACAACACGTAGGTTACCAGTAGGCTACTATTATTCACCAATATACAGTTTAGAACTCAAGCAATTTACCTAATCAAGTGAATATAATCAAACCCGCACTGGTGTGACACAGACCGAAAGCAGTAGAAGAGACAGCCAGCGGCTGGCAAGATCAACAGAGAAAGAAAAGTCAGGAGTCCCACATAGTGATATAAAGAACTAATTTATGGCACTGCTCCCCTTCCCAGGAAATAAAGGTTTTGCCCCTCCCCCATCAGGTATGTCTGAACGTTCCAGAAGGGGGAAAGCACTAAAATATGATAACTCTCTGAAATAGGACAAAACAAGAAACTTATTCATGAAATCAGCTCCATGATATGTTTTCTATACACTAGATTAGACTTGCCTATTCTAGAATTTCATATAAATGGAATTATACAATACCCAGTCTTTGCATCGTTTCTTCTGCCCAGCATGTTTTTGAGACAAATTAATGGCTCTTCTTTTACTAATGATATTGATAATGTGTGTCTTATATTTTGTTTTGATTAATTTAGGTAGATTAGTCTAGGTACAGGTTTTTCTGATTCATTGATTTTCTCTTTATTATTTCCTTTCTTATACTTTATTTGGTTTAATTTTCTCTTCTCTTCTTAGCTTCTTAAGATGGAAGCTTAGACCATTGATGTACGATCTTTCTTCTTTTTCAGTACAAGCATTTAAAGCTTTAAATTTCCCTCTCAGCTCTACTTCAGCTAATTCAATATTTTTGATTTGTGGAATTTTCTTTTTCATTCAGTCTAAAATATAACTACTTTGGATTTCTTACTTTTAGAGTTTAAAGGTTGCATCTTTTTTCCATTACTCTACTTTAACCTATCTGCATCTTTATACCTAAAATAGATTTCTCATAGAGATTTTTCTGAAACTCTCTGCCTTTTCATTGGTGTGCTTATATATGGCTTATATTTAATATAATTAATGATATGGTTAAGTTAAAAATCTATCTTATTGCTATTTGTTTCCTCCTCTTTGTTTTTTTTTTCTTTTCCTGCCTTCTTTTAGATTAATTAAATTTTCAGTATTCTATTTTATTTATTCCATTATTGGGTTACTAACTATTCATCTTCATTTAACTTTTTAGTGGTTGCTCTAAAGATGTTCTGTAGTATAATATGCATCTTTAATGGGTCACAGCGGGAGGCAATATTTTAAATCTTATTTTACAGATGAAATGACTAGAGGCACAGAAAGCTTTATATGCTTGCTCGAGATCATGCAGCTTGTAAGAGGCAAAGAAAATGTTGAAAGAGAAATACGGAGTTTAGCCTAGATGGGGTTACTTATGTGCAGCACAGCATATAAGCAAAGGGATAGTGAAAAAACATGTATGAACGACAGTAGAAGAAAGAAAATACATAGCAAAATACTTTCATGGCTAATGAACTCATTTGTGAAGAAAAAGATAAGGTCTTAGAAACTGTGGTACCAGTGAAGAAAAGAAGAAATAATTTCCTTTAACATTTTTCTGTTTATTCTGTGGGCACTGTTGGCCACAGAAACTAGTTGATGCCAATTTAATTTGTATATCCAATTGTTCTAATACTAAATGATCTCATATATATCTCCATATATATTTGTGTTATAGTCCTTTTCAATACTTTTTTTAGTCCAATTTTAGTCCTTTTTTTTTGATCATCATAAAGGATGATCAAGATGTGCATATCGATATCATCTTTACATGCTTGACCTAAATAAAATTCTTCACTCTACTATTCTCATAATTAATATTATAAAATTTTAATCCATACAAGATACTATAATTAGGAAATGAGACTTAATATAAGAAGGCATTCCTGTTTTTTTTCCTAGTCTAACTGTATCTGATTTTGGCCTATTTTTATAATTCTTAAAAATATCATGGAAAGGGACAGCTGTATTCTGAACGTGGAAGCAGAGCCTAACCACCTACATAGAAAACATTTTTAGCACCAGTATCTGATTTTGGGCTATTTTTATAATTCTTAAAAATATCATGGAAAGGGACAGCTGTATTCTGAACGTGGAAGCAGAGCCTAACCACCTACATAGAAAACATTTTTAGCACCTCATCTAGCTTATGCAGAAATGGAGGTTCACTGTAGAAAAAATAGCTGGGAAGAAATATGTATTTTGTTTAGATCCCTTATTCCCTCCTTTCTGCTGGTTCAGCTTCATTGCTGATCTTCCTGTAATATTTGCCAGTGTGTTCTTTCTCTGACTCAACCTGTGCACAGCCATTAGTTTAATCGAAGCTTTTCACCTATTTGCTCAAAAATTCCTGGGAGCTTATCCACTAAATAAATAACAAGCTTCCTAGCATAGCATTAAAAAGCTCCACAGTCTGATACTTAATTTCCTTTCCAGACTTCCCTCTCGATATTCTATTACATCAGCATCATAGTCAATGTGAATCCAGTGATTTTTGCCATTTTAAAATGTATATTTTGTTTTTCTGCAAGTCCAGATTTAACATGCCATTCTGTCTGTCTATAAAGCTCTTCTAATGCCAACAGCCAATTTTAGAATCCTACCCATTCTTCAAGACCATGCAGTCTCTTCAACAAAGTCTTTTACAAATGGTCCCTCAGGTTTTTGATCTCTTCTATTAATAAGTTTAAAGAACTGATAGACCTAGCTGAAGCCCTTATGACCTCAGGTTGTATAGTTAGGTTGTATAGCTTTTCATTCTCCTATTGATTTATTTATGCATATATATATATATTTTTTTAATCTTGCTTTTCAGGTTTTAAATTCTTTGAAAAAAAGGAACTGAGTTTATTTCATCTTTAGCCCAGAACAATGTCTCTTATACAGTGGTTGTAAATAAATTTTATTTTAAAAAGTGAATTTAAAAATACTGGATTTGGGCTTCCCTAGTGGCGCAGTGGTTGAGGGTTCGCCTGGCGATGCAGGGGACACGGGTTTGTGCCCCGGTCTGGGAAGATCCCACATGCCGCGGAGCGTCTGGGCCCGTGAGCCATGGCCGCTGAGCCTGCGCGTCCGGAGCCTGCGCTCCGCAACGGGAGAGGCCATAACAGTGAGAGGCCCGTGTACTGCAGGAAAAAAAAATATATATATACTGTATTTACTGAATAAACAATCCCAAGGGATGTTTATGATGTCCAAACATTGCAGGATTTGAAGAAGTCAGGAGAATTCTGGGTAATCGATCTATCAGCTCTCAGACCATTGTAGAATAACAGCCCCCTTCTTTGGTATGTTGATATGGGCAGTATGGCAGCTATTTAGCTACTGTTTCTCACTTCCCACCCCAACTTTCTGTACTCAGACTGGGACTCCATTAAACACTTTTCATGATTCCCAGCTCATTTATCTCTGGCTCTGCCAGGGGAGGGAGCTAGAAAGAGGTTGCCAGGCTAGAGGAAAGAGAAGGAATGTGCTCTTTCCCGTGGGCTTCCTGTGAGCTCCCTGTCCACTGTGGATCCTGTTAGCCTCACCTCAACAAGACTTCTTCACCCCAGCAGTGACAGTTTTGTCCTGTGACAGCAGCTCTTGCAGTTTTTCCAGCACTTGCTGAACCTGCCCCATTATGCTGTCCCTCAGAGACACCAACCCCATGGGGCCCCTCCTCCAACTGTCTGAGTTTTAATAATTCCAACCTCTTCCCTTACTTCACCAACCATGGGGGTAGTAGCTGCCTTCTGAAATTATTACATTCATGATATCTTAGAATTCTCTTTTTACTCTTTCAGTTGCTTAGTGTATCAAATGCAAAAGGAAGACTTTTACTGCAAATAAAACGAAGAACCAAGCAGTCTGAAAGTTATTTAACTCAGAATGAATTCAGCAAATTGAGATTCAACACTGTCAACTAAAATTTTAAACCTCTCAGCAGAAGAGTGTTTCCTTGACCACTGACAATTCTGTTTTCAAGCATAAATCCAATTATTTGATTTTGGAGGTACAGCTCTGGGCAATATGATCGTGACAGGATGATCACACATTAAATGCTGACAAGGCTTCCCCAGAAGCTCTGATTTAGGTTGTTTGTGGAGTCCAAGAGCCCAAACAGTAGTCAGGAATGGAATTAAATATAACAGACATCATGGAAATGGATTACAAAACCAGAGAATAAAAGAAAAAAAAAAAAAACAACAGAGAATAGAAATGCCTATTTTTTTCAATTCACAAGAAGATCATGCTTAACAAATTTAGATTAACTGTTAAAAATTAAATCTTTAAGAAATTAAATGTTTTGAAATGTATTCAAATCAAATGACATTGATTATATGTATTAGGTGTTTATTTAGCATAATTATTTATTTTATAAGTCCCTGCTATAAGGAAACCACTGCAAAATTCCAAACAAATGTTTTCTTTCCCTTATATAAAATAATTTAAATATGACTGTACTTGAGGAAAATTGGTTTGTATATACATCCTTGGAGATGAAATCCATTTCTACATGCAAGATATATTTTCATAAACAAATATCTAAGTACATCTTGTTTAATGGCATTTATATGTCTTGAGTTATTTTTATTCTAACTTCATTGATTTACATGCAGGTGTCCAGCTTTCCAAACACCACTTGCTGAAGAGACTCTTTTTTCCATTGTATATTCTTGCCTCCTTTGTTGAAGATTAATTGACCATAGGTGTGTGGGTTTATTTCTGGGCTCTCTATTCTATTCCCTTGATCCATACGTCTTTTTTTGTGCCAGTACCACACTGTTTAGATTACTGTAGCATTGTCTAAAGTCTGGGAGGATTATGCCTCCAGCTTTGTTCTTTTTCCTCAGGATTGCTTTGTTAATTCTGGGTCTTCTGTGGTTCCATACAAATTTTAGGATTATTTATTCTAGTTCTGTGAAAAATGTCATGGTAATTTGATAAGGATCACATTAAATCTGTAGATTGCTTTGGGTAGTCTGGACATTTTAACACTACTAATTCTTCCAGTCCAAGAGCATGTTATATCTTTCCATTTCTTTGAATCATCTTCAGTTTTCTTTATCAAAATTTTACAGTTCTCACTGTATAAGTGTTTCACCTCCTTGGTCAGGTTTATTCCTAAGTTGTTTTTTTTTAATGTGACTTTAACAGGGTTGTTTTTTTTGTTGTTGTTGTTTTTACTTTCTCTTTCTGATATTTCGTTGTTGTTTTTAACAGGGTTTTTTTTGTTGTTGTTGTTTTTTTACTTTCTCTTTCTGATATTTCGCTGTTAGTGTAAAGAAATGCAACATATTGCTGTATGCTAATCTTGTATTCTGCTACCTTGCTGAATTCATTTATTAGTTCCATTGGTTGGCCAAAAAGTTTGCTCGGGTTTTTCCATAAGCTGTTACGGAAAAACCCAAATGAACTTTTTGGCCACCCCAATAATAGTTTGTTTTTTTAAAAAATAAATTTATTTATTTATTTATGGCTGAGTTGGGTCTTCATTGCTGTGCGTGGGCTTTCTCTAGTTGCGGTGAGCGGGGGGCTACTCTTCTTTGCAGTGCACGGGCTCCTCATTGGGGTGGCTTCTCTTGTTGCAGAGCACAGGCTGTAGGCATGTGGGCTTCAGTACTTGTGGCTCGCAGGCTCTAGAGCGCAGGTTCAGTAGTTGTGGAGCCCAGGCTTAGTTGCTCCGTGGCATGTTGGATCCTCCCCGACCAGGGCTCAAACCCGTGTCCCCTGCATATCTTAACCACTGTGCCACCAGGGAAGTGCCCCAATAATATTTTTTGTGTGGAGTACTTAGGTTTTTCTATATAGAGAACAATATTATCTGCATATAATGACAATTTTATCTCTTCCCTTCCAGTTTGGATACTTTTTATTTTTTTAATTAATTTTAAATTATGAACTAATTTTTAAGAATTTTTTAAATTTATTTTTATTTTTTAATTGAAGTATAGTTGCCGTACAACATCATATATTATGAATTATTTTTAAAGTTACAGAAAATTAGAGTGGATATGGTACTCTGAGGACTGATCCAGTTTTATTAAATCTTAAGAGTTTGATATATTTGATTTTGAATATTTAGAGTAAATAATTACCAATTTAGTTGAAGAACCTTGCATGCCCCAGAATCCATTTCCAAATTTCATTGCCAAAGCAACTGTAAGGTGATTTTCAAGTTTTTCTTTAACATGTATGCTCTTACACTATTACTTTATGTATTCTAAAAGTATATATAATTCTTTTGCAACTTTTCAAATATTATATAAGCTATGTCATATATTATATATCATTCTGCAACATATTTTTGCTCAAAATTTAATTCCTGAGATTTATATATGTTGACATAGGGTAGCTCTATCTCATACATTCTAGCTGACTTCAAGTGTTTCATTATGAGTATGCCACAGTTTGTTAACCATTCTTCTATAAGGAGCATTACCGTTGTTTCAAAAATTTTCTTAAACAAACAATGCTGCCATGAATGTTCTACCATATGTCTCCTTGTGCTTCTGAGTTCAAGTTCTCTTGGGTACATAGTTGGAAGTGGGATCCCTTGGGTGGAATGTTATACACATCTTCAGCTGTACTAGATATTGTCAGTACAAGGCTTGTACCAAGGAACATTACTTCCTGCAGGTGTGAGCGCTCCTGTTTCTCCAGGTTCTCATCAATATTGGTTGACTCCTTAATTTGTACCTACATGATGGATATTTAATGATGTCTCATTGTTTTCCTTTGCATGTCCTTGATTACTAGTGACACTGAACCTCTTTTCAGGTGCTTATTTTGGCCACAAGGGTTTTCTTTTCTGCAAATTACCTTTTTAAATATGTTACCTAATTTTCTACTGAGTAGTTTTATATATTATAGAGTAATGCTATGTGCTTGTACACACTTTGAAAATCTTCCCTCAGCTTGAATTTTGCTTTAACTTTATTCCTGGTATCTTAGGTTGAAGTTAAAGGCTTAACTTTGGGGACTTCCCTGGTGGCATAGTGGTTAAGAATCCACCTGCCAATGCAGGGGACACAAGCTCGAGCCCTGGTCTGGGAAGATCCTACATGCCATGGAGCAACTAAGCCCATATGCCCCAACTACTGAGCCTGCGCTCTAGAGCCCATGAGCCACAACTACTGAGCCCATGCACCTAGAGCCTGTGCTCCACAACAAGAGAAGCCACTGTGGTGAGAAGCCGGTGCACTGCAACAAAGAGTAGGCCCTGCTTGCCACAACTAGAGAAAGCCCAAGTGCAGCAACAAAGACCCAATGCAGCCAAAAATAAATAAATAAAATAAATAAATTTATTTTTTAAAAAAAGGTTTAACTTTGATGTGGTTAAATGTAGCAAACTTTTTATTTTATGGGGATTTTTTTTGTATTTTGTATTAAAAACTATTTTCTCTTCCTGAAGTCATATATATTTGCCTCTATTTTCTTCAAAATTTGAATGTTTTGTTTTGGGTTTTATGTATATGAAACTTATTTAGGGTATAGTTTGAATAAAAATAGAATTTTAAACTATCTTATATTTATAATCATTTTTCTAGCACCTTTTATTGAATAGTCAATCTTTTCTCCTCTGATTTGTAAAGCTTTCTTTATTATACACCAAACATCCATGCGTGTATAGATAGATGTGTTTATAAATAAAAATATTTTTGTTCCTTTGTTTGCTTCTTCCCATATCAGTATCATATAATCTTAATTCAGTAAATTATAAGTTTTAAAATCTGGTAGTTTTAAATCTGGTAGTTTTAAAATATGCCTGTACAGCTCACAAGTGTTACTAAAAAGAAATGAAGGCTTACTTTCTATCAAACACTTATCCAGTCATTTCATCTCCAATCAGTTCCATGTTTATTTTAATTAACCCTCTCTCTATCTTACCTTTCAGTGTATATGACAACTGCCCAAACTGCAAGTTGTGGTTGGTAATATCTGAGGCAGGTGTTTGGCTTTGAAATGAATCATCCAGCTGGCATTTTTCTGTTTAGCTCGTCAGTTTGTTGGCACGAGTTTCTGATCTTATTTTTGGAGGTACTTGGAGATATAAATGTGTGTGTGCTTTCACGTATATATTAGGGTGTGTGAGTGTTTGAGTGTGAGTGTGTGCATGTATGTGTGTGTGTTTATGCACATGCATTCTGAGGCTACTACTTCAATAATAACATCATATTTATTCTTAAAAAGGGTTGAGAGAGTATTTCATTGGGGTCACAAATACATAACTAAGAGTCATGTATGGAATTCTGAATATTGCTTTTATTTCAGATGATTTATTTTTTATTACATCTGAGAGAACAGTATATAGTAACTGGCAGATCAACAGAACATTTGACAGGGTTTTAATTCATTTTGAAAAACAGTAACATAATTTTTATAAACATCAAATACCCATAAAAGGGGAAATTGACAGTAACAGAATCATAGTAGGCAAGTTTAACAACCCACTTTCACCAATGGACAGATCATCCAAAATGAAAATAAATAAGGAAACACAAGCTTTAAATGATACATTAAACAAGATGGACTTAATTGATATTTTTAGGACATTCCATGCAAAAACAACAATACCCTTTCTTCTCAAGTGCTCACGGAACATTCTCCAGGATAAATCATATCTTGGGTCACAAATCAAGCCTTGGTAAATTTAAAAAAATTGAAATCGCATCAAGTATCTGATCCGACCACAATGCTATGAGACTAGATATCAACTACAGGGGAAAAAATCTGGAAAAAATACAAACACATGGAGGCTAAACAATACACTACTTAAAAACCAAGAGATAACTGAAGAAATCAAAGAGGAAATCAAAAAATACCTAGAAACAAACGACAATGAAAACACGATGACCAAAAACCTATGGGATGCAGCAAAAGCAGTTCTAAGAGGGAAGTTTATAGCAATACAATCCTACCTCAAGAAACAAGAAACATCTCAAATAAACAACCTAACCCTATACCTAAAGCAATTAGACAAAGAAGAACAAAAAACCCTGAAGTTAGCAGAAGGAAAGAAACCATAAAGATCAGATCAGAAATAAATGAAAAAGAAATGAAGGAAACGATAGCAAAGATCAATAAAACTAAAAGCTGGTTCTTTGAGAAGATAAACAAAATTGATAAACCATTAGCCAGACTCATCAAGAAAAAAGGGAGAAGACTCAAATCAATAGAATTAGAAATGAAAAAGGAGAAGTAACAACTGACACTGCAGAAATACAAAGGATCATGAGAGATTACTACAAGCAATTGTATGCCAATAAAATGGACAACCTGGAAGAAATCGACACATTCTTAGAAAAGCACAACCTTCCAAGACTGAACCAGAAAGAAATAGAAAATATAAACAGACCAATCACAATCATTGAAATGGAGACTGTGATTAAAAATCTTCCAACAAACAAAAGCCCAGGAGCGGATGGCTTCACAGGCAAATTCTAACAAACATTTAGAAAAGAGCTAACACCTATCATTCTCAAACTCTTCCAAAATACAGCAGAGGGAGGAACACTCTCAATCAATAGAATTAGAAATGAAAAAGGAGAAGTAACAACTGACAGTGCAGAAATACAAAGGATCATGAGAGATTACTACAAGCAATTGTATGCCAATAAAATGGACAACCTGGAAGAAATCGACACATTCTTAGAAAAGCACAACCTTCCAAGACTGAACCAGAAAGAAATAGAAAATATAAACAGACCAATCACAATCATTGAAATGGAGACTGTGATTAAAAATCTTCCAACAAACAAAAGCCCAGGAGCGGATGGCTTCACAGGCAAATTCTAACAAACATTTAGAAAAGAGCTAACACCTATCATTCTCAAACTCTTCCAAAATACAGCAGAGGGAGGAACACTCTCAAACTCATTCTATGAGGCCACCATC
>NW_020175670.1:585250-603098 GCF_003031525.2 Neophocaena asiaeorientalis asiaeorientalis
ACAAAATTCAACACCCACTTATGATAAAAACCCTCCAGAAAGTAGGCATAGGGGGAACTTACGTCAACATAATAAAGGCCATACATGACAAACCCACAGCCAATATTGGACTCAATGGCGAAAAACTGAAACCATTTCCACTAAGATCAGAACGAGACAAGGTTGCGCTCTCTCACCACTCTTATTCAACATAGTTTTCGAAGTTTCAGCCACATCAATCAGAGAAGAAAAAGAAATAAAAGGAATCCAAATCGGAAAAGAAGTAAAACTGTCACTGTTTGCAGATGACATGATACTATACATAGAGAATCCTAAAGATGCTACCAGAAAACTACTAGAGCTAATCAATGAATTTGGTAAAGTAGCAGGATACAAAATTAATGCACAGAAATCTCTTGCATTCCTATACACTAATGATGAAAAATCTGAAAGAGAAATTAAGGAAACACTCCCATTTACCATTGCAACAAAAAGAATAAAATACCTAGGAATAAACCTACCTAAGGAGACAAAAGACCTGTATGCAGAAAATTATAAGACACTGATGAAAGAAATTAAAGACGATACAAACAGATGGAGAGATATACCATGTTCTTGGATTGGAAGAATCAACATTGTGAAAATGATTCTACTACCCAAAGCAATGTATAGATTCAATGCAATCCCTATCAAACTACCACTGGCATTTTTCACAAAAGTAGAACAAAAAATTTCACAATTTGTATGGAACCACAAAAGACCCCAAATAGCCAAATCAATCTTGAGAACGAGAAAGGGAGCTGGAGGAATCAGGCTCCCTGACTTTGGACTATACTACAAAGCTACAGTAATCAAGACAGTATGGTACTGGCACAAAAACAGAAATACAGATCAATGGAACAGGACAGAAAGCCCAGAGATAAACCCAGGCACATATGGTCACCTTATCTTTGATAAAGGAGGCAAGAATATACAATGGAGGAAAGACAGCCTCTTCAATAAGTGGTGCTGGGAAAACTGGACAGCTACATGTAAAAGAATGAAATTAGAACACTTCCTAACACCATACACAAAAATAAACTCAAAATGGATTAAAGACCTCAATGTACGGCCAGACACTATAGAACTCTTAGAGGAAAACATAGGCAGAACACTCTATGACATAAATCACAGACAGATCCTTTTTGAACCACCTCTTACAGAAATAGAAATAAAAACAAAAATAAATACATGGGACCTAATGAAACTTAAAAGCTTTCGCACAGCAAAGGAAAATATTAACAAGACAAAAAACCAACCCTTAGAATGGGAGAAAATATTTGCAAATGAAGCAACTGACAAAGGATTAATCTCAAAATTTACAAGCAGCTCAATATCAAAAAAACAAACAACCCAATCCAAAAATGGGCAGAAGACCTAAATAGACATTTCTCTAAAGAGGATATGCAGTTTGCCAACAAACACATGAAAGAATGCTCAACATCACTAGTCATTAGAGAAATGCAAATCAAAACTACAATGAGGTATCACCTCACAGCAGTCAGAATGGCCATCATCAAAAAAATCTACCAACAATAAATGCTGGAGAGGGTGTGGAGAAAAGGGAACCCTCTTGCACTGTTGGTGGGAATGTAAATTGATACAGCCACTGTGGAGAACAGTGTGGATGTTCCTTAAAAAGCTAAAAATAGAACTACCATACGACCCAGCAATCCCACTTCTGGGCATATACCCTGAGAAAACAATATTTCAAAAAGAGTCATGTACCACGGTGTTCACTGCAGCTCTATTTACAATAGCCAGGACATGGAAGCAACCTAAGTGTCCATCGACAGATGAATGCATAAAGAAGATGTGGCACATATATAATGGAGTATTACTCAGCCATAAACAGAAATGAAATTGAGTTATTTGTAGTGAGGTGGATGGACCTAGAGTCTGTCATACAGAGTGAAGTAAGTCAGAAAGGGAAAAACAAATACCATATGCTAACACATATATATGGAATCTAAAAAAAAAAAAAATGATCTGAAGAACCTAGGGACAGGACAGGAATAAAGAGGCACACATAGAGAATGAACTTGAGGACATGGGGAGGGGGCAGGGTAAGCTGGGACGAAGTGAGAGAGTGGCATGGACTTATATATACTACCAAGTGTAAAATATATAGTTAGTGGGAAGCAGCCCCATAGCACAGGGAGATCAGCTCAGTACTTTGTGACCACCTAGAGGGGTGGGATAGGGAAGGTGTCAGGGAAACACAAGAGGGAGGAGATATGGGGATATATGTATACGTATAGCTGATTCACTTTGTTATAAAGCAGAAACTAACACACCATTGTAAAGCAGTTATACTCCAATAAAGATGTTAAGAAAAAAATAAGCCTTCAGAAGACTATGTGGTAGATAACCTTATAATAGTTAACATTCACTGATTGTCTCCTGCATGCTAGAAACTTTCTGATGTTTCTTAATCTAAAATATTCCTAATCCTATACATATCTTCTCTTTATCATACAAATGATGAATCTGGAATTTATGTAGTCTACATAAGTTTCTCCCAATATATTTCATAATTAAACCTTCTTATATAAAAAGGTATTTGATAATCCAAGAGTATTTCATAACCAACCCTAATTATTTAAGAACTTTTAGGTGGTTCTTTAACAGGAATGTTTCCTGGAGCCTAACACCAAAAAGTAGCCCTATAGCTACTATTGGTATAGTGGTAGTGCTATTAAGTGGTAGAACCAGAGATATCTCAAAACTATTGTCATTTCTTGAGCTGTAAGACAATACTAAATAGACTACTGGGTGGGAGTTTGAGAGTTGAAATGTGCAGATGATAAAAACATATTGATATTTGAAAGGGTTTCATAGAAGAGAATGCATCTGAACTGAATCTTGACAAACGGCTCATCCAGTGGAAAACAGCATCCCTGCCAGCAATCAGAAAGGCTGAAGAAGACACCAAGGGCAGAAAGGCTTACTCATGCAAAGAACTGGAGACCTGATGGGGCATATCAAATGGGGACTGTAAGTACTTTTGTATGGCTGAACCCTATCTCTAATGTACATACTTTGATGCCCATGGACTTTAATAACAACTCAGCCATTTTTCTAAAAAACTCAGAGAACTTGCTTGTCTCATAACATAAAAATATAAAAAATTTTATTGATCCTCCATTATACAAAAAAGTGATACTTTCTGAGCTTCCTAACAGCTTACATTTAATTCTACATGCCCAGAGAAAAGCTCCAAACCATCAGCATCATAACAGTAAGACATACAGGACCAATAAGCCATAATATCTAATCAGAAATCCAAGGAAAAATTAGTAAATGTATATCTTTTAGTCTCCCAGCTTTAACAACCAAACTAATTTACCAGTACATGTTCCAAAATACTTAACAGTGGCAATTCTGCTGACTTAGGAGAACAGATAAGTAGAGTGAACGAAGACAAGTCAGAGCACTAACCATTAGGATACAGTGATATTCTCTGCGTGTCCAAAGACATAATTTGAAATGATTTTTATACATCTTTGCTGCCAGGTTGAGCACTGGCAGATGTCTGTGGCAACTCTTTTGTAAGTGAATGATATTCCATATTAAGGGCTATCTGCAGGGAGCCAATTCAAATAATTGAGATGAATGTCTTGGGCTAGGAATGAACTTCTAAATACTTCACCAGCAGAACAGAAAAATAATACTTAGGAAAACAAAACAAACCTTTGTCTTTATGGAGACCATGAATACTGCCTTAAGTAACTAGCTGTAGAATATATCAACGTTGGCAATTTATTTTGTTAGAAAACGCTCAAATAAAACTAACAGTTAAAAATCACAGGCTATTTGCAAAAATATTTTCAAAGGTTGAAGCTTGCTTTTCCTCAAATTAGCAAGACAAACCACCAATGCTGTGAATGGCTTATAGTGGTTAAATGTAGAAAATATTTTGAAGTTATCCTTGGCAAAATGACATATACCAACTATCATGGTCATTCACAGTAAGAATAAAATCAGGTAAACAAAACAGGAGGCTAGAAAATACAATACAAATAAAGGCATAGTACCATGTGGCTTGTTTCAGCATTAATGTGAAATTGGATCAAATTTTTAAGGAGATGAGAAATGATATTCGTATCTCAAATAATCATAGAAATTTCCATTCGTTGTAACTTTGTTTTATGACATCCTGTCACCACAGTACTTTTGTTTGATTAAAAAATCTTGATATGTCAGAAAAAGTCTTTTCCAGTTTACTATTAATGCATTATAAAAAGTATCATTTTTTCTTTTCAACATTAAAAAGGCATTATGTGAAAATAATTTTCAGTTCATCTTTTTAACTGGGATGTTTCCTAGAATTTAATGCCAAAAGTGAAAATCAAGTGTACTGATCAAGATTTAAAGATGATGTAAGTTAAACATCTCTTTTTTAAAAAAAAACAGTATTTTTATGTTTTAATCTACTTTTCCAACTCATTTTTGTCAAGGTCTTATTTATATGAAGTCTTACCCTCCTCTCCCTCAAAAGAAGAAGGGCGGGGGATTAAAATTACTTAAAGCATCCAACAATGTGACAAATAAAATAAGTGAAAAAAAGTCTGGAAAATATAATGCGGCTAAGACCCCAAATTTTTAAAACATCAAAGGTTGATTGTTACTTAGATTTGTGAAGCCAAGGAAAGGGAATAATCAAAGATTCAGAGTAAAGAAAACTCACACAAAAGAGTCAGGAGTTTGAGAGATAAGATGAAAGTTTCCATTGTAGATATATCAGCTATTAGTGTAAATGTTTGCAATTAGAAATTTGTCCCTCAAACTGATGAGATCCATGAAAGCTGGAGATAGTAAGCTTAGAGCCATCATCAGAAAGGAGTGACTGAGATCATTAGACCAGTTGGGATTTCTGAGAATTAATTACATAATGGAAAAAGAATGTCTGAGAACTGAAGACATAATTGGATCCCCTCTTATTTAGAGGGCTTAAGAGAAGAAGATGCGAGAAGTCAGGCAAGGAATAGAAAAGCTCTAGGAGAGAGACAAGGAACATCAGGAGACAGCAATGGCATCAAACATGAAGCTGGAGAGAGGTTCAATCATGGCCATGTGACCTGTGCAGTCACACAGGGCCTAACACTTACAAGGTTGCCATGTTTGGTTTAACACTCTGTTTTCATGGTCTCTTGTCAAGAATTTTCAGACAAGGGGCCCTGAATTTTCAGTTTACACTGGGCCTTGCAAATTATGTAGCTGGTCTGGTTTCAGAAATCAAAGCTGCTTCCCAGTCAGCAAGGAGAAGGACTAATAAATGTTTCCCAGGAGTCTCATGAAAATACCTATGATTACATGAAAACAGACAAAGAGCTGGCAATACTGCCATAAAATAATACAGAAGAAAAGCCACATGCCAAAAATCTGGGCAGAAATTCAATTATCTGCCTCTTTGATGAAGATGAATAGAAAAGTACATTCTTGGACAACATAAGTAACATTGTATGCCCAGAATAAGTAACATTGTATGCCCAGAATCACACTCAGGCAGATGGCCACAAAAAATATAGGTAGGGATAGAGATGAACATTTTGATTCACTGACACTTTTAGTACCTAACCTTGGTATGAAGAGACTGACAAGACCAGAGAGCAACAGGCCTTCTTTCCTTAAATATTTAGAAACTATATTTAAAATAATCCAATGCCAAGCCCCCACACCTTCTGAGCCAAATACTTTTTCCCAACCACTGCAGGTACTCCAGAAGTACTCTGAGAATGACCTGTGCAGGAAGTGGAGGGTGGCAAGAGAGAGTGGACACATCTCTTGGTATACCCTGGATTGCTTAACGGCCTAAGGAAACCATCACAGATAGGCGTAAAGACTGCAGATGGCAGGGAACACTGCATGCTGCTGGGGAGATGGGGTAGAGCATTTCAGAACAAAGGAACTGCAACCTGCATGTGCATCTCTAACTCAGGTAGACAACCCTAACCACTGGAGTAGAAGAGACTGAGGGCTGTCAGGCATAACAAATTGCCAAAAGGCTGTGGACCTTATTCTCTGGGCTAGAGAGTAGAGGAGGGTGGACCCTACTGACCACAGGAGGTCTAAGGACACTTTATGTATCCTGTCTGTTATTGAAAAACAAAACTGTAGGGATCTCTCTCCTCTATGGCTGAATAAATTAAGTAATCAAAACTGACACTTGGAATTATTAGAGAAATGCAAATCAAAACTACAATGAGGTATCACCTCACACCAGTTACAATGGGCATCACCAGAAAATCTACAAACAACAAATGCTGGAGAGGGTGTGGAGAAAAGGGAACCCTCTTGCACTGTTGGTGGGAATGTAAATTGATGCAGCCACTATGGAGAACAGTATGGATGTTCCTTAAAAAACTAAAAATAGAATTACCATATGACCCAGCAATCCCACTACTGGGCATATATCCAGAGAAAACCATAATTCAAAAAGACACATGCACCCCAATGTTCATTGAAGCACTATTTACAATAGCCAGGTCATGGAAGCAACCTAAATGCCCATCAACAGACGAATGGATAAAGAAGATGTTGTACATATATACAGTGGAATCTTACTCAGCCATTAAAAGGAACAAAATTGGGTCATTTGTTGAGGTGTGGATGGATCTAGAGACTGTCATACAGAGTGAAGTAAGTCAGAAAGAGAAAAACAAATATTATATATTAATGCATATATGTGGAATCTAGAAAAATGGTACAGATGAACTGGTTTGCAGGGCAGAAATTGAGACACAGATGTAGAGAACAAATGTGTGGACACCAAATGGGGAAAGTGGCGGGGGGGGGGGGTGGGATGAATTGGGAGATTGGGATTGACATGTATACACTGATGTGTATAAAATGGATGACTAATAAGAACCTGCTGTCTAAAAAAATAAATAAAATAAAATTCAAAAAAAAAGGTACTTGGGAAGTTTGGATTTATTTAGTTCAACAAAGAACTTTAATTTCCAGGTTGTGCTTTGCTAAACTGACAAGGTTTTTCTTTTATTAATCTGAAATTTGGCACAACTAGTGTAATGATACTAGTTAAGGACTTGGTCATTGAATGTTGAGAGAAAAAAAATGTTATCCTTTCATGAATATTTTCTCCTCTCATGTCTCTGAAATTTACCAATCCTTTGAAGTTGGCTTAATTTCCACCTCTTTTCTGAAGTTCATTTTGACTAATTCTGTTGACTTATTTCCCCCTTCTTTGAATTCTCATTAGCTATATTGCCATTCATCATTTCTCATGTGGTTATGTTTTATCATATGGATTGGGCTATTCCTCATAATTTTATGTTTTCTTTCCTTGCAGTGACATTCACCTTCTTCAGGAAAGGGGTTCTCTCTTCTGTATGCACTGCTCACCCAGACCTCCAGCTCCATCTAAGCTTAATTTAGAGGTAGACATCTGAAAACGTATTGTAGTTGAAGAGAGGACGGAAAGGGCTAAGTCTAGGAAAGGGAGTAAGAGATAAAAGAAAGCTGGATACAGAGATAGGATTTTTTTACCTTGGATAATTTTATAATTATATGTGTTTATAGATTCAGAGGCAAGCATGTGATTAACTTTCTTAATAAGAATGTAGCTACATTTTGTGAGTAAGAATATAAGCTCCATATGGACAGGATTTTTAAAATTCACTGCTGCCTCCCCAGTACCTAATACAGTGTCTGGCATAGGGCAGGTACTCAATATTCATTGATTAAATTGAATTCATTGGTTGAATGGTTAAATGGATGGATGAATCATGGATATTGGGTACATAATACAGAAAAGGAAAGGAACTGACAGGTGCTGTTACAGTCTATGCATTATTTCCTTTTCATCCTCAGGCTTATGAGTATTTTTTAAACAAATGAGGCTCCAAAAGTTTAAATAACTGGACCTAGATCACATAAAGTATTATAGGGAGGACCTTACAAACCAAACAAGACCTGCCTGACCCCCTCCAAAGGTCATGTATTTTCTGCTATGTAGTAACAAAATAGTAGAATACTACTTTTTATTCACTGCAGAAAGCGAGAGAAAATAGGATATCCAATATTCCAAATGATTTTTCAAATTAGCTATAAGTAAAACACCCTCTGGGATTATTTGATTGCATCAGACTTCTAATAAGGATGTATCTTTGACAGACAATGGAATGGCAGCCTAGGCACCAATTTCAAGTTTACAATTCTGCTGCCCCTTCCTTAAGTGAGATTCAGAAAGATTAATCCTAATCTGAAATCAACTCTGATTATCTTAAAAGCATGAGTCTGTGTCTCTCTGAAATTTACATTTCTGTTTTGGTCCTCACAACTGACTTTTTAAATGGACACATCTCACTTTGAAATGTTTCCCCCCAGAAGCTTAATAATGCCAGATTATTTGGGAGAAGTTGTGAAAAGTGCTCTTTAACGACCAGTTATACCCTCACATTTTAAGTCATAGACTATAAGGTGCATAGTAAACTGAAACTAATTTTTACCTAGAAATTCTTATAGTTTAGTATTCCAAGCTACAATCTTTTGAGGGACAACTGAAAATAAATATATCACTTTTTTTCAAATCACAGTGAGAGAGACACGTAACTAGATCCAATTTATTTTTGTTTTTATAGGAATAAAAGATTCTTGCTTCATGTTATAATATCTTTTATTGTAAACCTTATTTGCATTTGTAATCTGAATTCATTTGCCTCAGAGTTGAAACTCACCCAGCTTCTTCAGGGAAATATAGGTTAAAGAGTCCCTGACATATGGTGAGAGCTCAGCAAATAATTGGTGACGAAACTGAAACTCATACACTTTCATACTTTGGCAATTGATTCTCTAAATAAGGAATTAATATTTTTTTCTTCTTTTAGATTCCACTAATAGAACTGATGATATTTAATAAATCATCACTCTACCAGTATCGAAGCAGGTATTTCCCAAACTTGTCTTTCATTAGTATTTAAAAATATTTTAATTGAATGAAAATCAAATCTAATCTTATTTACAATGAATAAAAATATTTCTCACTTATAAAACAGATTCCCTTCAATGCCTTTTGGAACAAAATATCACTATGTTTTCTTGCAACTGACTATAATAAACTTGTTTAATTAACACAATGTTTTAAAAAAATTTTTGATTAAGCAAAGATTACAAATATATATCAAAAATAGTATTATTTGAAATATGTACACTTAAGCCTTTTGCATCTTTTCTGTTGTATAATAATTCAATTAACAAAAGAAAAGACAGCATTGTCTGTGTTCAGGAAAATGAAGTTACCACTACATAATTGGAAAAGACTTTATTTAGAGATAAGCATATGTAAGATTAGCAGTGTCTCCTGAGATTTATACATAGTTAAAAATTTATTTAAGGGGCTTCCCTGGTGGCGCAGTGGTTGAGAGTCCGCCTGACGATGCAGGGGACACGGGTTCGTGCCCCGGTCTGGGAAGATCCCACATGCCGCGGAGTGACTGGGCCCGTGAGCCATGGCCACTGAGCCTGCGCGTCCGGAGCCTGCGCTCCGCAACGGGAGAGGCCACAACAGTGAGAGGTCCACGTACCGCAAAAAAAAAAAAAAAAAATTATTTAAGAGGTACACTGAAGAGAAATATAGTGAAGGTGGAAGAGTGGGTGATTATCTGGGTAAATATTTTATACAATTAGATTTGGCTCAATATCTTTAAAAAGTGATTCCTAGCAACTTGTCATGTTCCCAGAAGCAGTCCATAAGCATTAGTCTCAACCCACTGACTGACCTTAAGTTACCTACCATCTATTCCTGAACTAATTCATTTTATTTTTATACCTTAACTAACAGCCTTTTTCTTGACACTTAGTATCACGCAATTAGTCCTTAACCTCTGATTTCTGGCTTCCTTCTTCCACTACAATGCTAACCCTTTCACTTTGTTGCTTCTGGCCACTCCATTTCAGCTCACAGGGCCTTACACATTGACACTAGTTTGAAAACTAGTGTGCCACTAATAATAAGGACCTACAAATGCACAACCAAAGCCCTGGTTTTATTCTTGGTTTTGAAAGAAATAAAATTCTAAAAAAATCAGGCACGAACTACTGCAGGTTTCAAATCCCATCTTTCATCTTCTGTATGCAGACAACTCCCAAAGTTAGAGTTAACTCTCTAAGTCTACCACTCTCATGAGTTTCAGGACCTCAAGAAAGATGCCTGATAGATATTTCCCCTTATATATTCTTTTAGCCTCTAAAATTAAAAATATCTGAAATCTTATATATCACATTTTCCCTATCTTCCACCCCAAGCCTTATGCATGCCCTCACCTGTAAGTCTCTATTTTTTTTAATTCTTATTTTTTAATGAAGTAGAGTTGATGGACAATACTATATAAGTTATAGGTGTACAATATAGTAATTCACAATTTTTAAAGGTTATACTCCATTTATAGTTATAAAATATTGGCTATATTCCCCATATATACAGTATATCCTTATAGCTTATTTTATACATAATAATTTGTATCTCTTACTCCCCTACCCCTACATTGCCCCTCCCTCCTTCCCTCTCCACACTGGTAACCACTAGTTTGTTCTCTATATCTGTGAGTCTGCTTCTTTTTTGTTATATTCACTAGTTTGTTGTATTTTTTAGATTCCCAATATAAGTAATATCATACAGTATTTGTCTTTCTCCATCTGACTTATTTCATGTAGCATAATACCCTCTAAGTTCATCCACCTTGCTGCAAATAGCAAAATTTCATTCTTTTTATGGCTGAGTAGTATTCCATTGTATATATATACCACATCTTCTTTATCCATTCATCTGTTGATAGACACTTAGGTTGCTTCCCTATCTTGGCAACTGTAAATAATGCTGCTATGAACATTGGGGTGCATGTATCTTTTCAAATTAGTGTTTTGGGGGTTTTTTTGGATATATACCCAGAAGTGGAATTGCTGGATTATATGGTAGTTCTATTTTTAGTTTTTTGAGAAATGTAAGTCCCTATTTTTACTGAGACATCATTATTTTTCCAAAGCAACCTGCAATCAAACCTCTGGGTCATCTAGCATTTCCCTTTCTCTCCAATTCTACATGAAATTTAGGTGTTTGTAAGTTTCAGATAAAGTCATATAAAACTATGTGTATATGGATGGCAAGGCATAGTTTTTTTGCCTTTTTTTTTCTTATCAGATTCTAACTGAATGTTAATGTTAAAAGGAACTTTAATGTTCACCTAAGTTACCTTCCTCCATGTTATTTGTCCTGTCCTTTCCTTTCCCATTGACTCACTCACAAGCCAATAATTTTTATTACAAATCACCTTCTATCTGGTCACCCAGCCTGTAGTCTTTCCTCACTGTAGGCCATCCTTCAGCCCACATTCACATTAATCCAAAAATAAATCTGATTATATCACCACTTTGCTAAAAAAAAAACCCACCACATTTTAGAGTGTGTTAATGTTGACAAAGAACTTTCACATATTATATCATTGGAATCCTCACAGCAATCTTAATACTCAAAGTAGCTCAAAGTCATAAACAGTTTCTTCACTCCTTACACATCAGGAAGCAAATGCTTTTTAAAAAGTCCATCAGGCTTTACTCCAGCAGCTGAGTTAATCTCTCCAGACAACAGAGAAGGTAGATCATCTGAACTCTCTGAGAAAAGATGTTTATTTTTCCCATGATCCACTTTATTGTCCTGGCTATTAGGCATGCATCCATTTTCTCAGGAATTAATTTGTCAAAAAAGAAGACTGTTAAGGTAACACCTATAATGAAATTTGCCATTGTTTCACTACTTCCTATAATAAAAATGAATACTTACTAAAGAGGGTCCTCATACAAGCCAAAAGCAATAATCACAATGATTATAACAGGTAACTAAACTAAACTGACTAATGTGACAGTATGGCTGAAGAGCAATAGCTTATTTGTTAAAATTTTATTAGATGGAAAATTCTCTTAGATTTTTCTTTGTGATTAATAGTTATTACTGTGGATGAACCTCTGAAATTCATAGCCAGAAATTTATGTTTTTTTATTAAAGAAGTAAGGAAATGTCAAAAAATCCATAACCTACTATTTACATCAGTGTGATTCTTGTAATATGTGTATTTACCTGATGACTTTAGGATTATTTTAGCATAAAACCATGAGGCATCTACTCGAGAAGTTTTTTCAAAGTTTCTTCTCTATTGATCCTTTCCCATTTCTTTCATGGATATACTTATTATTCAAAAAGTAGAAAATAAGCCTGGATATTAATTCAGATGACTACTGAGATCTAAGCTAAAAGTGTTCTTTAAAAAATTCAATGGTCTCCTCAACCTTTTTGCAGAATTAATTTTCAAGTGTCTGTGAAATTCATCTGAGGGGATTTTGACTGTCAGAGGTAGCAAGGCAAGTTCAGAGAAGATGAATAGCATGTCATGAATATAAAATTATAAAACCGTGCATGTGAAGTAGATTCAAAGTGGATTCATTTAAATTGGAACAAAAGAGGAGATTTGGGTTATTGCAAGCACAATTGCTGCTTTTCAGATCATGGAAAATAAGAACAAAAACAAAACATTGCCCATCAAAAATATCTTAACCTTTAACAGCTTTAATTCATTTTTTCTAGGTCCCCCTGCCATTTTCAAAGGTAAAACAATACCAACTAAAAGCTACTCTCTTATGAAATTTGGCGTCTTTCCAGTTTTTGGAAAATTCTAAGTTTTAAGAAAAATCTGTGGATATTTGGAATCACTGATAGAAAGCTATATTTGTTTTTTCTCTAGATTGATTTGCTTCCTATTCTATCCTATTCTACAAACATTAGCTGATCCTTACATATCACTATGTGCCAAACATTGTTCTAAGGGCTTTATTTATGTTAACTCATTTATTTCCTACAACAACCCTAAAAGGTTATTATAGGAATTAAACTAATATTATTGGCTTATTTCACAGATGAGTGCAGAGAGGTTAAGTAACTTTCCTAATGTCACACAACTAGAAAGTACTGCACTCAAGGTGTCATTATTACTATGCTGAAAACAATGATACCCAGTGAAAATATTATGCCTTATTAATTTTCCCAACTCTAATGACTGCAATCAATATTTTGATAATCTCAGTGGGACAAACTAGAATTTGTCCAGAGGCAGGTAATCAAGTTGATGAGTAGTTGAGAGAGGCATCAAGTAGAAGCTAGATATCAACCCATGAGAATTAGTGTAGTAAGGGTCCTACAGGCTCTATCCAGTTCTAAGAATCTAGAATTCCAAGTACATCACTAAATTTTGATGATGATCAGCTGCATAAAGAAGTCATCATAAGAAAAAGAAATAGGGAATATTCTGTATTTCCACTGAGCTGATGTCCTTGGGCCAAATTTTGTGGAGTACATTCAGTGGCTGCCTTGGAAAGCTTACAATTCTTCCAATGCTCTTTAGTTGGTAAACAATAGTTAGAATTTATTTTCCTGCCCCAAAGAAGGATTTTTCACAATAATATTCCAGTGGGAAGTCTTCTGTGTACTACAAAGCAACAAATCACCATTGTGTGATAGAGAATAGAAGACACAGCAATAAGTAGGATGACCACTAATCAGAAGTTTGCTTGGCTTATTTCTCTATAGATGTATTACATGTTATAGTTGCAAAGGTGATTATGTACAATTCTTTCAATCTTTCTCTTACACCCCAACAAATTATATTCTTTAACACTTTCATTATTATTCCAATTTAATCACTATGATTCATTTGGTCTTAGCCATTGACTAGTTTCTATATAGAAATATAAAATATGATTTGAATTCCACTGGAAATAACTATTCTAAACTTTCTTGTGTTGAATAAAAACAATATTGTAGGGGCTTCCCTGGTGGCACAGTGATTAAGAATCCGCCTGCCAATGCAGGGGACATGGGTTCAAGCCCTGGTCCAGGAAGATCCCACATGCTGTGAAGCAACTACTGAGCCTGCGCTCTAGAGCTCGTGAGCCACAATTACCGAGCCTGTGTGCTACAACTACTGAAGCCCACGTGCCTAGAGCCCATGCTCCGCAACAAGAGAAGCCACTGCAGTGAGAAGCCTGTGCACTGCAATGAAGAGTAACCCCTGCTCGACGCAGCTAGAGAAAGCTTGTGTGCAGCAACGAAGACCCAACACAGCCAAAAATAAATAAATAAAATTTTTTAAATGTATAAAAACAATATTGTAGAAAGATAATTCCTTTAACCATAAATACAATGATATAGTTGAATAGAATAACATAATAAAATAATCTAATAAAATTATTTCTCAGTCTAAGTATAAAACTCACTCCACAACAGTTTTAACACAAAGAAATATGAGTTCAATAAAATAATCTGGGTTGCAATAGGGTTGCGTTACAGTTTTTCAAGATATCTATAGAAAGCTACCACTTTGGAAAAGATTTCCACCAAAACACTATAAAATATCTTTTTAATATTTCTGGAGGCCATAGGTTTGTTTTTCCATTTGGCACTGAGAAATAAGCAATAATAATGACTCTAGAATATCAAGTACAGAAAAGACTGTTTCCCTCCTTGGCTTCTACTGATTCATAGCTAGTATATAAACTACTTGCTTTAAACTCAATGTCTTGAACTTCTTCATTGGATTTCCCACAGATGCAAATTATCCCCTCACTCCTCACCTCCATCTACTCCACACACCAGCCTCCAGGCTCATCTGCCTTCCTCCAGATCTCAAAGAACATACAACAACTCACCCAGGTGTCCACAGGGGAAATTAGAAGTCATCCTCTAATTATTGCAATAATCTCTTGACCCTCCTTGATGCCAGTCTTAGCCTTCTTCAATCCAGTCTTAGGAGTATAGCTAACGTACAAATTTGATTATCCTACTCTGATGTTTTAAGTTTCTTGTCCCCCGTGTACTGGCCCCTGCTTTTTCCTCCACACTCATCTCTTAGCACTTTCTGGCCCTTTACGTTTCTGCTACATTATACAGTTTGAAGTTCTCAGAGTGTGCCATTTTATCGCTCATCTCTGCCATTCTGTTGTTCCTCTCCTTCAAATGGATAACCCCAACATGTCTTTAGGATTCAACTTGGACCTCACTTGTCTGGACTCTTCCCCTGACTCCTTAACCCTAGGTCAGCTGAGATAACTTCACTCTTCATAGCTACTCCTATATGGTTCTCTATACTCTTCCATTTTATTGTAATTCACACTGCATTCTCATTTACCTATTTACTTGTTTGTCTCCACAAAAGTCTCTTAAACTTCTTGAGGGTGGCTGCAAGATCATGTTCATTCTTAGATCTACATCTCTTGGAAGAGTGTCCTTGAGGGTAGATCCCATGCGGTTAGTTGTTACTAAAGGTTTGTTGTTGAATAACGTTAAAAAAAGCAAAACATTATACCTTGATTTTAAATCCCAACTTCCCTCCCTATTTGCTTCCCTTAGCTGCCAACCCTATTTGTAAATGCAGATCAGCAAGACTCGTGAAACTGTGCAGTTCTTTCATTATGTACCTTCATAGCCAAGTCCTGATGACAACTTGCCAAGTGTTGGTTGACTCCTGAGCATTTTGTTTTTCTCAATTTCTGGAGTAAAAACTAGCTTCTCTGTTAATTAAGATGGAAGACTGGAGTTTATCTGCAGTTCCTACAAAGAACAGCACCCTCCCTCTTCCTATCTAGAAATACACTTCATAGATGAAGAGGTGCTTTTGTAAAAATGCCTTCCTAACTTCAAAGAAAAAATGGGCACCCATCTGCCATTTCACTCTCTTTCTGAAATAAGCATTCCACATCTAAGGACCAAGTTTTCAAAACCAGAATATAAAACACTCTATACTTGTACATTTTCTCATCATTTGATTGGTTGCTTTGACTCTTAAAATAGAAATGTGCTTTCATCTTTCTGTGATGTTTACTGCCATGACATCTGCATGGTTTTTCACACACAGCACTCTGCTGCTAAACATCATGGGATGCGGGTCAGCAGAGATGCTCTCAGGCAAAAGTGATTTTTTTTTCTCTTTAGTTCTACTGTTAAAAGAAGCTGTTGGTTGCAGTGGTAGTGAGGAATTTAGCCCAGAGAAAGAACGTTAAAATAAAGATACTATGCATCTTAATAAAATGCAGTTTACAGAAATTGTATATTGTACATATTCCATCAGAATGGAACAAAGTAATGGTAATTTCCACTTAGAGTTCTTTTTCTAATAGTCCTCTTTTATCACATTTAAAAATCTTCCACAAGGCAAAGCTGCTTTTAACTCTGCATTTCTATTCCTCTTATTCTGTGGCTACTGCATGACACATTCCTCTCCTGCAATCCTAGCTTTTGATTCTATGGCAATAATCTGGTTTCATGCACGATTCGTGCATTCATACATGAATTCAACAAATATTTACAGGGCGTTAATCATGTACTGTGCATTGAGACATATGCTGGGGCATGGAGTTGAGCTCAAAAACACGTGAGTGCAGACAGTCCCTGCCCTGAGGGAGCCCACTCTAGCGAAGCTGGACACCACGTAAAACTTTCCTTATATGGAAGACTAAATCCAACCTTTTTAGCACAGCATAAGAAACTGTTCACAATTTCACTGCAACCTAACTTCTGAGCCTCACATATATCCAGCCCCCATGTGTATCTATGTTACAGACAGTGTCCTATGTTCAGATCCCCTTCATATGCATATGCTTCTACACCTTCCTGACTTCATGCAAACTTACCTCTCTTTCAGAAATACTTGCAAGTCCTCTCTATAGTTTAATACCTACTTCTTAATGTTAACTCTTTTACGGTTTCTTTGACTCTGATCTTTGGGTAGAGTTGGCCTCTCATGGTTGAGTATTCCCACAGCTAAGAGTAGATGCTTTCTACTTTTTACTTTTATTATAATATACATATATATTACATATGTATTGTTTTATATATATATATATATTTGGTTCTCTCCCTACCCTTTACTACACTATACTTTAAGTACTCTAATATATATATATATATATATATATACTGTTATATATATATATATATATATACATATATATATATTTTTTTAATGGGTTCTCTCACTTACCCTTCCCATCCCTGCTTTCCACAACCAGTATTGGCAAAAGTGCAGTGCAGAGCTTAAAATATTACTTAAATATTACTTAAATCAATGAAATGCTGTGGGAGCACAGAAATGAATAATTGATTCTAGATGAGGAATCAGGAAAGACTTCCAAGAGGAAGGGACCTTTTCACTTAAAATTGCACCAAAATTTAAAAGTAAGTGCAAAATTATTTGTATACAAAGATAATCAAAAGACTCATAATACTAATTAAAAGGCCAGGAAAATGACACTGTATTGACACTATATTGCTCCTTTTCCTCAAGAACCAGCTTTTCTTTGCTGACCTTTTTTTCTGCTCAGACCCTGTATCTCAAAGAGCCAAACAGAGAGGTGGAGGAGAAGATGGCGGAAGAGTAAGACGCGGAGATGACCTTCCTCCCCACAGATACACCAGAAATACATCTACACGTGGAACAACTCCTACAGAACACCTACTGAACGCTGGCAGAAGACCTCAGACCGCCCAAAAGGCAAGAAACCCCCCACGTACCTGGGTAGGGCAAAAGAAAAAAGAATAAACAGAGACAAAAGAATAGGGATGGGACCAGCACCAGTGGGAGGGCGCTGTGAAGGAGGAATGGTTTCCACACACTAGGAAGCCCCTTTGCGGGCAGAGACTGTGGGTGGCGGCGGGGGGGGGAGCTTCAGAGCCGCGGAGGAGAGCACAGAAACAGGGGTGCGGAGGACAAAGCGGAGAAATTCCCGCACAGAGGATCAGGGCCGACCAGCACTCACCAGCCCGAGAGGC
>NW_020175670.1:603112-658351 GCF_003031525.2 Neophocaena asiaeorientalis asiaeorientalis
CAGACGCCCTCCAGCGACCTACACGCAGAGGCGGGACTAAATCCAAAGCTGAGCACCTGGGAGCTGTGAGAACAAAGAAGAGAAAGGGAAATCTCTCCCAGCATACTCAGAAGCAGCAAATTAAAGCTCCACAATCAACTTGATATACCCTGCATCTGTGGAATACCTGAATAGACAACGAATCATCCTGAATTGAGGAGGTGGACTTTGAGACCAAGATTTAAGCTTTTTTTCCCCTTTTCCTCTTTTTGTGAGTGTGTATGTGTATGCTTCTATGCGAGATTTTGTCTGTATAGCTTTGCTTCCACCATTTGTCCCAGGGTTCTATCCGTTTAAATAACTTTATTTTACTTTATCTTCTTTCTTTCTTTCCTTCCTTCCTTCCTTTAGACAACAAATCATCCCAAATTGAGGAGGTGGACTTTGAGAGCAAGATTAATGATTTTTTCCCCTTTTTTCTCTTTTTGTGAGTGTGTATGTGTATGCTTCTGTGTGAGATTTTGTCTGTATAGTTTTGCTTCCACCATTTGTCCCGGGGTTCTATCCGTCCATTTTTGGTTTTGTTTTTTTAAATTTTTTTCTTAATAATTATTATTTCTTTTAATAACTTTATTATATTTTATTTTACTTTATCTTCTTTCTTTCTTTTTTCCTTCTTTCCCTCCTTTCTTCCTCCCTCCCTCCTTTCTTTCTCTCTTTCCTTCTACTAATTCTTTCTTTCTACTTTTTCTCCCATTTATTCTGAGTCGTGTGGATGAAAGGCTCTTGGTGCTACAGCCAGGAGTCAGTGCTGTGCCTCTGAGGTGGGAGAGCCAACTTCAGGACACTGGTCCACAAGAGACCTCCTAGCTCCACGTAATATCAAATGGCGAAAATCGCCCAGAGACCCCCATCTCAACACCAGCACCCAGCTTCACTCAACGACCAGCAAGCTACAGTGCTGGACACCCTATGCCAAACAACTAGCAACACAGGAACACAACCCCACCCATTAGCAGAGAGGCTGCCTAAAATCATAATAAGTCCACAGACACCCCAAAACACACCACCAGACTTGGACCTGCCCACCAGAAAGACAAGATCCAGACTCATCCATCAGAACACAGGCACTAGTCCCCTCCACCAGGAAGCCTACACAACCCACTGAACCAACCTTAGCCACTGGGGACAGACACCAAACACAATGGGAACTACGAACCTGTAGCCTGCAAAAAGGAGACCCCAAACACAGTAAGATAAGCAAAATGAGAAGACAGAAAAACACACAGCAGATGAAGGAGCAAGATAAAAACCCACCAGAGGAAGACAAATACCGTATGCTAGCACATATATATATGGAATTTAAGGGAAAAAAAAAATGTCATGAAGAACCTAGGGGTAAGACAGGAATAAAGACACAGACCTACTAGAGAATGGACTTGAGGATATGGCGAGGGGGAAGGGTAAGTTGTGACAAAGCGAGAGAGAGGCATGGACATATATACACTACCAAACGTAAGGTAGATAGCTAGTGGGAAACAGCCGCATAGCACAGGGAGATCAGCTCGGTGCTTTGTGACCACCTGGAGGGGTGGGATAGGGAGGGGGGGAGGGAGGGAGACGCAAGAGGGAAGAGATATGGGAACATATGTATATGTATAACTGATTTCACTTTTTTATAAAGCAGAAACTAACACACCATTGTAAAGCAATTATACTGCAATAAAGATGTAAAAAAAAAGAGCCAAACAGCCTCCTGAAATAAAGACACATTTGAAATCTGTATCAGTGGTTTTAGTCTCTTAGATATAATTTTATAAATTAATAATAGACAAACATGATCCTGCATGAGTTATTATCTTTAAAGTGTTATTAAATAGGGCTTCCTTGGTGGCGCAGTGGTTGAAAGTCTGCCTGCCGATGCAGGGGACACAGGTTCGTGTCCCGGTCTGGGAAGATCCCCCATGCCGCGCAGCAGCTGGGCCCGTGAGCCATGGCCGCTGAGCCTGCGTGTCCGGAGCCTGTGCTCCGCAACGGGAGAGGCCACAACAGTGAGAGGCCCATGTACCGCAAAAAAAAAAAAAAAAATTGAAATGTTATTAAATAAATATTCCTTAACAAAATTTCCTCCAGAAATAATTTTATAGTTATTTGATTTTTGTTGCACTTTAATTAGAAATAGGTCCCCATTCTCTGAAAATGTAAAACAAAATAGCATTCTCTTGAATTCTCTTAAGTCTTTGAAACTCTGAGCATATAATTTTAATATAAAAAATAACTGAAATAAATCTACATAGTCTGATTGCTTTATTATATTTCTCTTCTGATAATCTCTAAATGTGGTTTCCAGTGTAAAATAGAATATAAATATTCTTAATTCAAACCATGTAGGCAAATTTACAACTAAATACCTCTTTTGTAATCACTAAATAAGGCATTTAACTAAGAATGTTGTTTACAGAAAAGTGTTTGGTTGACTTTTTTAAAGTGAATTTAACGCTCATTAAAGCAGAGCACTGACAGCTCTAGATATCTCTTGGACATACTTGTAGAAGCGAACACAATTTTTCCTTCATCCTATAGTGATTTCTCCCAGTTTCTTGCTCAAAAACTACCCAGAAACCCTAGAGAAATGTCTCTGCAGGTGTGCTGAGTGAAGATTTTTTTTAAATCCCAGCTGAAATATATCTTGCTTCTGTAGCATCTAAAGGACAGCATGGGGTTCTGAGGCCTGCAGACAATGAGCAATCCATTCACTCAGAAAAGCTTTTTAGTATATTTTTTAGCATGAACTTTATTTGTATTTAAGAGGAGAGGTACAGTTTTAATGATCACTATGAACTTCCATCAGCAGGTAGACATCTTTGTCTAGGTCAAGGGAAGAGCAAGGAACTGGGTAGAGATACCTTGCCATTGGGGTAATTCATAAGATATGTTCCACTACAGTTCATATTCTGTCCTTGGAGAGATGAAAATCAATCACTATAACAGTGACTCTCAGTCTTTCTTTTATTTAATACACCTGAGGAATATGACCAAACTCCTATTTCCCACCAGGCACAGTGGCCTGAGGTCATGATGTTGGTATGTTCCTACTATTTGAGAAACACTGCTCTGTAATTTATTTAAGTGTTTTCTCCTTTGATGGAATTGTCACACCAAGATGGAGATTATTTACCATGGCTGTACCTATACAGTCTTGTTACCTATATTGTCAAATGTGAAAGAGAGTAGAAAGTACTTTGTCCTGCCCCAGAAGCCAGAACTATAACCAATGGAGGGAAATCACTGAAACTTAGCTTTCTTTTCCCTTGAGTGTACAGAGCTGCTCAACAATAAGACACAACCAATAATGTAAAGGATTGCTTCTGTAGAGCTGCATTGTCTTTCAATGAAAATTTTAAGAAGATACTAAGTGATATCTACCTGGGGTTATTACAGAAAAAAGAACATGTTCCATTGGGAAAATCCTGATTGGTATCACAATACAAGTGTCACAATACGGTAGTACAACATCACAGTACCTCACCTCACTCACTAGCACATCAATTTCTTAAACAATTATTTAACCTTAGGCAATTTATAGAAACCTGACTCACGGTGAGTCAGTCAATTTTTTTTTCTTTGCGGTACGCGGGCCTCTCACTGCTGTAGCCTCTCCCGTTGCGGAGCACAGGCTCCGGACGCGCAGGCTCAGCGGCCATGGCTCACGGGCCTAGCCGCTCCGAGGCATGTGGGATCTTCCCGGATCGGGGCACAAACCCGTGTCCCCTGCATTGGCAGGCAGACTATCAACCACTGCGCCACCAGGGAAGCTGGAGTCAGTCAATTTTTAACCTCCACGTGTGTCTATAGTGTTGTGAGATTAACATGATATAATGAATATTAATGCTTGTTTTGGAACCTAGTCCTATTGGATGCTATGAAATATAACGCATCTTCAGCCTTATGTTATAAATCAGTTATGTTATAAATCAGCCTTATGTTACAAATCAGCCTTATGTTATAAATCAGTCTCAATACATTACCGTTAGGACTGTCATTTGGAAAAACTTAAACAAAACAATAAAATAACATTTGATAGAAACCCTAATTAGGGAAAGAAATAGTTCCAAATGACAGATAGCAGAAGGGTTTGGAGTTCTTCCTCTGTGAAAATGACAACATTCACTTATAAAGTTTTATAATAAAATGCCAACCCGGTAATGAGCTCTTTGAACTAGGTACAGTAAATCAATACCCCCCCCAAAGTAAATGATACCTATATTGATTTGGGGTGAGACAGGGAGACAACTCCAGGGAAGCCTTGGCAAATTTTAATGAAGCTGAAATGGAAATAAAGGTAGAAGAAAGAAAAAATTTAACTGAAAAACACTTGTGTGTGTGTGTGTGTGTGTGTGTGTGCTGACAAACTACATTCCATATTACTATGCTAATTTTTAGTAATAGAGAAATGAATGACAGCAGTTGTGTCCAATGCACTTTAAGAAGAGGCTGTGGAAAGACAGGTCATGTGCCACTAAGTATTGAATATAACCCAGTTTGACAAGACCAGATGAGTGCTACAGTGTGTCAAGTTTCATAATCACAGATACTACTGCATTGCTAAGTTTTTGAGAAATAAGCTGGAAGTACTGAGAGATCTTGGATTAGAGAAAGACTAATCATAAATCTAAGTAACACAAGATTAACTATAAAATTCCTGGTTTGTGTAGAAATTCATACGTTGTTTTAAAAATCTTTTACCTGGGATCCATTGAATATAAATGTCATGAGATCAAGAAGAGAATAAACATTTAAGGTTATTCCCTCTTTTAATTCTAATATCATTTTTATTCATTTATTCAATAAATATGTATTAAGCACCAATTACATGCCAGACAACATTCTAGGTACAGGAGAATCAGCAATGAATAAAACAGAAAAACTCCATGTACTAATGAGCCTTACATTCTAATGGAAAGAGAAAGATAATGAACAACAGAAATAAGTAAAATATATGTAAAATGGTTTTGTATATTTTATATAAAAGTGACGTGACAAAAAATAAAGCAAAAAAATTGAAATTGGGTGGAAGTGGGAGGTTTCAATTCCAATTTATTTGTGGTCATGGAATATTCTCTTAATGGGAGTCACTGGAACAAAGACCCATATAAGGCATACAGGCGAGTCCCCAGCTATCAAAGTAAAGAGATTTTTAGTCACAGGGACACCAAACCCCAAGTCCTGAAGCAGAAGCCTGCCAGGTGAGTTCTAGGAAGAGCAAGGTGGTCAGTGTGGCTGGAGAAGGGGAAGTGAGGGGGAGAAGAGTAGGGGATAAATTCACAGGAAATGATGGGACAGATGGCATGGGGCCTTGAAGGCCATGATGAGTTTCGTTTTCACTCCGTTTGAGATTGGAAGCCACTGGAGGATTCTGAGCAGAAATGAGACATGATCTGTTTTGTTTTGTTTTTAATAGGGTCACTCTGGATGCTATTTTGAGAAGAGAATGTAAGCAATCACGGGCAGAAGAAGGGAGACCCAACATATTAGTCACATTGGTTTTCTCTTGCTGCTGTAACGAATGACAAGAAACTTAGGAGCTTAAAATAGTACAATTTTGTTATCTTACCGTTCTGTAGGTTAGAAGTCTGCACACGTTTCTCTGGGCTAAACTCAAGGTGTCAGGAGGGCTGGTTCCTTTCTGAAAGCTCTAGGGCAGAATCCATTTCCTGGCTTTTTCCAGTTTCGAGTGGCTGCCCATATTCCTTGGCTCGTGACCTTTCCTCCACATTCAAAACCTGCAAAGCTGCATCTCTCTTAATGTCCTTTCAGTGGAACGGCTCACTCTGACTCTGATCATTCTTCTTTCTTACCACATGCTGGAAATGTTCTCCATTTTTAAGGACCCAGTGATTAGATTGCATTTACCTGGGTAATTCAGGATAATGTCTCCATCTCAAGATCCTTAACTTAATCTTATCTGCAAAGTCCCTTTTGCCATCTAAGGTACCATATTCACAGGGTCTAAGGACTAGGACATGAGCATCTTTAGGAAATGGGATGGAGAGACATGATTCTGCCTACCGCACACATTTACCACAATCTACTTTTTACTTATATTATTCTTATTTGTGCATGTACCTTGTTCCCTTTACAAAACCACTTATTCTCTGCAGGGTTCAACTTGGTGGGTCTATTTCACCTCGGTAGCCATGTCTCGTTTCCAGTGCCTAGTCCCTTCTCGGCTGGCCTGTCTCACTGCCTACTTAGCTTGCAGTTTCCATTGTAATCAGCAAAAGGTAAGGCAAAATAGAATAATAATAGAATCCCAAAGACTTCTAGGATCTAAAATCAATTACAGGGTATAGGAGGCTGTATTTACTCTCCAGGCATAGGAATTTTTGTATTCACACTGGCATGGTCATAGAAAAGGGATCCCTGAAGATTATGAAAGTATGCGAGACCACCATCAGTGTGAAGGCAGGACAGACTATATGACATATGGAGTTGTGTTTCCAGCTCTAGGACTCCATGACAAAAGTCTCTTAAATGAATAAAAATGGGCTCACTAAAAGCAAAGTGAAATATTTGTCATTAGTCTACTCTAAGCACTTTATATTTTCAAAGATTTTTCATTGTTCCTCAAACATGTGGTTAGTCTATCAGATGTTTCCCCCCCCGATAAAGTTTAATATAAAGGAATGATTCTCATTTAAATTCCAGGTAAGGATGACCCATGGCTTACGGAATCTGATGCATGTGACTGATCTTTGGAATGAAAGTCCTCATTAAGTTATCAAAGATAATAGTCACTTCCATTGAAGAATAAGACGATTTGCAAAGAATACATTAATATCCACATCTGTGATATTTTGAGAGAGAGTAACTCAGCAGTGACCGCTACTGAAAGTGACTGAAAATGTGAAGATTAAAAGATTAGTATGAATCAAGAATCAGTTTATGAATTTCATGAGTCATAAGTGTTCGCAGTGTTTCTGCCAGGCCTCACCAGCCTGCAGGTACAAATGGTATGGGGTTCAGAGTTGTCATTGTGTTCCAACAGCCCTTGCTCCCCATTTGCACATACATGACACCTCCTCCTTATAAACTTCTCAAACATGCACTTGAACCAGGCTTCTCAGCTGTAGTCTTTATTTGCTAAGCAGAGTACCTTTCCTCTTTTCTTGTCCTGGACCTCTTTTCTGGGAACTGCAGAATTGTTCATGTGTTGTCTCGTGAACACAGACTGCTGTCACCCTTGCCAGGTACGGCCACTGGGGGCTTGTGGTACTTCTGTTGGTCTGTCATGTCTGCTGGCACCTGCCTAACCCCACCATCGCTTCTGGGACATTCAAGTTGCCAGAGTTGTTTAGAGTTCTATCAAAATGAGAAAGTGCATTTATTCCTCCTTTCTACGTAAACTCTGTTAAATATTCTTTTGAAGGGGTTCCAAAGCATTGTGCCTCACGTCTTACTACGTTTAGTGAATGAGTGAATGACTTTTAAGTTTGCATTTAGCAGTCCTATTCGTTACCAAACCCTCAGACAAATACTGTGCTGTATCAGGGATTTTTTTTTCTACGCTAGGTTTTTCTGCCTTGACATTTTTTTCCCTTGCATCTTCTCAAATTCTCATTCAAGTTGGCCCCTAGCAGGTGTGGTTTACCAGTTCAACAGACACACTCCAGACTTTCAATCCTAATAGGAAATATAGCTTAAGCTAAAGCTTGGACCCTCTACACATGTAAAAGACTTAGATTAATTAAACAGTGAAGTCTGAAAATTATGTGATTAGAATAAAACTTATTTCATTCCTACTTTTTCAAAACTGTGTTTAAAAATTTTTTGTTTTCTAGCATGTTTTTTTCAACTACTGCCCAAAGAGCTGCTCTGGTTGAAAGAGGATAAGTCTCTATAAAACCAGGTGTTTAAGATAATGGTAAGACCTGTGGTGGGGCATTGATCTCCATCATTATTTGAAATAACAGAGCAGTGACTACAGTTAAACTGTGAATAAAGTCAGAAACTAGTCGTGCCAACTGATATCTATAACATGACCTCAGATTCACATATTCCTTCCTTCAGTTATTTGTTCATTCAGCAAATGTTTAATAAATTCTGAAGACGTTCCAGGCCCTTCTGAATTTCTGCAGATTAATGGTGAGCAAAAGCAAATGTAATCATACAAATTAAGGCATAATTACAGTGACAAATGCTATAAAGAAAGGGGCTATGAGGGACCGTGGGGAGAACAGATCCACAGTGTGGCCAGAGGAAATCTCTCTGAGGCAGAAATAATTGAACAGAGATAGGTGGGATGAGTGGGATTTAATCAGGGGAAAAAGGGAAAGGAAACATAGCTCAGACAGAGACCCCAGTGTGTAGGAAGGCCCAGACCAAGACTCTGAAAGGAGGCTACGTAGATGGAGGGCAGAAAGGGACCAGGGAGGGGCATTGTGTTCAGTGAAGCTAGTGGAGAAGCCGGGGAAGAACATGAAAAGAACATGAAAAGACTTGGAAGAATTTAGTCTTTATCCTAAATGCAGCTGAAAGAGGAAAAATTTATGTCTGGTAGGTAGGATGTGGGGAGGGCAGGAAAAATCTGCAGGACTTGGTAATGAACTGGAAATGGGGAGGAGAGAGAAGACCACGGTGACTCCTAGCCTTGAGGAACAGAATGAATGGACGGTTGTGGCACTCATTGGGCCAAGAGGCTGATTGGAGGGGAGAGTCACGAGAAAAGTTTCTTTTTTTTTTTTAATTTTTATTTTCTATTGGAATATAGTTGATTTACAGTGTTGTGTTAGTTTCAGGTGTACGGCAAAGTGATTCAGTTACACATACACATATATCCATTCTTTTTCAGATTCTTTTCCCATATATGTTATTACAGAGTATTGAGTAGAGTTCCCTGTGCTATACAGTAGGTCCTTGTTGGTGATCTATTTTATATACAGTAGTGTATATATGTTAATCCCAAACTCGTAATTTATCCCTCCGCCTGCCTTTCCCCTTTGGTAACCGTAAGTTTGTTTTCAACGTCTGTGAGGTTGTTTCTGTTTTGTAAGCTCAGAATGTTACCACTTTAATACAGGGAGGAAGACTGTCATGTAAAGAAATAACTTGACCCTGTTATCTGGATATTTATCTCTCCCTTCTGAACCTAACACGGGTTCTGATATTCAGTGAGAGTTTAACAATGAGCTATTACAAGGTTTCTCAAGCTTAGCACTGCAGACTTTTCAAGCAGGACAATTCTTTGTTGTGGGAGCTGTCCTGTGAATTGCAGGATGTTTAGCAGCATCCCTGGTCCCTACCCACTAGGTGCCAGTAGCAAGCAGCTTTCTCCTTAGATGTCACAACCAAAAATATTTCCAGACACAGCCCAGGGTCCCCTGGGGGACAAAATTGCCCTGTGGGATAAATGAACTGATCATATTAAAATATGATTAGTGCTATTATTGAGCTGTATGCAGTGGGACCAGACTATAAGAAATCTATACTCTTCGAGGAGATAGAAGACACTGCCTGGAAAAGTCTCATAGAAGAGGTGATACTTCGGGTGGCCCATGATGAAAGAGTAGAAAAGAACTACGTAGAAAAAAGCCATTCCTGGCAGGCACACGTGTATGCTTCATGCTGTAAGACATGTGCAGGCTTGACTGCTCACCCCAATGCTACACTGGTCCATACTTTCTTGTCCATGCACTCCTATCTTTTTGAGGTCTTTGGGTAAAGTTTGCTTATATCCACACCTTTATTGTATTAGGTTCTCTAATCTTTAGTAGTTAGAGAGACAGAACTTCTTTTTATTTCTCTGAAGGCTTGAGATCAATAGAAAGGGTCAGCATAAGCCAGGGTTCCTGTCCTTAATTCTTGAGGGAAAGAAAAGATAATCAAGGTGAGACCACACCAACTCCAAAATATTCTAATATGCTATAGCTAATACCTCAATAATTTGCCCAATGTTGTGTCTGTCAGGTCAGCTGCCAGGAAAATATCCATCAGTTTAATTTTCACCCAACTTCTTCACTTTACCTTGTCCTCCTACCATCAGATTCCAGTTCTGCACCATCCTTGGATTTGAATGTTTCAGATGACTAAGAGGAAACACTGTAAAATGGCTTTATATGACAAATTTTATGCAATTTTGTAATCTAAAATAGATGGGGGAGTCTATTGTGGGAAAGGCTGGTTACAATTGATTGTATTAGACATTTTCTATTTCATGAAATTAATAACATGTCATTCAAACTTCTTTGCTAACAGCTTACTTTCAACTTCTTACCCCTTAGATGGGTCCTGTATGGCATTAATAACTTTCCCAATCATAGTAGTAATTGTTTTTACATTCAACTAAAATGTCTGATAACGTTAGCAGTTTCCTGATTAAAAAACGTACTGAAGGAAGAATAGTCACAAATGTGATAGAACTAAAATGACATTAGGCAGAAATTATTCTCTAGAATTATCAAAGGAAGACATGTGGTTTCTGCCCTAAATCTGCTACTTGCAAATAATTTGATAACAATTGGGATATTTTTACTACCTACTTCCATGTAGTTTCTGTTATCCTCCCAGATTTTAATAGTATAAAATGTAACCATAGTATATGAGTAATAATTCTTTTTTATCCATCAGACAAAACTGACCATATATCTTATTACTGACTATCTGATTATGTGATTACAAGTAATATTAGAATCCTTAAACAATTTATTATTTTCTCCTTTATTTATAAAACATTGTATGTTTCAGACCTTCTATTTAAAGCCTCTTGATGCTATATGTTTTTTTAACATATATATATTTGATTTTCATATATTCTCCACTCAAACTCTGTGAAAGAGTAGGAATTAGTATTCTCAATTTCCTATTTCTCAATTTCCTATTTCTCAACCATTGAGAAAATAGTCTCAAATGGTTACACATAACCCACTTCAGACTGGCACTTTGAGGTGAACTGGATTAGAACACAGCTCTTTGTTTCCCAAAGTCAAGGCTTTCCCCCATAAACTCACGTACTATTGAGAAAAGGCAGATTATGGGGACTTGCTGAGGCAGAAAGGGAGAATGATGAGCTGCACTTTTAGGAATAAAATCTAAGGACACAGTCCACTGAATCACGTTAGAACCTCAGAAGTACAAAAATGGCTGGAGAACAGAGATCCCCAAAGGGAAAAACATCTAAGTTTTTAAAGATATTTCCTTTACCTCTTTCCCCAGTCCAATGTTTGTGCTTGTGATTAATAGTGAAACACATGAAAATTTCTTTGTGCTTCAAAAAGAAAAGCTGGAGTATTAAAGACAAATATAAGATTAAAGACTTAAGTGTAAGACATGACACCATAAAACTCCTAGAAGAGAACATAGGCAAAGTATTCTCTGACATAAGTGATAGCAATATTCTTTTAGGTCAGTCTCCCAAGGCAAAAGAAATAAAAGCAGAAATAAACAAAGGGACCTAATCAGATTTATAAGCTTTTTCACAGCAAAGGAAACCATAAACAAAACAAAAAGACAACCTACGGACTGGGAGAAAATATTTGCAAACAATGTCACAGCCAAGGGATTAATTTCCAAAATACACAAACAGCTCATACAGCTCAATATCAAAAAAGCAACCCAACCAAAAATAGGACAGAAAACCTAAACAGACATGTCTCCAAAGAAGACATGCAGATTGGCCAGTAGGCACATGAAAAAATGATCAACAACTGTTCATTATTAGAGAAACGTGAATCAAAACTACAATGAGGTATCACCTCACACCAGTCAGAATGGCTATCATCAAAAAGTCTACAAATAATAAATGCTGGAGAGGGTGTGGAGAAAAGGGAACCCTCCCACATTGTTGGCAGGAGTGGAAATTTGTGCAGCCACTGTTGAAAACATATGATCCAGCAATACCAATTCTAGGTATTCATCTAATTTGAAAAGATGCATGCACCCCAATGTTCATAAAAGCACTCTTTGCAATAGCTAAGACATGGAAGCAAACTAAAAGTCCATCAACAGATGAATGGATAAAGAAAATGTGGTACACACACACACACACACACACACACACACACACACACACACTGGAGTATTACTCAGCCATTAAAAAAGAATGAAATAATGCCATTTTCAGCAACATGGATGGACCTGGAAATTATCATAGTAAGTGAAGAAAGTTAGACAGAGAAAGGCAAATATTATATATCACTTATATGTGGAATCTAAAAAATAGTACAAATAAATTTATTTATAAGACAGAAACAGACTACAAACATAGAAAACAAACTTACGGTTACCAAAGGGGAAGGGAGGGAGGGATAAATTAAGAGTATGAGATTAACATATATACACTACTATATATAAATACATAAACAATAAGGGCCTACTGTGTAGCACAGGGAACTATATTCAATATCTTGTAATAACGTATAATGGAAAATAATCTGAAAAATTATATATATAATAGTATATATATAAGTATATATATATGTAAAAAACTGAAACTAACAATATGGCTGTATACCTGAAATTAACAATATTGTAAATCAGCTATTTAATCAGTCTCTATTTCTGCTTTGCAAATAAGATCACCTATATCATTTTTCTAGATTCCACATACATACAATGTAATATTACTCAGCCATTAAAAGGAACAAAATTGGGTCATCTGTAGAGACGTGGATGGACCTAGAGAGTGTCATACAGAGTGAATTAACTCAGAAAGAGAAAAACAAATATTGTATATTAACACATATATGTGGAATCCAAAAATCTTATTTTTACAAAGACAGGCCCTGCAAACATTGGCTACAGCTAGGAAATATTACAGGTAATAGATCGCTTTGTGAAGTCAGGCAGGCTGATGGAATGATGGTCAGCAGCTTAGTCTTTGGATGGGCAGTAGCAGCTGCTGGTTCAGTGGTTAATGCATCATTTGTTAAATATTTAATACAATAAGAATTCCATGCTAATGGGTCCTTGTAACATCAGCTGGACTTCTCAATGACACAGCCACAAAGTAAAGAAACCAGCTCTTCTTCAGGGTTCCAGGCTGGAGCCCACATGGTTCTTCCATAGGTGCTTCCTGCTTCTCCAGCCTCATTCCTACCACTTTTCTTCCTCTTCCTAAGCCTGGCCATGCAAACATGCCAGGCTCTTCCACTAGGATTCATCACTGGCTTTTCTCCCAGCCTAGTACTCCTGGTCTTTACATTTCTAGGTGCTTCCCCTTCTCCAGGTCTCAGTTTAGAGTCACTTCCTTACACAGGTCTCCCTCGTCTCCCCATTTAAAGTCATTTTTCTTTGACCTGGATGTTCCTATCTCAGCCTCTTATATGCAGTATTGCATTTGTTTATTGTTTGCCCCCTTCCATGAGGGCAGTAATTATGCTCTCTTAGTGTTCAATAAACGTCTGCTGAAGGAATTCTAATGCCTCACATTTTTCTGAAAGTAGGAAAAGCAGTCAACTTTCTAATTTTCAAGTGCATTCATGGAGTGGATATCTTATACAATTTCATGTTTCTTGCCCTCCATCACTTCCGCTAACCACCATAGTAAATAAGAATTAAAATATTTCCCAGATTAACATTTCCATGTAATATCATGACATATAGAAATTACCATTTTAATATACGTATAATTAAGAAGGAACTATTTCTCCCAGGCCCTAAGTAGGTTCCTAGGCTGCAAAAGCACCGCTAGCTTCTTTGTATCCAAAGTTTGCTACCTCCTATTGAATGGTATGCTAAGTGCTTTACACACATTTTCTTCCTCAGTTCCTCAAATAATCCTACATTAAGTTTTATTATCTTAATTTTTCAAATGAGGAAAACAAACCTTAAAACATGATGCTAATTTGAGAGAGTGCTTGTTTGTTAAGATATGTCTGACTGCAAGCTCTTTTCACCATACTATGCTGTTTCCCCAAGGTACTTTCAAAAAGTTTATTCAAAGGAAATTTTTATAATATTATGGGATCATGTAGGATTAATAATCACAGGGTTTTAAACTAGATATTCTAGGATTTGACCTTCCTGTCTGGGAAACCCTGAAAATCAGGTATTAAGGCTAACATATTTTATTGTGTCATATGTCTGGCGTTCTAGCTGAGCCTAAATTGAACTTCAGATACATCCTGGCATGTCTCATGGGTTGGTGAGGTCAAAAGATTATCATCTTTCCCCAATGTCTCTTTGCTTGTAGGGATTTATACCTGCTTATTTCCAGTAGAGAAACTTGCTTGTGGGAAGGGGAAGTCCTTGTGTGCTTGCTTGAATAGAGAGAAAAATGGTCAATAGGAACAATAGCCTGGTTTCATTACTGTGATGATTAAGTTTGTGTGTTGAGCTGACTGGTCTCATGGATGCCTGTAGAGCTAGTAAAACAATATATCTTGATGTGTCTGTCAAGGTGCTTCTGGAAGAGATTAGCATTTGATTCAGCAGACTGAGTAAAGAGATTTGCTCATTCAAATGTGGGCAGGCATTATCCAATCCATTGAGGGCCCCAAGAGAATATAAAAGTAAAGGAAGGGCAAATTCTCTCTCTTCTTGAGCTGAGCGGTCCATCTCCTACCCCTGGACACCTGAGCTCCTGGATCTTGGGCTTTGCAGCTGTGGGACTCACACAAGCAGCTCCCCTGGTGTGCAGGCTTTCAAAGTAGGACTGAATTACACCACCAGCTTTCTTGGGTCTCCAGTTTGCAGACAGCAGATCGTGGGACTTCTTGGCCTCCATAGCTGTGTAAGCCAATTCTTATAATATATCTCCTCTAACTTATATCTGTGTACATCCTCTTTCTTCTGTTTCTCTGGAGTTCCGTGACTAATACAATGACCCTATGCCATCCTCATGGATTAAGTAAAAACCGTTTGGAGAGAATTAATTCAGACAAAGGTTGAAGGCACTTCGAAAATCAATAAAGTGTTTTATGAGATATGAAAACAGCATTTCCCCACTTCCACGTGGGATCAAGCTTGGTCCCAGCACCCTAAGGACAAAAGGAAACCTAGGAACATTTCAGCGCTTTGAATATGGCAGTCATGGAGGCATCAGAAACAGGACTGAGGCTGTTCCAATAGCCTCCCAGGCACTGAAGACTGTAGGGCCCAGAGCAGGCTGCCCCAAAATGTGCCTCAATGGTTATTGATTACTTTGAATTAGTTACTTAAGAAAGAGTCAGTGCAAGAGGGACACTCTGACCCTCCTCCCTGGCTCCTTAAAGCAGCAAATAAATCTGTCACATGAGAGGGCATTCCCTGCATCTGGAGGCAGGAAGACACTCTTATCACCACAGACAGGGAATTTGGGGCTGAATTTGTTACTTATTAAATTTACTACCCCAAGCCCAAACTCTGTATAGATTCTTCACTAATGAACGCCCCCGAACCCAGGCTTCTTTGTCCTATCAAGTCCTCACAAATTTATTGTTTCGTTGAAAAATATAAGAGCTGCCCGCTTTGTTCACTTCTTAGGTCCCATTTCTATGAGACCGCCATGCACATGTATCAAAATTTGTTTCTTAAATCTGTCATGTGTCAATTCAATCATTAGTCCAGCCAGAAAGAACTCGAGAGAGGTAGAGGAGAAAATTTTCCCTTCCTGACAAGACCACTAAGAGGACTGTCTTGGAAGAAATGAGAATCTATTTGAGTGATGCCGTTAGACACCCTTGTGGACCGCAAGCCATGCTACAGCACAGATGTGGGTAATGAGCCAGTGAATTAAGAGTAGTATAATCTGACAAGTACAGGAGCATTTGTATTCACTCCATAGATCCGCGCTGTGATTTTTTGCCCTAGTTTTCAGCTCGGTTTAGCAGGTCCATTATTGATACTTCAATGACTTTTGACTTCTTCATTGATGAAGTTCTGAGTTCTGATTAGCTGAGTGATCGCAATTTCCCTTTATAAACTAATAATTTTCAACAATACTATCCTTTACCTAGCATTTGCCTTTTGTGTGTGTGTAAAAACTCTTCTAATACAAAAGAATGTACTAAAGATTTGGCTTTCTTTTTAAAATATGGGTTGTTTTATAAAATATATCTTAAGAACTATGTAACCAATGACTTTCCTGAAGGAAACTGAAAAGATTTTTGGTAAGGAAAATTCCATTTACAGTACAAAAGAACCATTAACCAATTCCCATAGACCACAAATTTATCTTTAAACAATTAAATGTTTGACTAAGAATCCTCAACATCGGAACAGTGGAAGTGGTTATCTTTAAAAATGTCACCGTACTATTCTCTGAATACTCTGAGTTCAGCTAATTATAAGAACTCTTCTTCATTTAACATAGTTTAAATGTTAATAATTTAAAGTACTTAAATCAAAGCTGTTAAGACTATGGGGATAAAAGAGTTCTCTCCAAATTGTCTTTATGGAAACAGTATACTGGCATGAGAGATTGTTATGGTAAATCACTCCTCTCTGTCACATCCTTTGGCAATGTGACATGCTACTCCTGCCATCAAGAGCTGGAGTCTATTTCTTCAACTTCTTGTATCTGGGATAGTCTTGTGACTTGCTTTGACCAATAGAATGTGGCAAAAGCAAGGCTTTGAACTCTCCCGGGCCTTAAGAGACCTTGCAACAGCTGTTCTAGCCCTCTTGGAATCTTGGGTTACCAGTCTGTGGAGGTGACAGGCCAGCTGGAGGTGACAGGTAGAGCAAGCCCGAACTGCATATGTGAATAAAACCATCTCCATCATATAAAGCCTTCAATTGAGTCATCAGATGACTGCAGCCACAGGAGTGACTCCAGATTAGACCAGCAAGAGACTTGCCCAACCCAGAGAATCATGAGGGAAAAAATTATTGTTTTAAGACACAAGATTTTGGACTGATTTGTTATACAGCAACAATAACTAAAATAATTCAAAATAATCTTTCCTTCCCTTGAAAAATAAAATCTCCTGAGAAGTGAGATTTTTTTTTTCGTTTTTGCAAACAGCCTGCTGTTCTAAATTTGTTATTTACTCTAGTTCAATATACTGTTTCAATCTCTGTCAAGTGACAATATGGTAAGTCAGAAGCAATCTGTGAACTGATGAACACAGAAAATTGTGTTGCATTAATACAAAGTGAATGTTGTTTACTTGTGAATCATTTTCACTTGTTTTAGAAGCAAAAAACAGTGTTTTAAAGGGTAAAATATAGACATAGCCACAAAAAATCTAATATAGAATATTACCATAGATTCTTTTTTTTTTTTTTTTTGCGGTACGCGGGCCTCTCACTGTTGTGGCCTCTCCCGCTGCGGAGCACAGGCTTCGGACGAGCAGGTCCAGTGGTCATGGCTCACGGGCCTAGCCGCTCCGCGGCATGTGGGATCTTCCCGGACTGGGGCACAAACCCGCGTCCCCTGCATCGGCAGGTGGACTCTCAACCACTGCGCCACCAGGGAAGCCCCTACCACAGATTCTTTTCATTAAACTTCCAATATCAAGAGGGGGAAAATATTATATAATTGGTTGACACACATTTATTGTTTTAATCACTTATTTTATTTTTTAATCACCTGTCAATGAATAAAAATATCAGATCTAGATGGAATTTTAGTGATTATCTAATAGTGACAAGTCCAACTTCTTCATTTTAGTGGTGAGGAAACTGAGGGAAAGTGGGTTAGGCATCTTACCCCAAATCATGTAATAAGTTACTGATAGCCATCTCAAATGAAGAGAAACAGAGACTCACAGGTTTATAACTTGCCCACCGTCCCACAGCTAGTAAGTGGCAGTTCTTGCTGAAATTGGTTTTGTTGATGTAGATCCCAAGAGCACAGGCCAGTTTAACAGTGAAATGGAATGTCAATGTCCCTGCCTCATCTTGAAGGGGACTTTTCCTGGCTCTGCCAGGCAACACTCTGGCTGCCTGAGCTATGTTATTTATGACTCATTCTAAATCCCTTAGCACCAGAAACAGAGTTAAGCCTGAGGGATGAGAAGCTCAGAATCAGGCAGTGTGAGAAGCCCCAAACTAATCATAGGTACCATTACAAAATTCTATTTGTGCCAAGTGCTATACTAAATCCTTCTATGAATTGTGTAAACTGACTCTAGGGAAAGGTTATTGATGTCAGAGCTGCTTATTCAGTGCATCCAAACACACACACACACACACACACATACGGAGAGAGAGAGGGAGAGATCCTGCATCAGAGATGCTTTGGTATCTATCTTGCATTTACCTTTATTGGGTGTTGACCTTGAAATGAGAGACGGGTAAGCCTAGTTTGAAGGCATATGTGAGTATAGATAGTAATCAGGTTTAGTTAGCTCGGTGGTGCTAGGTTATACTGATTACCACTTAAAATCTAGAAGACAAAAAAAGCAGCTTCCCTGTGTTTGCCTTACAAAGCCAAAACCACATATTGGCAGAAGCATTCCCACAGAAGGCTGAAATAGAAATGGCATGACATTTGAGTACAACACATTCTATTTATTTAAGCTGTAATTGATGTTTGTCCTTGAGACTTTTAATTTAATTTGTCCACCATGAAAGAAACCATAGCTACTTTACATTCATATTGATGACTTACTCCAAGAATTCCTTTTGATTAAAAAATGATCAGTTTTAATTTAAAGGAATCAAACTGTATTCCTTTTCTAATGTTTTTCTCCTTTACTGCTGAGATTTTTTCCTATGAGGCAATACAATGTTACAGCCCATACCCAGGGCTTGGGAGACAGAGTGAGCTGTCTGAGGGCCTAAAGCAGGTGGGTGATTGTAACAGGCTCTCTAGTGAGGTATGTCTTTGATCAGAAAATGAGACTAGGTGAGCAGAGGCTTGGGGAAATGCAGAACAATTATTGAGTGGTGAGTAGTAAAAGTGAGTCAGGAAGGTATCTTTAACAGGTCCTAGGTTCCCAGGGCAGAAACCAAAATTCCAAAGGACAAGTAAGCCAGGTCTTAGTAAGCTCTGGTGCGGGGCAAGGAGATGAAGAGTTTTAGAGTGGGGTGAGGTAGCTAGCAATGTGATGGAGCAGTACTGACCCACACTGGAGTGCCTGACCAAAGACACAGCGAAGATCTGAGAGGGGCCGGCCGGCCCTGTTTTCAGCACTGATCAGTTTGCCTGGAGGAGCCTCTAACCCCAGGACTTAAATGTGAAGCTTTTGATGCACATTTTTTACTTTATTCTGATAATCAGTGGGAAAGTTGGGTGGCATACATAATCGTCAGCTTTAGAAGAGCATACATTTCACAAAATAAGATATTAAGAAAAGCTGCCGGTTACTACAAATTAAAAGGAACTCAAGTTTTGCCTCCCTTGTAGTAATATATAATACATATGTGTGCATTCATGTGTGTAACTAACAATAGTCTCAAGAATGTAAAGTCTAAAACATGCAATGGGAAGCATGAGTTGGTGTCTCCCACCAACTGAAATGACCTGCTTTGTAAAGCGGAGGACATTATCAAGGCCTGCGTTTCAAGTCATCGTTATATCACTGAGCATTCAACTATTACAAGACTAATGGTCTCTTAAATTCATCTAGTGCTGTATTTATTCAGGTGTGCTTGCCAAAGGCTTGTTGGAAGTAGGGTAATCTATCCTTTTTTCTTTTCCTTTGTAAAAGCGTACCATCAATCAGGACATTTCTGTAGCACTTTAGCAGGAGAGATCAGGGTAGCCTATTATTCATGAGTATCTGATAATTTCACACACCCTATTGCATCTAATCTCTCATTACAGGCAGTATTAAAGTGAATTCCCTGATTTCCCCATAAGCTTGGCCATCTATTGAATTGGTGATGTCAATAGAAGTTCAGAATGACCTATTTATAAAGACAGAACATTGTGATGAACAAGATCGTTCCTTTAGAAATGAGAATCTAGACATTCTCAGATATTTATGAAACGAGGTGCTAACTATTCTGCATGTATCAATGAAAGACACTGCACAGTATTTTAGGGAAGAGAGACCTTAGAAATAATATATCTCAACACCCGTATTTGAAATTAAGAAACTAAGACTCACAGACAACAGTGATGTGCCAAGGTATGGGGCAGAGCACAGAATCCTAACCCATTACACTTCCTGCTGTGCTGATTTCCCTCCAAATGAGGGACATGTCCTACATATGTGAGGCAAGGTAATTTTAAGTCATGTAAGAAATAGCAGAGAATGACACAGTGAACAAATTACTCTCTTTTTAAATATCTTGCTATATTTCTGGTTTACATCTGGTAGAAAGCCTAGGTATAAAACTAGTGTAATTTTCGATGCTCTGTAATAGCTACTAGTCTCTGATTTTAACAGAGAGTAGGTCAGAGACATAGCAGGCAGCAGCATCTAGCTAGAATTTAATGGCATTATTTTTATTGAATTTATTTTTGAAGCTATCTTCTATTTCTCAAAGTATTTATTTTCCATTTACAGCAGTGATAGAAAGTTTCATTTTAAAAATAAATTAATTTTGGTAACAGAATAGAGTTGATATAAAATATTATGTAAATAATAACTCAAGTGATCCTCAGCTTTTGCAAAAATCATGAAAGTGACATCAGATGACTAGAGTTGCATGAAAGCATATATGTCAATATCATTTATACCACTAACTCTAAATTTATAAATTCTTATTTATATTTTTAGAACTTCATGTATTATCTAAAGTTATTTGCATCTACTTAATAATTTTGTAAAATAAGCAAGCATTACGCTCTCTATTTTACAGTGGAAGAGAAATAAAACAACTTATATATGATTACAAAACAAACAAATGAGAGAGCCCCAAGAAAAGTTAAATTCATTTTCTCCTGAGGTTATTCTGCCTGGTACACAGCCCACTCTTGTAGACAGAAGGAATCTTGTCCCACAAGTCAATGAAAATGGAAAGTTTGCTATACAAAACAGCCAGTAGGTATTGAATGGATTTTCGTGGGTTCTAATGTCTAATGCTAGGTAAAGCCATAGTAGTACCTCCTGTCTAAAACATTCAATTCATTAAAATTGGATAAATTGAGATTCATCAACCATTGAGTAAGAGGGAGATGAAGGAAGAGATATACTTTTTAAAGTATAACATTACGGTTCTTTTCTTTTTTACCGTGACATCATGGGCAGGTTTATTTGGGTTTGTTTATTTGCTTGTTGGCTTCCAGAAGGTGAATATACCCCACACAGGAGAAGTTTGATGTTGACAGACTTCTGGTGGCAGCAAGACCGCGTCGGCACAACTTCCCAGATAATAAGAGTTGCTTTAACACTATGATTGTTGAACACAAAATCGTGCACCTTATTGGAATGTTTATAGAACTGCACAGAGAAAATATATTGCATAAAACTACATAGAAGCAAATATAGTAATAACTGTGTGAATTGGACTAATCACCTGCCTTGTGTCAAGTTTTCTCAAGCTACTTTATTATTCATTATCTCATTGAAGGTTATCTTAATTCTGTAAATGAAGGAAATGAATTTAAACGCCAGGCCTAAGGTCTATTGAATAGTGCCTCGATATCTGCATAAACCTGCCTCCAATGCTATATCCCCATAATGATCTGAGGAAAGAAAACAGATTTTTTTGGCTATAGCTGATCTATTAAATACTTTGGGTTTTAGTTCTGGACAGATTTTCAAAGATATCAAAGGCTGCATTGTGTCATCTTAAGTTGGGATGATTTTTAATTCACAATATTTCATTCCTCAGGATCACCATTCATTGCAAAACATAATCTTTTTTTTAACATCTTTATTGGGGTATAATTGCTTTACAATGGTGTGTTAGTTTCTGCTTTATAACAAAGTGAATCAGCTATACATATACATATGTTCCCATATCTCTTCCCTCTTGCATCTCCCTCCCTCCGACCCTCCCTATCCCACCCCTCTAGGTGGTCACAAAACAAAACATAATCTTAAGGATTAGACTTAAGTCCTCTTCTATTTCATCCTGGCTTTTGGATACTGTTTACACTATAACAATACATCCACCTGATGTGCTGATCTTGCATATTGAGTGGGTTTCACACTATCATTAAGTATAGATAGAGCAGTTTGATCCGTAAAGACAGACATCTAGGCAAATCCCCTTTGTGCGTAACCACAAAGCTGTAAATGGGAGTGTGATTGGAGAGATGCCATCCAGCTCCTCTTATAGCCTAAACATCTCCCCCACCAGACTGGTAGAGTGTTCACAAGACCTTTAGGGTCATTGTTTTGATTAAGAAATTTGTCTCTTGAAGGTTTTATTAAAAAGAACAAGAGTTACCTAGGAGAGATTACACGGCAGTCCATGCTAATGTGTTCATTTATCATAATACACTACATTTATATGACACTTAATACTTCACAGACTTCTCTCTCTCATCTTCCGAACTCCTAACATTTCAAAACTGACAGAATACTATTATTAGTTCCATTTCACACACGAGGAGAAGGACGTGTCTGCCATTTGCCATGTATGTAGCACTAATTACTGACAAGACAGGGCCCTAGATCTTTATTGAGTGGCCATGTCTCTTTCTGTGCAGAGAGTGGAATCCTGAAGAAATAGGACTCTGGACACTTAGGATGGAAAAGATGAACTGGAGGATAAAAACGTTTGGAGACTATGGGCCAGAGGGAGTGACTGATAATAAGTCATTGCCAAAGAAAAGCTGGATATAGGATGACAAGGAGGAGGGGCCTGGAGATGAAATTATAGTATTCTAGGGTGTTAGAGCTGAAAGATATTCTCAGACTCGCTGATCTCACAAACTAATTTTACAGACGATCAAAGTGAGGGCTGTAAAAAAAGACTAAGAAGCAAACCAGATGACACACAGGAAGGAAAAAAACCGAGCTGAAATAAAAGTCAGGCCTCCCAGCTTCATATACCGTGCTTTTTCACGCACCTTACAACTTTGTTTAAGGATGGTATTTTAGAAACGATTTAAATTAGGTTATGATCTTTTTCAATGTAAATAGTGAAAAGTTAGAGTGTGGAAGTGGCAACTGGTAGGAAAGGGTAAGAATGTTAGGCAAGAGAAAAATGTGAAAGAGAAAAAAATTGGTAACGAGCCACCTATACCTGCAAGTAGCCCGGCGTCCCTTAAATTTTTCCAGTGACTGATAATACAGCAATATCTCTAATCATTGATAAAAACATGAGCTAATGAGACTTTGAGAAAACTGACCTGCAGGTCTTAAATAAGCTAGTTTTTAGCAAAAGGCAAAAGTGGAGCAAAGTATCTCATGCGGTTTCCATAAACATTTATTTCGAAGCGTGTGCTATTCTGTAAGCAAACTCTTCTATGAGTGATTGTGTTTTTCTCAGCATGACTGAGAGAATGTGAAGTATTTTTAGTGAGTGTTTTGACAGTATATACTCAGCAATTTCTAAATAATAGAAAACTTGCTGATTGTACATTCTACTCAAAATATATTTGCCTCAAAGGAACATAATACAGATGACATGGAATAAGAAAAATGGTTATTCTATAGATATTTCATGTTCCACTTTAGTTCATTATTTTTGTTCCCTGCTCCAGGTGGATGGTAAGGAGGTCACCCTTGTCATGTGGACTGCTTAATGCATATTGTGTGTAAAACTTCTTAGAACAGTTTGTGGCCTAAAGTCTTTAAAGGACCAGTCTATTCAAAAAACAAATCTAGCTCCCAAAAAGCTAGAGTAAATGAGTAAGTGAGTAACTATTAACCTTCTCCAGAAACTCAGTTCTTTAAATCGGGATCCAGTGATGCCTATGGTAAGATGTACCAACTTTTGGGACTTGAGTACATTTCAGTTCTGATAGGATTCCATTGTACTTCCAGGTTTATGCAACAAGCTTTGCGTTGTGCAAGGTTTGCCTGGGGAGAGAGTAGAAAGGAGGTGATACTTAGGGACTGGCTATGGAAGTTAGGGAGAAAAAGGACAGGCTCAGTTGGCTTGGCAGATGGTATGTCACACTGAGATGATTTTATAGCCTAACTTATGACCTGAGAGGTAGTTAACTCATGATTTGGTCTCAAGCATGGGATCCCAGCACTGGGCCAAGTAGAAAAGAAAGTTGTCTTTGGTCTGCTTCCAAAGCAGAGCCTAAAATGGGGCTTCTTGGAAAAAACATTTTTAAGAGAAGGCACTCAGAAGAAAAGCAAGAGAAGCAGGGATAGGATAAGAGAAATAGCTAAGCAAGTATGTCATCTCTGGTGGAGAAAAGCCTTAGTCTGTCCCACACCATGGAACACAAATTGCACCAGGGAGTTGGTCCCACCTTGAGGCCAGGAAGCTACATCTTTAAAAATCATTGACTGTTGGATGCTGGGACGGTGGTGGGTAACCTTCCAGTTAAGAATCCTATTGGATCGAGGGCAATTCCCCAGAGAAGGGGGCTGCTGGGGGGCTTTGCAGCAACATCTGTGGCTGCTTGGGAATGAATCCATGAGCCCCCTGAAAAGGGGTCTAGGCTGGACACCAACAGCCCAGACTGGGGCTGGTAGACCAATCCAGTTGTAGGAATGACTCACAAATGGAGCAGCCTGGACTCCATATTAAGAGAACATATGCAACTCCTGTTTGATCTAAGCTGGTTTGTACTCAAGGGACATCTAGCTGGTCTAGTTATGAGACAAAGCAGTGGGAATTTCCAGGCAAGTGGGTCATTGGGTCAAGAGCTTCATGGGAGCAAGACTTCTACCAATGGCTGAAGGAACAAGACAGACACCAGCCTTTGAGTAGGAAAGGGAGGACCAGGCCCAGATAGGAGGTCAGGGCTCTACATTGCTGGAATCAGTCAAAGGAGACAGTCAGTCCCACGTGGGAAACTGGAATGCAAACCAAGAAACAAGACAAGATGACATCTCACCGGGGAAACAGAGTGGAGGTTAAGGAAAGTTTATGGTTTGGTGAACACTCAAGAACATGGAGTTAGCTCCTCCATCCACACAAAGATTACAGAAGTAAAACTCATTCCAGACCCTACTGGCTGGTAGATTTTCATCTACAGCTATAGAATAGTTTCTGGATTGACCCAGGCAGGCTCCATGGGGTATAGGTTGCCAGGTTTTAGTGACTCCTGCATTTTTGGAAAAGGGAGATGACAAACTCTTGGAAATCCCAATTCCAATATTATTAATTATCCACTGCCAGCAGATGCCTTCATAGATGTGCTGTATTCCCCCTCCATTTTTCTTATGCTGTTTTCACATATTTTCTAATATTTTATAGGATCCCATATTGATGTGGCAAGTAGGGATTTCTGTGAAGAACAAACATATTTTAAAATATAAACTCCCTTGTTACTGAAATAGGCATAAAAATATACCACCTAAAAGAATTCTCTATATATCACAAACATGCTGGCCGGAGGATGGGGTGCAAGCTTAATTCCTTCTTTGACTATTTTGGAGAGATTTAACACTTGATTCACTTGATTCACCAGTTGTGACAGACAGAAAGACCAAGCATAGCCTGCCTATTCACCTCTGGCATTCACGAAAACAACTCTACTTGGACTACAGGCTTGACTGCTAATTGCACCACTAAATTAATGACTATCATAGCATCATGTATGTGTCTCCAATTTCTGTATATTTCAGAATTAAGTTTAAATTCTCATAACATTTGCAAAATCTAATTCAGCTGGTACCTGTGGAATCGGGTGTTTCTTCGGTTGGGTCAGCAACTGAATGGAAAAAAAAAAAATCACAGGATGCTTCTGATTTGCTGCCACAAGAACATTCCCAGTAGCTTTCCCTGCTCTCTGATTTCAACCGTTTCATTCTATGCGCTAGTGGCTCCTCGGTGAAACAGAAACGACTTAGCCTCATATTGGCAGCAAAAATCCTCATGGAGGCCATTTTTAATTCTGGAAGAAACTTGCTCTAAAAACAGCTCTTCCTTACCAGACCTTGGCAAGAGAGGAAGGAAATTCCTCCATTTCAGTCACATCGCTATTTTAAGTGATTTGCCCTTAACTGCTGAGATAATCCTGAGATTTTGCTCGTGCCACCACATCTGCCATTTAGTTACTTTCGGTATGGTGCACAGAAAAGATGAGTGGTTTAAAATTCAATTAACAACTGCATCCTCACTGGTAATTGTAATTCTTCCAGCTTTGGCTCCTTTCCATCTTTATATGACAACTATATATCCGTGTTCTCTATAAGACTCAAATATCAACTCTTCTGAAGTTTTCCTTGTGTTAGTTACTCCTGCCTCTGAACCCTTTTTGCATGTTGTGTATGCCCTGGTAAGAGTAGCAATAATGACAATAGTTAACATCTATTGAGCACTTCTTATGCACCATACTAAGCACTTTATAGCCATGATATGGCTTAATCTTCAGAAGAATTCTATGAGAAATGCAATATCAGTAGGCTTATTTTACAGAAAACGCCCTGCTTCCCACATCTCTGCCCTGGCAGTCCCTACCTCCTTATTTGGTATCTTAGAGCAAGTATCTTACAAAGTTTAATGTGAGGAAATCCAACATCAGCCTTGCATGCTACAAGGAGGACTTATTTTTCAGGAGCTACAAAATACCTTAAGCTTTTTAATTTGTGCCACTTTCAGTCACAAGCTTCAAAGATATATTTGAGCACATTGTATATGTTCTTTAATTTGGTTCTTTTTTATACAGGCATTTAAAAAAATATACTATTGTTTAGCCTATTTGCTTGTAATGATGCATTTCTACATGAAATGCATTCATTGTCCGATTTTTGCAGAAAAACTATTGTTAAAGTGCCACTAAAAATCTCTGACTAGAACAATGTTGTTTATAAAATTATATCTGAAGAAAATTTTATTTATCTTACACATATTCTATGTAATTTAGAAATAATCCAATGATAGCTTGAAATTAATGATAATCCCAAAATAAAAGAGGTCAGAGATACCTATTAATTTTCAAAGCAAATAAGGGTAAGAGAAGCAGTCTAGGTGGTTAAAACAGCTGTTGCCATTAAGAGTCTGTATTTAATTTAATTCTGGATACTCTTTGAGATTAGCTGTATTTATCTGTGCTTTAATAGCTGTTCTGATAAGTCACAGTGTATAGGTTTATAATAAGAACTGTCTAAATTAAAGACAAAAATGTTGTAAGTGTGCTAAACAACAGAAATGTTTAGTAAATACTCAATAATGGTGTCATGTCAGCATTTAAAATCACATTAGCAATGCCAGATAAATTGTTACATTAACTTAAAGTACTGCCAAATTGGCTGTATAATTTCTGAATGTTATTTAATTAAATTGGTGACAACACATAAATAACACAGACATCAAGAAACCTATCACAAGAGAAAACAGAAACCAACTTACTACATCCATCTGTATTTTTTATGTGATACAGTATATAGCCAAGTGCTGTAGAAATACCATTCCTAGAAACCAAGAATAGATGAGTAGGTTAAAATTTACAGCATTGCCTAATCATTACGCAAACTTACATTGTCAGGTAGACATTAGAGAGATATTATCAAATATGATATGACATCATAAAGGTTGCATTTAGCTAAATATTATAGGAATAAAATAGCATATTCCTTTATGATGCTGCTTATATAGGATAAACTGCTGGGAGCCGTAGTAGCAAACTAACATTTCCTTTTTCTCTGGTAGCTATGGCCTTTGGTAGCTTGAAGCATTGCTACTAAAACTTGTTTAGCTTGAATGTGTAACCTGCTGTGAGTTATAAAATATTAAACTCTTAATTTTTTTTCCCTTTGACTGTGATACTAAAGGAAATCCTCAACAACATATTTTCCAGAATTGTAAACCATGCGTAACCTCTATGGTAAATGTCATCAGTTGCTTAAAATGGTAAACCCACAGGAAGACACCGCCTTTAAGGACTGCAATGTAATAATAATCTTCTTGATTGAATAAACATACTTGAGAGTCAAAGTTTGCTTGAGAGGGCAAAACTTAAAAAAGAAATCGGAAGCGTTTTCAAAGCAGGAATGTATGCGCTGTTTCTACCCAGTCAAGATGACTTTGTGCATTGTATCACTTCAACTTGTTTGTTTTTTTTTTTACTGATGACTAAGACATTATGACTTCACTTCCTGCATGAATTGTAGAGCTGTTTAAGGTAATCTGCAATTACATGGTGGTTGTCAAGATATTCTAACCTCAGCTTCATCATCCCCGTCCCCATCATCACCCAATTAAAATAGAACAGGAATTTTATGCTTTGCTGAAAAATAGGTTATATATGTATTATGTGTCTACTAGTTGGCTTGAGAGTTAAGAATTTAAAAATGGAAAAGAGTTCATTCAATACATATCTATTTAATGCCTTCCATATGCCTGGCACTGGGAATACAGCAAAGAACAAAATAGATACAAATTCCTGCCCTCTTGGAACTAGCATTGTCTATTGAGGAGAGATGGGAAAAGAAAACAGATAAATGAGAAAATATATAATCTTTCAGGTAATGGTAAGTTCTACTGATAAAGTAAAAATGAGATAATGAGGATAAGAAGTGCTGGGTAGGGACAGAGAATGCTGGTTGGGGAGCGTGTGCTGTTTTATACAGGGTAGTCAGGGAAAGCCTCACTGAGAAAATGATATTTGAGCAGAAACCTGAAGGAAAGGAGAGAGAAAATCATTCAGGAATCTGGGTACACACATTCCTGACAGAGAAAACTAGTACAAAGGCCTTGTGAAGGGAGTGCATGGAATGTCTGAGGAACAGGAAGGAAGCAGGTATGACTGGGGCCACAGGAGTACCGAGGAGAGTGGGAAAAGGTGAGATCAGAAAAGTAGCTAAGGCCAGAATGATTCTGTTGGCTAAATTAAAGTTTGGAATTTTATTTTGAGTGAAAAGGGAAACCATTGAAATGTGGAAACAAAAGAGGAACATGACCTGACTTGGGGTTTAAGAGGATCTCTCTGGCTGCTTTGTTGAGTATTATGGATTGTGGAGGTTTGGTACAGAAGCAGAGAAATTAGTCCAAAAGTTTTTGCCATAATCCAGGACTCACAATAACAGTAGATGTGAGAAGTGTTCAGACTCTGAACATAGCAGGAAGGCAGAGCATTTAGGACTTGCTGAATGATCTGATATGGGGTATGGAAGAAAGGATGATCCCATGCAATGGATGATCCGAGCAATTAGAAGAATGGCATCGTTTCTTTCTGAGATTATATATATATATATATATATATATATATATGAGAGTAAAAGTCTAGGTCACAATGGGGGTTGGGAATCTGGATTTGTTTTTGGACATGTTAAATTTGAGACGCACACAGAATTCTACATGGAGATATCAAGTGGTAATTTGGTCACGAGTCTGGAATTCATGCTTGAGATCTCTGATTTTGAGAGTCCTTAGAGTGAAGTTGTTATTTAAAGCCATTAGACTAGGTGAAGTCACTCAAGGAGTACGTTGAAGGAGCAAAGATCTGAAAAGTGACCCCTGAGATAATCCAAAGTTTAAAAGTTGGGAGATAATGAATAACAGCAAAGGGAACTGGGAAGGAGTGGTTGACAACGTAGGGAGAAACCTAGATTAATTGGTATCCTGGAAGGCAAACGGACAAAATATTTCAAGAAGAAAGGAAAATGCAATATTCTTGCTAAGATGACTGGGAATTGACCATTAGGTACAGAAAACATGGAAGTTTTGTTGATCCAGATATGAATTACCTTGGTGGAGTTAGTAATTTCAGTGGGTTCAAAAGGAAATGTGTGGAGAGAAATTGAAGGTACTGGGTATAGACGATATATTTAAGAATTTTTGTTGTAAAGAGAGAGAGAGGTGGGACCATATTAAAGATAAAATTTACCATGGAAAATAGGAAAAGGGAAGCTTTTTGTTTTTGTTTTCTGAATGGGGAAATGGAAGATTCTAAAGAGGTGGCAATGTGAAGAATTATGATGGGCAGGCTTGGAAAGAAGACATTTCTAGTCAGAAGAGCATATTTAAAGCACAGAAGTATCTTAGGAACAGCACCGACAGACGTGGCTGGAGAGTGTGGTTCCTGGGGGTATAAACTGGAGTGAAGAAAAAAATACAACCAGAAAAGTAGGTGAGGGTCAAGTTGTAGAAATGATTGCATATTGGCTGAGGAAGTTAAAATTTAAGTGATGTAAAAAGAATCTGCAGAGGTTTTCCAACAGGTATGTGTTTTTAATGGTAACTCTGGAAGACTGTTTGAATTGGAGTGTACATTGGGGGATTGAATAGAATGGGTGAAATAATTAGAAAATAATTTCATTTTTGAAGAGGGGGAATGGAGGCCTCAATCAGGAGGTAGAAATAGGACAGATCTGAGAAACATTTTGAAAATAGATAATCAGGGATTAAGGGGAAAAGGAGTTGGATGACAACACCAAGGTTTCTGGAGGGTTTAGGAAGACTGATAATGCTTTTACCAAGAGGAAAGAAAATATGGGTTTGGGAAGAGTGGAGTAGGGAGATTCTATGCATAAAAATAGGGATGGGAGGAAAGGAGGCAAAACTTAGAGAACAGATTAGATTGGAACAAAAATCCAGAGTGATAAAAAGGCAAACTTGGAGAAATCTTCATTTTTTGTAGAAAGCCAGGGCTCACCATCTCTCCCTGTTGTTAATTGTTTCACCTTCCCAAATTCAGGGCTTCTTTGTTCTGGGAACCTGAGCAATGGCTCTCAGAGCCTTGACAGCTGATCCATACATCTTAGAGCTGATTTATTAAATTGGGTGACTCAAAATAGAAGGCACTTTGTTGAGATACAAGTCTCTAACACAGAGTAAAGATACACGACTAACAAGTAATTGGGAACCTATTGTGTCTCCCTTTCCCACCAAAAACCTTTTTTAAGATAACTAAATGTTATTTAACGAATAACTTTTTCAATGTCGATTTTTACTAAGGTTAACCTGGTTTTTCAAAGCTTAAATAATTCTGAGACCCCAGATTAATCAATGGTTTCATTCTTTTACATATTTCAGTTGGGGCCATCCTCTCCACGCTCATTTCTAGCCTAGAGATAACAAAGCAGAAGAACCATCCGTTTGCAGGAGTTACTCAGTGTTTGGCTGAGCAGAAGCCTGGCAAACTTTGATTGCACCCAACAATTTTGAGTTCTCATATCAAGAGGAATTTAAAACAAGGGAATCTCAAGACACTGCCATTCACCACACACTGGGATTCTATTCTGAAATATCCAAAGGGTTTATTTTTCTCTTGTCTTAAAGTTCTTTACACAATACTTTCTTTATCTTCCTTCATGTTTTTATGATGTCAGTTTGTGAATGGAACTATCATTGTGAGTGACGAGCTGCCCAGTTATCCTGGGAGAACTGAGAAATTGCATAGCTTCAACAAGGAGGCAGTTTTCCAATTTTTGCTAAAGGGAAAAAAAAAATCACACGTCTGCATGAAATAGTGCCCATTTGAGTGCAAGGGAAAAAAAAAACCTTCATTATGCAAGAGATGAAACATTGTTTTTATTAAGAAGCGCTGTTATTGGTTTGATGCAGCACTGCATGCTGGTGTGTGGGTTTTAATGTGCCATTTTTCTTTCTAACATCTACTGCCATTTAAAATGTCACCAGTTTTTCCCGGTGGTGAGGTAAAACCATGGGAACGGCATTCAAACCCCTTCACAGAGCACAGGCCAATTTTAACAAATTCATAATTAAAACCCAGCCAAATCTCCTCTTGCACTGCCAAAGTCCTTCCTGTGTATTTCCCAATTAAATATCCTTTCTGGGAGGAAGCAAGCTTCTGGAGATGCCAAAACTGAATCACTAACGTCTTTATAGAAATGAGACGTTTCTGTTCTCATACCATTTTCAAATACCCTAATCCCACTGGCCTTCACAAACATTTTGAAAGATAAAGCACCCATTATTTCATTCAGTAGATATTTACTAAACACCTACTACATACCAAACACTGTTCTAGACTCTGGGGATGCATCTGTGAGCAAAAAAAAAAAATGTCTTTGCAGTCACGGTGCAGCCATTCTAGCAGGGGAAGCAAACTATAAGTGAATAAATAAGTAGGTACATACTCTAATAGTAGGTTGATAAATGCTATGAAGAAAAATAAGGAAGAGGAAGAGAAGAGAGAGTGACAAGGCTTGCTGTTTTAGTTAGAAGACACAGAAAGGCTTCCTTGAACTAGGAACATTTAAATGGAGAACTAAATGAGGGCATAACATTCCAGGAAAGGAAAAAGCAAATGCAGAGGCCAGAGGCAGACCCACCTTCAAGCTAATGAGCTGAAGTTTTAAGATCCCTCATTTGATCAGATCCTGCCAAGGCCCTGGGAAGACTAGCCTAGTGTTCCACAGGGTCATATATTCCTTATGAGATTTGCATAGTATGGAATGTTGACCACATTGGTTATGTTCACTGTCTCTTTTTATTTTTATTTTTTGCGGTACGCGGGCCTCTCACCGCTGTTGCCTCTCCCTTTGCGGAGCACAGGCTCCGGACGCACAGGCTCAGCGGCCATGGCTCAGGGCCCCAGCCGCTCCGTGGCATGTGGGATCTTCCCAGACGGGGGCACGAACCCGTGTCCCCTGCATCGGCAGGTGGACTCTCAACCACTGCGCCACCAGGGAAGCCCTCACTGTCTCTTTTGATTCCTACCCCTCCTTCCACCATTCTTCCGTCCTTTCCGTCAGGTAGTGTTGGAGTAGCTAGTAGCATTGTTGGGATCATGAGGAGACTAATTTAATTTGGTTTTAGTGAGTTCATGTGGTTTGCAGTCACTTTTGATTTAAGCTATTGCTAGCTTCCCACTGTAGGAATCCAAGTACACGTCTACATCCATTGTACTGAGGTGTAGCAGCCAGTTACTTAACAAAAATACTGTTAGGATGTTTGTCAGATTATCCAAATTTGTACATTGCAGTGATTTATTTTTCATTCTAAATATTCATTTTTATATCTAATTGTTGTATTTTCTTACCTGAAAAGGATCCCCCAAATTGTATGTGTCAGGCTCGCAGAACCTGTTAGACCCTGAATGGGAAGTATGCTTGGCATGTTCAACACCTATATGGATGGAGGGCTTGAGAAAAGTGAGTAATGGGGAAATAGATGAGAGATGAGACAGGTTGCCAGGGAAATTCCTTTTAGGGTCTTAGAAACTAGTATAAAATCTCTGGGTTTTGATTTAAGTAAGAGAGGGACCCATTAGAGAGTTTTAAATAGGGAAGTGATATTGTTTAGATTCCACATGTAAGTGATATCACACAGTATTTGTCTTTCTCTGTCTGACTTATTTCACCTAGCATAATGCCCATGAAGTGCATCCATGTTGCTGCAAAAGGCAAACTTTCCTTCTTTTTTATAATAAAACAAAAAAGAAGCAGACACAGATATAGAGAACAAGCGAGTGGTTACCAGTGGGGAGAGGGAAGGGGGGGTTCAATATAGGGGAAGGGGAAAAAAAGGGTTATCGTGGAATGATATGAAATCATGTTGTGTGAAATTTTTGAAATTTGTAAAGCACTATAGGATTAAAAGAATGTTTCATTCAATTACAAAAAAGGTTTCAAAAAAAATAGAGAAGGGATATAATATGAGTGGTGTTTTGGAAAGAGCCCTCTGATTCCATATAGAGAATGGATTTGAGGATGGCAAGATTGGCAGCTGGGAGACCAGTTAGGAGGCTTTGCAATGATTCAGGAAAGAGATGATTTGACTTGGATGTAGGTGGTAGTCATGAATGTGGTGGGAGTGGTCAAATTTGGGACATATATGAGGGTATACCTGACAGAATTTGTTGATGGGTGGGATGTGAAGTGTGAGAGAGTCATAGATGACTCCAAGATTTTTGGCCTAGGTCACTGAGCCAATGGTGGTGCCATATTGTTGAAATCAAAAACACTGAGGGAAGAACAGGTTTGGAGTAAACTCAAGATTTTGTGTGTATAAAAATTGAAATGTTCTCCATACATCCAATTGGAGATATTGATTTCATAAATTTCAGTCATCAGTGTACTACTGTTGGTATTTGAAGACATGGGCTGGATAAGACTACCAGTAGGTGAGGAAACCGAGACAGAAACAGTTGAAGAGATCTGGTCAAAGACTCATTGTTTACTATGAGAACACCAAGTCTCTTGACTTTCCATACACAATTTCTATGAGAATTAAAAAGATAATAAGGAAATCTCCTTAATGTTATGGAAAGAGAAAATTCTGCTTTAGAGGAAGAAAAGTAAAATATTACAATCTTTCTAGGATGTACTTAAATATTTAAATCAAGTCATGTCACATAACTAATTTAAAATAAATTGTCTCATCTGTTTCAATGAGTTTTCGCAAAGTGGCATTTAAAATATACATACCATCAAAGAATATTCTAGGTAGGCCAAATTTCCAAAGAAAGTCATAGTATTTTTCTTGTGGAAACAGGTTTCCAATGTGCCAGCAAAAACACCAAGCAATAAATTAATCTCTGGCTTGTCAAAAAAAGACATTGCTTCAAGCTTGACCTGAAGGAGTCACTGGAAATCTGATGGGAATAGCTCAGAATTGGAAATATCCTTTTGAGAAAATGACCCTGTCTGGTTTGTGCTCTGTTCTTAGTGGAATTTGGTATAAATGGCTTACAAGTGCCCGTTAATGTGATGCAGTTCAAATGCTATCAGCTGTGTCACATCAGATTGGAGTAGACTCGCCAGGACTTCGAGACCCAATAAGGTGCAAACGGCATAAATGAAAAAAACCTCATAATTCTAAATAATGCAGTAAGGTCTCCAAGGAGAGGATAAATATGACTCTGATCTACCCTGGCAGCATCATATCTGTCACTATTACAGAACGCAGAATTCAACTTGCGAATGAAAAATAAGAATGGCTATTACCATTTGAGAGTTGAGAGGGGATACACTGAAACCAGTTGCACGTGACAAATTCTGCTGAGGGAAAACAGCACACATTACAAAATGAATTAAAAGAAAGTATTCGCAATATAGCCACAGAGGGATGAGCATTTAGGGGAGAAACCATGGGTTGATAAATTCGATTCTAAGAAGACCACCTCCCCAGAGGAATTACTCTGAAGATGAGACATTTTCCTGCACTGAGTTAAATGCTTTCTATGTAGCTCCTGCATGAGTAAAGAAAAGGCATTTTGGATTGGCCTTGCTCAAGACATGACTCATTTCTTTTAGTTCAGTTTATTCCTCAAAACTCTGTTTGAGCAACTGCAGATAATCCACCCGGCTAGTAACAGAAAAGCAAGTTATTTTCTTGGAAGGCTGTACTAAGAAAGCCTAACTGCTTCCAAATTCCAGCCCGTTCCCTTTTCCCTCACCGTTTGAGTCTAGCAAGCAAAACATAACAATTTTAGTCAACTCTTTATCTTGCCTACACAACTCCTCAAACCTTTGACTGAATTATTTTCATAGAAGAGACCGATAATCCAACAACAAAGCTCTATACACGTACTTCACTTGTGTTAGTTTCCTTAGAATGAATGGTATAGGGAAAAATAAGGAAAAAGTCATTTTTTTCAGAATCAAGTTTTACCCTGGGAAAGTTGACAATTCAATTACAGATATACAGATTTCCAACCCAAAGGGAAATTCAAATCACATGTCAAAGCCTTTTGAAAAATAGGCACATATGAAGCATTATTATATTACTAGCAAAACATTTTTTAATAAATGGATTTGATAGCCATTTTTTAGTAATCCTGTGTTTCAAAATGTTGGGATAGAAGATTAAATATGTTTATTGTAGATTCACCATGGGACATTAATTCTTCAATTGAAACCATAAAATCCTGGAATTGGATATTTACTTTTAACAGTAAAATGAATACTTAAGATGAATAATAGTATGATTTATCCAACCAACTATGAATAATGTAATGATGAACAAATGGGGAAACAGTGAGGGCCAACGCTGTACGTTCATTTTAAAGTGCCATCTTTCTTGTGCAGCTTACATGACTCATTCTAAGGCATTTCCATATTGGAAATTAATTGAAGCTGCTGAATCCACTAACACCAGCCTGGCAATCTGCCCCTGTAGAGATGAGTGTCTAGGTGGGAAATTCTGAGGGGTCACAATCATGCCATTGGCTTCAGGAGAGACGTAAAAGCTAAAAGAAGAAATGCTTTCTACCAAACTGCAAACTCACTTTATAACTCTTTACTTGTATTTACCATAACTGAAAATGACATATGGAAGTTAATTCCACTGAGAGAAAAACACACAATCCTCACCAATGTAAATGCAGAAAAGTTCAAAGGGTTGACTTCATTCTGTAGTTATAAGGCAAATCCCTGGAAGCTGAGATATTTCTGTGGGTTTTTTTCCTTTCACTCATGGATGACAAAACAACAGTTTACTTGCTATGAGATTCAGCATGTGATGATGACATTATACTCAGAGCCTGGTGGGTCTGCATTTATATACAGCTCCCTTACTTTCTGTGTAATGTTGTATTTGGTTTACAGATTGTCACCTATGCAGAATACATGTTTACCATTGGAGGTCATAATTCTTTCTTTTTTTTTTTTAACATCTTTATTGAGGTATAATTGCTTTACATTGTTGAGTTAGTTGCTGCTGTATAACAAAGTGAATCAGCTATACGTATACATATATCCCCATATCCCCTCCCTCTTGTGTCTCCCTCCCACCCTCCCTATCCCACCCCTCTAGGTGATCACGGAGCACTGAGCTGATCTCCCCGTGCTATGCGGCTGCTTCCCACTAGCTAGCTATTTTACATTTGGTAGTGTATATAAGCCCATGCCACTCTCTCACTTCATCCCCCCTTACCCTTCCCCCTCCCCGTGTCCTCAAGTCCATTCTTTGCATCTGCATCTTTATTCCTGTCCTGTCCCTAGGTTCTTCAGAACCAATTTTTTTTTTTATTCCATATATACGTGTTAGCATACGGGATTTGTTTTTCTCTTTCTGACTTACTTCACTCTGTATGACAGACTCTAGGTCCATCCACCTCACTACAAATAACTCAATTTCGTTTCCTTTTATGGCTAACATTCCATTGTATATATGTGCCACATCTTCTTTATCCATTCATCTGTCGATGGACACAGGTTGCTTCCATGATCTGGCTATTGTAAATAGAGCTGCAATGAACATTGTGGTACATGACTTTTTTTGAATTATGGTTTTCCCAGGGTATATGCCCAGTAGTGGGATTGCTGGGTAATATAGTAGTTCTATTTTTAGTTTTTTTAAGGAACCTCCATACTGTTCTCCATAGTGGCTCTATCAATTTACATTCCCACCAGCAGTGCAAGAGGGTTCCCTTTTATCCACACCCTCTCCAGCATTTATTGTTTGAAGATTGTTTGATGATGGCCATTCTGACCAGTGTGAGGTGATACCTCATTGTAGTTTTGATTTGCATTTCTCTAATGATTAGTGATGTTGAGCATCCTTTCATGTGCTTGTTGACTATTCTGGCAAATAGAAATACATGAATTGTACAGAATGGACTTTGTGAACCATTTCTTAAGAGGCTGACCCCAGAAAGTTATCTTTTAGGTGTATTTATTTCAAGATAGCAGAAGATAGTAGAAAAAATATATGTGAGGAATCAATAATGAGTCCATACTATGGTGCTTGCCTGGTGCCATTAACAGAAATTGAGAATATTGGAAATGCTAATTTGGAAAAAAAAGATTATAAGTCCATTTGTGGAATAGTGCATTTGAGAATTGGTCATTTTTAAAATTGGAAACGACTAGCAGGCAACAGAATAAAGGACTAAATGTGTGAAGGATGGGTCAAGGCCATGGCTACGTATTTGTAAGTCACCAGCACACAAGTTATATCTAAAGTTATAAAATTGGATGTGATCTCCAAGATGGATATTTTAGAGAGAAGACTTGGCCTTCCACAGCTCATCTTTGGCTATCAGAGACAGAACACTGGGCTCAGTGTATTATAGATTTTATTTAGTATCACATTTCTTATATTTTTTTCTTAGGCTTTTATGTTGCACTGAGAAAATATCTTTAGAACTATACAAAAGTCTCTACTAGTAAATAGCTTTTAGATCAGGCAACTACACTAATAGAAGTAACATCTAGGAACTTGGCATATAAAGCAGAAGATTCAAAAGGCTTAGTCTTACCACAGGATGTGATATCTCACAAAGCAAACGCAGGGTGAGCAGTATGCTTTCTCACCCCAGTCAGCCACAGGTGAATAAAACTGGACTGTGAAAGGACTAGGAAGTGATTCCTATTTGGGGTAGTCCTAAACCTTCCATAATGTAGAGAACTTTTTCTAAGACCAAATTAGCTCATAGCACTCTTCCTCAATTTTGCTTAGCATAAATATTAAAGTGGTATTTGGGCCAACTGAACTGACACTTTTCTCCAAGATAAATTAAACTCAGCTTCAAAACTGAATATTGCAATCTTCTCATTGAATACAAGTTAATTAATTAATTAATTAATAAGATGGATCTCAGTGTTGGTCTTTAGAAGACACCACCATTTTATTTATTTTCTAACTAGAAAATGTGCCATTTATTACTATGCTTTGTTTCCTGCTTTAAATACAGTTTTCTGTTTCAAAAAATTATCCAAGTTCCTTAGTGAATAAAAATGTATATTCACTGGGGTAGATTAAAAATGACAATTACAGATTCTTCATAAAAGTAGAAGAGATTTCAAAGATAATCTAATAGAGTTGTTTTCAAGCCATTGGAATGAAAGCTTAGGAGAAATTGCAATATAAAATAAGTATGGAACTGCCTGATTGAAGCAGCATCCACCATTAGCTTCCTTGGACATGCATGGCCCTCATGGCATATCCGTGAAAATCCAAGGGACATAGTTTGAACATTCCTAGGTCATCTAACCTTCTACTGGACATGTGAATCATCTCCCAGCATGGATGCATGAATATCTAACATTTTGAAAGTCCCTCTAGTGGCGTATCTCACAAGGTCTACCTTGTCAAAGGCTTTCTACATTTCAAATTACTTCTACCGTTGGTTCCTTGTCTACGAGGTATCTGTTTATTTTTTAAAAGATCTGTTTATATCTGAGAGAATTCAGGTTGTTTAGTCAGCTGTGATTTCCACTGGTAGAAACCATATAGACTTTTCCCCAACCGATTATTTGCTTATTTGTTCAATGACCTGCCTCTATGTACAGGTCAGTGATTAATAAGAGCTTCCTGAGTGATGATGGACCTTTCTGCACAGAAATGAACATTTTGTTCTCTAAATGGAAACTCTAGGTCCTATCAGCAGCTCATGTCTCATGAATCCTTGGCCTTCTTTAACCTCACAGGCTATGTAAAACTATGTCCTAAATGAGTTACCTGCCTACGGATCTGTGCAGCTTTTTCAGGTGGTAGTTTTGACTATAGCCTATTTTCACGAAACATCTGTGCTGTGCATTGTGTGGACTCCAGACTCCTGTCTCTTGCTCAGATTTTTGCCCTTGATCATTATTTCATCACTTTCCCACCATAGCTAGTCATTCTCATCAGGAACCTAATACTTCTGTCCTTGATATTCTGTATATGATCTCCAGCAGGTGACACACTTGTGCAGAAAAGCCGTGCATAGCAGTCATAGTGATTGTACTTGCTGGGTGAGACCATTGCCAAATTGCTGACCTTATTTGCACAAAGGGTACACACTCCTCTCAGGAGTGGTCTCAAACTCACAGCTCATCACAAGAGATGAGGAGAAAATGTGGATTGATTCTGGAAAGTGCATTATGATGTAGTTCGCCAGGGTGGGTGTGTGAGATGGTGACGGATTACCTAACTAAGGTTATTGTATATTGGACTTCAGCTGTACTGGATGTGCACTGTATATGCTACTTTCTCAGAAAAAAAATTCCAGTTGTGTTAATATGCAAAATATGCACATCTTTAGTCTAAGCATTAAATGTGCTAGAATCGTCCTATCCAGGCTGTTTCCTTATGGTTTCAAATTTATGCAAGATGTTCATATTTAATCCTCTGTTTTGCATCTAACCTCAACACTCTGGAGAAATTATTTTAAATGATAATAATCATCATCTTAATAATAATGCAATGGACTGCATGGTATTAAAAAAGCTCACAAATGTCTGCTTTTTAATAGAAAAATCCATGGGCTAGAATCATTAAGGAATCATATCTTTTCTTTCCAGATTGAACACTCATTAGAGACACACTGAGAGAGATCTAGGTTCCTCAGTTCATTTTGTCTCTCTCTTATTGTGACTGGCGATGTAAAAGTAGAACAAACGAATATATTTGCGACCATGCCTTATGGTCTTATAAACCATTTCTCAGTCTCTATCTCTCTCTCCCTTTTTCTCCTTTCCCTAGTTCATTTCAGCCAGTTCGGAGTTGGTAAAGACCCCATCAGGATACCAGTTCAAATCCTTTTCTTTCCTTTCAGTCCTTCTATGAATTATTTTAAGCAGCAACCTTCCCTCTTATAAGTTTATACCCAGGCTTGAGTCATCTGGGCACTGATCCCAACTAATTTGTCCATTTTGAATATGTATGTGTTCCTCTGGGTTTCTTTCTCACCATGTTTGACTTGGCTGATCAAAGTGAAGGGAAACGGATTGGCTGGCATGTCTATCTTCATATGTCACCAGAGACTCCACCCATCCTCATCCAGTTCCCTGACATGTTAGGGTCTCAGGAGTCCTTGCACAAACCCAGATGTGAAAAGTTGGGAAATACAGTATCTATTAGTACAACCGAACTCAAGTGAAGAAAAAACACTGATTTTGAAGAAATGTTTTCTAAGCTGAGTTAGACAGGGTGACTTCCCAAAAGAACATAATGAAAATAATGGATTTAAAATTTTCTTCACCAAAGAAAAAGGAGGCAGATTTTAACCATTCTAAGAGAGAATGTCTCTTCCTATGTTTCTATGGCTTTGTTTACAATCAATTTAAGCTCTATTTTTCAATAACGGTAGGAAGTAGTGGAACAGAAAGGGTGCCACCATTGTTTCCCAGACTGGGTCATATATAGAATAAGAATTGGGATCTAGATGTATCCACAGAGCATAATCAATGCCATCCGCCTGGAAGATACTTAATACGTGTTCATCCATGATTTGAATTCCTTGGCCTAGGATTCACCAGCATTAGAAATTTTGCTATTAAAAACCCATTCTTGGACTTCAGCCCTTGCATTCGTCAGAGCCAAATGCCCTTAAGCAGACTCAGAGAATAAGCCTTCTCAGTGGATTGAATATGGTTATAAATGAGTTTCATATCCAATCTTGAAGGCAGGCTTTTTTTTTTTTCTTTAATAGAGGGCTAGGTATAAAAATATGAAAACTCTGAGTGTCCACAGAAGGATGAGAAGGGCAAAGCTTAGATAAGAGAAAGTAGGAATAAAAAGAGAATTTTGCTCAAGGGTCTCTTGATCTCTAGCTGGTAATTTTTCTGACTTGTGACGAACGGTATCTGTTTGGGTGCTAACAATGATTCCAGCTCTGCCACCTTGAGAATCTCACCTTCCACCCCACATCTCTGCCTCTGTGTGGTGTGTGTGTTGGGGGGGTGCTATTTAACTTAAGATCAGCAAAAAAAATAAGTCATTCCATTTTGGGAATGTAATTAGCATTCCAAACAATATTTAGACAAAGCGCATGCCTATGTAAGTGGTGTCTGCTTGGTTATCACTTGAGCGCCTTCTACACCAAAACAGGTCATTAAAAGCCCACTACTGAACTCCTTCAATCTCAACTCAATAGATAACTGCATTACTGGAGAACATTTAATTCCAACCCATAATTAAGTTTGGCAGCCTGAAATTATTTGAGGTTAACCTTTCTTCCCTGAACATTTTGAAATTCTTCCAAAACGTCTCTGTTCCAGATTCTATGCTACATATTCATCTATATTACCTTTCTTCCCACAAACAAATCACTTTGTTAAGCAGACACAGGAAGTATCAATGTCTCATTTCCCCTAGTTGATGGGTGGGAATGTTGGTTTGGAAGATGCACGTTTATGAAATTTAGAAACCCAACATATATGAGCTCATCTTACTTACCCCACCCTTCACTTCAGAAATGAGGAATCTAGAAGCTTGACCCTGTAACAATTCAGGGTCTACAATTATGAATAAAGTATATTTCTTCTATTATAATTACTGATTTAAAAAATTTAAATCACCTTTTTATTACTATATACAACATGTGATGTAAATTTTAGAAATTTCATCCATAAACTGTTAATGATACCAATGAAACTCCTCCTGAACTGCCTTTTAGACCTCAAACCTACCAGGCAGGCATTATCTATTGATTCTCATCAAGTCCTTCAGTCCAACACCCACTGCTATTCAAGAAGATAAAGCAAACAACATTATGTCTAATCATTACATGAAAAAAGAAGTGCATCTGAGAGAGTTCAACTGATTTTCTCAAGATCACGTGGTAAAGAACAAGACAGCAAGAAACAGAAGCCAGTCTCCAGACCCTGATCAACTGCTCTTTCCTCTGAAGTACCTAGACTCTTACTTTCACACCTATGTTCCGCAGGTCTCCCCTGCCTTGTCTTTTGAGTTTTCAAGATGTAGGACTGCCTGTAACTGTTACAGAGCATCATAACCAGTTCACCCAAGAGACATTTATATGCACGTATGACAGGACAAAAAATTGGTAAATGAAAGGTCAATTTTATTTTCTCCAAAATATGGAGGAAAGAATTTTTTATTATTTCAGTATCCTATTACCATAGGCCATGGGCTTGTTTTTCCATCAACCTTAGATTACTCTGCTAAAAGAATGACCCAGGGATAGAAAATATATGTGAAATGTGATACTGGTACTCAGAATGTTTGGAGTAAGAGAGCAGACCAACACACATGAAACAATCAGTGAAGAGTATGAGACTAAATTCCATAGAACCTCTGAGGGAAATTCACTTCAGGGCAGACTTTTTGGTTGTGTTCTAACTCTAGGGCTGTGAGAGAGATACTGTGAGGCTCAGCCCAGATCTCACATCCCTTTCAGGACTGAAACACTCATTCCTCCAGCTGCCAGGAGTGGTGGCTGATGTCTCTCAGCCGGGCCTCTCTCCAGCAACATCCCAGCTGGAGACTGTCCCCACTCACGGTCAGTCACACCTCTTTCTCAGGGACAGCCCATATCGTATGGCTGGCTGATGTTGGAGTGAGTGGATGGGGGTGGGGTGTGAAGACCCAGACCACATACCTCAATTCTAGATCATTCTGAAGGGTCATTCTAGCTCCCAAGTTCTCCTTGGGGTTAGTTATGCATTTGTAGCATCCACATTGTAATTCAACTTCACCGAGGTTTCGCCTCTCCCTTTGATCAGTGAATGCTGCTGTCCTCACTCCCCAACAGGAGTTATTCCTGACAGCATTCTCTAATACATCCCTTTAAACAGAAATTTCTATATCCTTGTCTCAGAAGAACCCAACCTGCACCAGGGTCACATCCCACTCTTCCCTTTTCTCTCATTCCATATTCAGATTTCTTCTCTGATTTCCACTGGAGTTAACTGCACCCACTAAACTCAGCCTGGTCCCAAATTTCTCTCTCCCCCTCCTCTTCTGCCTTCTCTGGACATCTCAGTTTAGTCCACATATGAAAGTGTTCTGCCTAGCTTTCTCATTTACCTCCCTGGATTTATCTTAACATTATGAATCTTCCTGTCAACATGCCTATCCCCTAATGGATGACCCAAAATATTTTATCCTAAACACTGCAAAATAGAGTCTGTCTTGCTAGGGGCCTCAACGCTCAGGAACAAAGGTGGCACAGGGCTGCTGCTTTCTGTTTCCACCAGGATAGCTGGTTTCAATCACATGGTATTTAAGTTCACTGAATGTTTTGGAAGCTAATCCACAAAGGATAGATACGTTGACGGGAAGATTCATAATGCTACAATAAAGTCAGGTAGGAAAATGAAAGAACTGAGCAGAAAGTTAGAAAGCATGGTATACACAGAAGGATCAGCAGAGCCAGAAAGAGGCCAGGAACAAGATATGTGTCTTTGATGAATTCAAAGCATTGGTTCAGAATTTTTAGGCTTCACCACCTCTGGTACTTAAAAGGCCACAGCACACACTGGGTCTTAAGGCACACTGTGGCAATAGAAGCTCTGTGCTTCTGAGACTGTATGCAAAACAGTTTTAAATTGGTGGTCCATGTGGTTTTAATTAATTGCATATATGCTACAGGGTTTGAATTGCTAGGTGTCCCCTCTCCCCACCCCTTCAGCCCCATATCTGAATAGGCACATCCGTATCCACCCATGAGTTTGCAGCCTCCGTGGGAGGTCAGGTAGGAAATCGGGGAAGAAACAATGATCATGCCTTACTACGACACTCTTGTCTTTCTGTGCCCTCAGTTCAAGTCTTCCCATATTCCTTCCCCATAGTGGCATGGCCTCCATATTGTTTCTGTGAAAAGAAGGGGACTCAGGTTTACTCAGCACACACTAGATACCAGGTTTTCTGCTTCCTATATGGTGGTTTTAATGACATTTTGTATACAGCTAGATGTCAGCTGGCATCCTTTGAGACTGGAATAAATTAACCCAAGCCCTTTATCCTTGTACTATTGAAAGTCCAATGTTTTCACTGGGATTTTTGTACACGTCCAGATACATCTTCACAGTCACCTCTGGCTCAGATTTCCAGTTTCTCTGAACTCTTATTATCATTCTGGTCTTAAGTATACGACTGTTTTCTTCTCTGTACTTCATGCTGACCCAGATGTGGAACTCAGCACTGCATAACCCTCCAACAAAGTATTTCTACGAATAATAGACTTTTTAGAAAAAGTGGAGAAACAATGACATTTTCTATCACAATAATAAAAAATAACATAGTATTGAATAATAAAATCTCTGTTTTTGAGTCCCTCAGCCACTCAAACACTGGGAATTATTGGCTGAGAACTTCAATGTTTTGTCTAGTTTTTCAACATTTTTGATTCCAGTATTCCTCTTCATCCTGACCCTCCATTTTCTGTTCTGTCCTCAACTCCTCTTGTATTATTTATTACTCAGAGAATTTTAGCTCCTTTCCCCTTCTTAAATCTAGACATATATTATTTCCTAAAAGTCATTAACATTTCCCCTAAACAAAGAGCCAGTTATTCTGGGTCTCACCATTCAGCACCACAGAGTAATTGGTAGAGCCTTTGAAATCCCAGTCTCCTCTTTCTTCCCCTACTCCCCGCCATTCTCAGCAAGTGGAAAGGGCAGCCCAAAGACTTATTTCCTGCCAACATAAACTATGCCTCCCTGCTTGAGAAAGAAGAAATCTTGGTGAGTGTGAATGGCTTTTCTTTTTCTTACCGCAACATCAGAGACGAAGATATTAACAGAGAGAGCATTCACAAAGACAGAGCCAGAATCCAGGGCGGGCCAAGTAACAACCCATCCCTTTTCCACCATGCTGCTTTTCCAGAACAGATGGTGGCCAGAGGAGTCTCTATTAACTATTAAATTAAGGAAACATAGGGGGAAAGAGGGTAGAAGGGAAGAAAAGATAGAAGCAGAAAGAGGAATTATTAATGATATTGAAATTGAGTTTGTCATGAAGTGTTTATTTCTTTCATGTATTGTGAGAAGCAAAGAATGTGAAGAGTCAGGAAATAGAACGGCACATTGTTGTTAGTTTGTTCCTGAAAGTAAAGGAGGAAATTTGGGGGAAAATAGTCTTTCTCAGGCTTCCCTGGGGCTCAGTGGTTAAGAATACGCCTGCCAATGCAGGAGACACAGGTTAGAGCCCTGGTCCGGGAAGATCCCACATGCCACGGAGCAACTAAGCCCGTGCGCCACAACTACTGAGCCTGTGCTCTAGAGCCCGCAAGCCACAACTACTGAAGCCCGTGCGCCTAGAGCCCGTGCTCCACAACAAGAGAAGCCACCGCAATGAGAAGCCCCCGCACCGCAACAAAGAGTAGTAGTCCCCGCTCGTCACAACTAGAGAAAGCCCACGCGCAGCAACGAAGACCCAACACAGCTAAAAATAAATAATTAAGTGATTTAAAAAAAAATAGTCTTTCTCCCAGTGCTGAATGTTTACCTATAGCAAAAGGCATTTCCAAAGCAACTGTCCAACAATGATGATAGGCATGTATCTCTAGACTCTTCTTGAATTTAAATTTCATCAAAATTACTCCTTGCTTCCCTGAACTGTTTGCATTGGCCTTTACTTTTCCCTTTGTTTCTGGAATTTCCAAAACAAATAAACAAACAAACAACTTCTTGGGGACTTCTAATCAGCGTCTCTTAAAAATACATATGTTTACTGGCTGACATGAATCTCTTTTCTACTAACCCTCCAGTAAAATCAGAAGTTAAAGGTTACAAAATAATGTACTGGTCTGGTAATTTTGATTATGAAAGACATTCTGAAATTGTATATTTTCAGACCTCAGTAAAATCCCCAACACGTGATGCCTGAAACGGTAACTTTTCCTAAAGCCCACTTTGTGCTGCACCCATCTCCCTACATCAAGAACTTAGTATTATCCTTGAACTAAAAAGGGGAAAAGGGGGGGGAGGGACAAATTAGGAGTTTGGGATTAATATACACACACTATTATATATAAAATACGTAACCAACAAGAACCTACTGTATAACACAGGGATTTATACTCAATATCTTGTAATAAACTTAAAGAATCTGAAAAAATTAGATATATATGTATGTGTAACTGAATCACTTTGCTGTACCCCTGAAACTAACACAACATTGTAAATCAACTATACTTCAATTTAAAAAACAAAATAATTAAATTTTAAATAAAGAAGATAGAAAATATTTACCATGTTAAGCACTTAAAGAAAAAGGTAATTAAGTTCTGGCTTGACCTGACCTGTGTGTGCCTGAACCTGTGTGGGACCCAATCTTCAATGACAGCACAGGCACAGTAAACTGTGTCCTTGCTAAGCTCCCCACTTAGACATAAGAGCACAGGTTATTCTTTAGCTGTGAGGGATGAACAAATACAGCAAGATCTACATTGGTGATAAGAGTACTATGCCTTATATAGTACGAAAAAAAAAAAAAACCTGAAAGCCTGTAATGGCTTTAGCAGAATTTAAACAGCCTAACTTTGCATTTTTGAAATACAGAAAAACAGTTTATTTCAAGCAAGTTGTTTCTCCCTAAACTATGTTCCATGAATGTCTTCTACTTTATAAATACACTGTCCTTCGGCAGTAAATCCTTTGCTTTTTATTTCTGTAGAAGCAAGGCAAGTGATTGTTATATTGCCATCATTTCAACCAAGCCAGAAGAAACAGAGATTTAAAATTTTTCTAATACGTGTCATTAATTTTTTAAATAAAAATATTTAAAATGTATATTTCTCCAGGAGACAGAAAAATGAAAAATCTCTCCTGTAAGCTATGCGGTAATAATAACTTGCTATTTTAACATCAAGATGCCAGCTGCATTTCATAATGTAATTTCCCAGTTCTGAAAGGACAGTGATGAAATGATCTGACCTTTACATATTCCTGTTTGATTTCTCTCTCAGTATGCAGTCAGAAAAATAAGATGAGCTAAATATACCTGAGCCTTTTCTGTCTTTTCTACCCAGAAATGGGTTGTCTAATTAGCTTCCCTACTTTCCCCACCAAGAAACAATTGGCATGCTTCCCCCTTCGTGGTTGATCCCTGCCCCCACTGGAGAATCGTGAAGCGGAGGGCAACTCTTTCTTTCCACCGGCAGGAAACCTTGTAAATTGAAAAATAACAGATTTTAGATTTTCTGAGTCTTCTTCTTGGACTCAAACAAACAAATCACCCCTGCAAGCAAACCTGACAGGAAAAATGCTGTGTTGCCTGTTTTATGGACAATAACAAGAATGGCAATAGAGAGAGAAACAAGAACATGGGCTCCCACCAACCAACCCTCTCCTTTGGTGAGAGTCATTTTTTTTTTAAGTCTTCCATCATGAGAAGATTAAGAGGTAAGGTTTTGTCCAGGGAAGTAATCCCACTGAACTGGAGCAAGAATACCTACTAGCCAGCATGCGTATGCTTATTTTGAGGCCTGAAATTCAAAACTTGATTCTTTTAGGTGGGATTCTGCCTGATCCTTCACTTAGAGAAGTAAAATATCTGTTTATTAACGGCACAATTCATAATTCAGCATTTCAGAGTGAACTCTGGAATGGAAAGAAATGACTGTTGGATAAAATGGTAAGAGGAGTGTGATTTTGTGATTTATAATAAGAAATCTATGTTTGGTCTTCTGCTCCCTACCCACCTCAGCTTTTGGTAAACAGCTTGTAAAATTCCTTCAAATTACTAAGGGCTGAGAGCAAGAAAGGTGTGTTTTGTTATGTTAATGAGGTGACATTTGGAAAGCGCCAGATGAGGGAGGTTAATTCAGAACAGCCAACTGAGTGATTAGAGGATTGCAACTACTAGTCCCATCCCCTGACCTCCAGGGATAGACAGGGGCAGGAGATTGAGTTCAATCTACAATGGCCAATGATTTAATCAATCATGCCTATGTAATGAAGCTTCCATAAAGGCCCAAAAGGACAGGGGTTCAAAGCTTCCCAGTTGGTGAGCACTTGGAAATTGAGGAGAGGAGTGGACCTGGAGAGGGCGTGGAAACTGTGCCCTTTCTCCATACCTTTGCCCCATGCATCTCTCCCATCTGGCTGTTCCTGAGTTATGTCATTTTATAATAAATGGTGCTCCCATAAGTAAAATGTTTCTCTGAGTTCTGTGAGCTGCTCTAGCAAAAAATAATCAAACCCAACATGGAGATTGTGGGAACCTCTGATTTATAGCCAATTGGTCATAAGTACAGGTAACAACCTGTTCCTGCAACTGCCGTCTGAAGTGGGGGAGGGGACAGTCTTGTAGGACTGAATGCTTAACCTGTGGAATCTGATACTATCCCTGGGTAGATAGTGCCAGAACTGAGTTGTGCTGTAGGACACCCAGCTGGTGTCCAGAAAATTGCTTGTTGTATGTGAGGAGCCTCTCAGCAAACCCCCCCCCGACACACACACACAATGGAATTGGATCCCAGGACCCAAAAGAGGGGGTTAGATGTCTGACTCTTAAGTCAAATAGGCTTGAGCTCTAAACACAACTCTATCACAAATCAGCTTTGCTGGTCTCTGTTCTTTATCTGTGAAATAGGGTGGCTCTTGTAAAAACTGATGTCAAGTATTTATCGTGGCACCCAATACATGGTACATTTCATTATATTTTAATAACGATTTCTATTCTTGACATTAAGGTTGCCTTTTTTCCTGTACTAAGTACAGAGATATACACAGACTTGAATTGAATGCATTATATTTATTTTTTAATTAATTAATTAATTTTTGGCTGCATTGGGTCTTCGCTGTTACGCACGGGCTTTCTCTAGTTATGGCTAGCAGGGGCTACTCTTTGTTGCGGTGCGTGGGCTTCTCACTGCGGTGGCTTCTCTTGTCGCAGAGCACGGGCTCTAGGCACGTGGGCTTCAGTAGTTGTGGCACAGGCACTCAGTTTCTCTGCGGCATGTGGGATCTTCCCAGACCAGGGCTTGAACCTGTGTCCCCTGCACTGGCAGGCAGATTCTTAACCACCACTCCACAAGGGAAGTCCCTGAATGCATTATATTTAAATTCAATTCAACATGATTTTACTCCACCTGCCCTGTGCAAAAGGCACTTTTCAGGCACAGTCTTCAGGAAGCTCTTGAACACGCTTGGCATTTGAGGATTTAACGTCTTCTGAATCTCCTCTTCATTAACCACCATGAAGGTTAGTGACATGGCAACTTTTTCTGAGATATAAGTTTGAGTACTGTGCATTGTAAGGTCAATAAGTTATCTGCTCCAGAAAGAGCCACTGAATTAATGACAGTTAAGTGCCCTGTCACTGCCTCTACATGTGTGGTTGCAGTCTTCTTGAATTATACATACTCTAAAGGTGATCAAAATGTGAGGATTTCGGACGATCTTACAATAGATTGTTTGTAAACATCAAGTAAAAATCTTAGAAGTTCAAATGCCTCAACTGTGAAGAGTCTTAGAGAAGTGTTCTTTCTCTTGTCACCCTCTTGCCTTTGGATAGAAGAGCCATATAAGCCAACTAGGACAGATATAATTATCTTTTTTTATTCCAAAGCTTTCTAACGATGGACACTTCCCAGATACTCTTCGTAGCTGCTTCCCGCATCTTCTCACTCATTACAGTCAAGATGTTCTTCCTTATGTCCAATCTAAACTTTGCTTCTTTCCTCAAGTTAGTTCTCTCAGAGGGGCATAAAATCCATTCTCTCTTCCTATTTTCGATAAGTACCTAACACAGCGATTTAAGTAACATCTTGCTTGCAAATAGGTCCAAGGTGATTTAAATAGGTGAATGGATCAAACATTTTTATAATCCTGAAGATATAATTCAAGCTACTCCTTAATCTTTACAAAGTTTAACTCTGGCCTAAATAATATTAATTGCTAATGCATTTCACCCTAGGACCTATTTTGCTAAGTATTGATAATGTTTCCTAATCTTTGAAACATACGTTTAAATGTTACCAGAAATAATGATGTTTTATGATCTAACTGATTTATGGCCTAACTACCAGCGTCTACCAGGAAGACGCTAAAGCCAACCTACATTCGCTGTTACGCACGGGCTTTCTCTAGTTATGGCTAGCAGGGGCTACTCTTTGTTGCGGTGCGTGGGCTTCTCACTGCGGTGGCTTCTCTTGTCGCAGAGCACGGGCTCTAGGCACGTGGGCTTCAGTAGTTGTGGCACAGGCACTCAGTTTCTCTGCGGCATGTGGGATCTTCCCAGACCAGGGCTTGAACCTGTGTCCCCTGCACTGGCAGGCAGATTCTTAACCACCACTCCACAAGGGAAGTCCCTGAATGCATTATATTTAAATTCAATTCAACATGATTTTACTCCACCTGCCCTGTGCAAAAGGCACTTTTCAGGCACAGTCTTCAGGAAGCTCTTGAACACGCTTGGCATTTGAGGATTTAACGTCTTCTGAATCTCCTCTTCATTAACCACCATGAAGGTTAGTGACATGGCAACTTTTTCTGAGATATAAGTTTGAGTACTGTGCATTGTAAGGTCAATAAGTTATCTGCTCCAGAAAGAGCCACTGAATTAATGACAGTTAAGTGCCCTGTCACTGCCTCTACATGTGTGGTTGCAGTCTTCTTGAATTATACATACTCTAAAGGTGATCAAAATGTGAGGATTTCGGACGATCTTACAATAGATTGTTTGTAAACATCAAGTAAAAATCTTAGAAGTTCAAATGCCTCAACTGTGAAGAGTCTTAGAGAAGTGTTCTTTCTCTTGTCACCCTCTTGCCTTTGGATAGAAGAGCCATATAAGCCAACTAGGACAGATATAATTATCTTTTTTTATTCCAAAGCTTTCTAACGATGGACACTTCCCAGATACTCTTCGTAGCTGCTTCCCGCATCTTCTCACTCATTACAGTCAAGATGTTCTTCCTTATGTCCAATCTAAACTTTGCTTCTTTCCTCAAGTTAGTTCTCTCAGAGGGGCATAAAATCCATTCTCTCTTCCTATTTTCGATAAGTACCTAACACAGCGATTTAAGTAACATCTTGCTTGCAAATAGGTCCAAGGTGATTTAAATAGGTGAATGGATCAAACATTTTTATAATCCTGAAGATATAATTCAAGCTACTCCTTAATCTTTACAAAGTTTAACTCTGGCCTAAATAATATTAATTGCTAATGCATTTCACCCTAGGACCTATTTTGCTAAGTATTGATAATGTTTCCTAATCTTTGAAACATACGTTTAAATGTTACCAGAAATAATGATGTTTTATGATCTAACTGATTTATGGCCTAACTACCAGCGTCTACCAGGAAGACGCTAAAGCCAACCTACCTGGGTGCAAATCACAGCTCTGTCACTTATTAGTTGTGTAACTTTGGGCAAGTTTCTTAACTTTTCTATGCCTCAGTTTCCTTAGCTATAACATAGAGATAATAATGATGCATACTTCATATGGCTGCATTAAGAATTAAGTGGGTTAATATTTTTAAAGTACTTAGAATTGTACCTGCTTTGTAGAAGTACACAATAAGTATTATTATTATTACTACAACTCCAAAATGATTTTCTAGGCCTTACGACTCATATCTGATTAGTCAGTAATCTTATCTCTACAAACTTTTTTTTTTTTTTTCTTGCGGTACGCGGACCTCTCACCGCTGTGGCCTCTCCCGTTGTGGAACACAGGCTCCAGACGCGCAGGCTCACCGGCCATGGCTCACGGGCCCAGCCACTCCGCGACATGTGGGATCTTCCTGGACCAGGGCACGAACCCGTGTCCCCTGCATCGGCAGGTGGACTCTCAACCACTGTGCCACCAGGGAAGCCCTCTACAAACTTCTTAGTCCTATTTTCTCTGCCTGGCATATCCATCACCTTCCTACCTAGATTACTCTCCTCTTGAACATCTCAGTTTGGTTGTATTTTCTCTGTCATGTTATGAGTTGAGATCTCATTTCTAGGGCCCTTTTTCTAGTGTTACTTGTGGTCAATTATGACCTCATGAAAATAGTTACCTTTTAATAACTTATCTTCTCAATGAGAGTCTTGGCTGTTCCTTGAAGGAATAAAGTAAATCCTACAATAGTTAATAATGCTTCCCAATTCCTAACAAGTCCCTTTGCTCTTATAAAACTATTGGTAAGTAAAGGTGAGCTGATAGGTGATGTTTTATTTGTTTGATTATCTCAAACTTTAATATAAAAATTCTTATTAGGTTATCTCATCCACTCTACCTAATTCCATTGTTGATATTCATATAAAGCGCTCATAACAGTGCCTGGTACACAGTATGTGCTCAATAAAGAATAATAAGAAGAGGGTTTCCCTGGTGGCACAGTGGTTGAGAGTCCGCCTGCCGATGCAGGGGACGCGGGTCCGTGCCTGGGTCCGGGAGGATCCCACATGTCGCGTAGCGGCTAGGCTCATGAGCCATGGCTGCTGAGCCTGCGCGTCCGGAGCCTGTGAGAGGACGCAACAGGAGAGGCCACAACAGTGAGAGGCCCGCATACCTAAAAAAAAAAAAAGGAGGAGGAAAAGAAGAAGAAGCAGGTTATAAGTAACTTATATTTTCCCCAATCAGACAACACATTATCTCATTAAGCCTTCAATGACCTAAGAAGAAAATATAATTTATTCCCATTTTAAAGATGAAGAATTTCAGGCTTTAAGTGGCATAGGGTGATCATAAATCCTGACTTTCCCAGGACAGTGTTGGTTTACACTTCTTGACCCTGGTAATATTAATAATGTTCCCTTTCATTCTCAAAATTCATGTTTGGACAGTAAATTATATGATTACTCTAAAGTTAACTAATGCCAAGGTAACAGAGCCTGTAAGTGGAGGGGTTATAATCAAAACTAGAAGTCAACTCCAGAGCCCTAATCCCTTGGCTAAGCCCATGGAAAACCACATATCCCATGTCTTTCACATACCAGGGAGTAGCACAAAATGTGAAATTTAAGAGAGGTATGGGGGACCATACACAGATTGAAACTAAAGTTTGAGAGGTCTCAGCGTGACACCCAAGAGAAGATAATCGGGAGGAAAGGTGTGGGAAACTCTTTCCATTTTTTTCTATCAGATGTCACAGAAGAGTTTCACAATTAGAAGTAGTACTGTGAATTTCAACTGCCTGATGAAAATCCCAGTATTGAACAAAAATATTATCATATTTGATTATACAAGATGTGAATTCACATTATTCCTGATGTCCTGGCATTAAAGAGGGAGAAATTCATTACAAGCCTGGGAGATAATAGTAAAATAATTTAAAAAATAGCAGCATTTAACATTCATATAGTAATCTACAGTTTATACATCACATGTACAGACCGTATATTTGGCTATGATTTATCTCTTTTGATTCTCACTGCTCCCTGAAATAAGTAGAGCAGAAATTATTACTTCCATTTTACATGGAACTGAGAATCAAAGGCCTTAAGTAAGTCACGAGATTCATACTTGAGAGTATAAATTAGGATACAACATCATCCTGACATTTTAAAGTGATTTAAAATTATTCAAATATAACTCGACAGAAGAACATTCAAGGGGAATGTACTTAAGGAGAAAAACCAAAATTATATACACCAGATGGGGAGTATCTGGACTTAAAAAATTGCCAGTGTGCTTCCCACTAGACACTGATTTTATTTCATTTTTTATTTTTTTTAATTAATTTTTATTGGAGTATAGTTGCTTTACAATGTTGTGTTAGTTTCTACTGTACAGCAAAATGAATCAGCTGTGCATATACATCTATCCCCTCTTTTTTGGACTTCTTTCCCATTTAGGTCACCACAATGCATTAAGTAGAATTCCCTGTGCTATACAGTATGTTCTCATTAGTTATCTATTTCATGCATAGTATCAATAGTGTATATGTGTCAATCCCAATCTCCCAATTCCTCCCACCCCACCCCCTTTCCCCCTTGGTATCCATACATTTGTTCTCTACCAGACACTGATTTTAACTATAAGGTTCATCAGGTTATTCAAACTACAAGATGTTATTGCCACCTGGCCCAGTCAGCATGGACACTATGCCCCCAGAGAATGGAGGTGAATTTGCTGATTTCACATTTTGGTCTACAAAGTATTGGGTATTGCTGTCAGATCAAGCAAAATGCTTTTCGAGTGCAAAGGATCAGTGTGGACAGCACAAATGCTGTCTCAGCACATCTCGGCCATTGTTTCGAGCTGTTTCATATTGGCTCCTGAAATCAGGAAACTGCTGATTCTGGGGAAAGTATGAAATAAATCCTGTTTCATCCCTTTCCTCCTTTCCTTTTCTAGTCTCTTTTTTTTTTTTTTTAACTACACAAGATTTTTTTTTTTTTTTTTTTTGAGTCTCTGTGTCTTAAGCAAACCTGTTCTCTCATTCAACCATTCATTCACACACTGGTATAAATACAAGAAATAAAGACTAGCACTATTAGTGCCTCTATCAGGTGTTATTTGCATTTCAGCAGGAATCAAAGCAAAAGATTTCAAAATCTGATGATTGCGGGACTTCCCTGGTGGTGCAGTGGTTAAGAAACCACCTGCCAATGCAGGGGAAACGGGTTCGGTCCCTGGTCCGGGAAGATCCCACATGCTGCGGATCAACTAAGCCCGTGCGCCACAACTACGGAGCCTGAGCTCAAGACCCCTCGAGCTGCAACTGTTGAGTCCACACGCTGCAACTACTGAAGCCCACACGCCTAGAGCCCATGCTCCACAAGAGAAGCCACCATACCGCAACGGAGAGTAGCACCCACTTGCCGCAACTAGAGAAAGCCCACGCAGTAACGAAGACCCAATGCAGCCAAAAAAAAAAAAAAAAAAAATGTGAAAAGGCATTTTA
>NW_020175670.1:658497-670081 GCF_003031525.2 Neophocaena asiaeorientalis asiaeorientalis
AATCTGATGATGGCATTTCAAGCAGGTAGCTTCTGAAATCACCTTCTGTAGGTGCTCCCTGCCTACAGTACTGAAAGGGTCCCACATTTCCACTCAAAAACAAACCTCCACTCAGTGAGATTGAATAGTATTGAAAAAGAATAATGGCATTTGCTTTGTTTGAGTTTGGGCTCACATATCTCTGCCCATTTTGCAGAAGCAAAAGTGCAAATCCTTTAAAATGTGTGAAAGCTAAATGGTAACTAGGCAAAAACATAATTCACCAAGATATGTTTATGTCCGTTGACTGTGATTTTGAACACAGTAGGGCAGCATATGTCATCTGTAATCTGTCATGTGTCATGCTGAAAGTCATTCCCTTCCACAGTTGCAGAAAAACAGGTTATAAAATCCCCTTCACACTTCATGACAACATGGCTTGTGGAGGTGTCTCCCAAAATGGGGTTGACATAGATGTAGGAGATAGGCACCAATAACCCCCCAAAAACTGGATACGACTTTTCAGTTATGTGAGTACCTTCCACTCCAAATATTTCATCCTGTCCTCGTCCTCCCATTTCCCACTTCAAAACTTCTAAAAACCAGTTCCTGCCACATTTAGCCAAAATTTGCAACTGACTAACATTAACCTTCATACTGAATCTTCTTCGTCTCTTCTCATCAGCCTCAACTCAGCAGTCGGTTTGAACCGGGATTTTTGTGCTCTAGGTTGTTCCTTCGGGATGTGCTGAATTGTGTGTGTGTGTGTGTGTGTGTGTGTGTGTGTGTGTCTGTGTGTGTGTGTTGGGAGTGGGGGCAAACAGAGAGGTGGTGATGTCAGTGGAAAGAATCTCTTATCTCCGTTTAATGTGGTAGTTGATTTAACACATTTACTGGTTATGACAAATTACTGTGTGGGTGTGGAAGTTTCAGACAGAAGTTGATGTTTCAAAGCAAACATCCATGTTTAGGTAAGGATACAGTTACAGCAGAAATGACTAGATAGATAGATAGATGTAGATAGATGTAATAGATATTATATACATATATAGTAAATATATATATTTCTGGATTAGATATATTATTTACTTTATATTTTCAAATTTGATAAACTTCCTTGGTTGTCTTTTAAAATCTAACTTACCTCATTCAAAATCACTCCAAATGGCTGAGGCCTTTTCATAGGCTTCCCTTTATGTTTGATTTTCCTTCTTTTTAAATGCCATTCACTTTGTAGTCATCACTCCAGGTATGCTTTAGTAATTTCTTAAATGTTTCCAGAAATATTGAAAGTCCAGGTACCAGCATACAGATGACATTTTGAAAAATGAATATAATTCACTAATTTTTAAAGATGATGAAAGTTATGCATGTATACATATATATGCATGTCTATATGTATATATGTACGTTGATATTTGTCATGAAATGATTTTGTGTCTGTAAAACTGGCTGTGCCATGTGATAAAGTTGTTTCTATGGAAACGGCTCATGATTCATGATCAACATAAAAGAAAACTACATATGAAGGTATAAGGTAGACCTGACAGAGAAACTATTAATTTCTGAATTAGAAAATTTTAATGTCATTATTACTAACACTTTTTACGGCTAGAAAAATTCTTTTATAATCCTAATAAATGTTATTAAGTCCCTATAATATGCTAGGAGCTACATAGAGAGCGTAAGGAATATAATCCTAAACTTCCTGTAGCTTTCATAGTGCTGGTGGTGAGGGGGTGGAAGACAAGGTTAATAATAACCTTATACGAACTGAAAGAAGATCATTATGTTATATTGGGTCTTTTGTCTTTTCAGAGTCTTGATTTGTTTATATGCCCCACACATTCTTCCTCCAGCAGATTCCTCTTCCATGTGGCTACAGCAAAGCTCTGTAGAAGAAAGATGACTTCGTGTGGGTGTTGAAGTAGATCTAGATGCATCTGGGTGGGAAAGAGATTGCAGGTGGGAGGAGGGAGAAATGATGGCCTCTGACATGAGAAAATGTTCTAGGCACAGGTAGGATTTCAAATAAATGTCATTGACCTGTCTCTATGGAAACCACAAAGCAGTTTCTCTTGACTAAAGAATTGTATATCATTGTCTTGAAAATAATAGATCAGAAGAAAAAAAACCTCCCCGTGAGTCACAGAGGGCTAGAGTAGGCAGGGACCCTGAGCTTTCAACAAATCTATTCCCCCGCCTTCAGGAAGGATCCCAAATAAACCTTCTCATTCAAACAGGATTCACTCCTAGCAACTTCCCTGATTAATCCATTCAGCAACCAGAAAGAGACACCTGGCCTCTAACTTTCCTACTGCATCCAGAGGACCTTAACCCACACTCTTTTTCTGCTGTGGTAGGGACTGCTAACAGCTACCTTCTGTTTGAACCCTCTTTTGTTTGAATCTATTTCTCTAGCTGCTTCTCTGCTTTCTTTCCCTAAACTTGATGACACACTCTATGAATATGCCTTTGCTAAAATAGGTATCCACTTTCCAGGAGACCATCTGTGGGGATAGGGCTCTGTTGAAATCTTATTTAAAATCATCCCCACCAAGCCATTCAAATGTTTCAGCTCTTCTGCAAAGCTCCTGGGGGTCACTTTTGAATTTTCCTGGCAGCTAAGTTTCATTTCTGTTGGTCCCACCTGTGCTGTCTATTATACCCCCGTCTCATTTCATTGCCAAATACACCTTCTACAAGAACACACACTGCTTTCATGTGATTTCCCATGGAAACACGGTGTTCCAGAAGGACTCTGAACCATTTTAGGGATGTGATGGAGAAGAGAGCAGATGCTGTGTAAGTGGGTTCCACACACATCTTTTCTTCCCATCTATATGGTTTTATAAAAGCGACTGAAACAGTGTACAAAAGTCACTTCTCTGGGTGAATTTGAAAAGTAGGTTCTCAATCTTGTCAGGGTCTAGGTCCTCCTAGATAAAGAACAATGTTGCTACAGGTTAAAGTTGACTGCACTTCATTCTCTGTCTTTGGTCAGCACCCTTTCTCCATATCTCTAACTGGTTCATTTCAGCCACCACATTTATGCACCCAGGATTTCTCCCTGTAGAACCTGCTTTATATGTGAACAGAATTAGAAGAGTCATGAAGAAATTAATCTTTTTCAGGATAGGTCCAACCTCCAATATTCTACCACAATGTTCCCACAAGTACCTTGCAACAACATGCTGTGACTTTTTTTGTTTTTTAATTCTGAAAACATATCTACTTCAACGGTGAACAAGGTGGTTGGTGCTTCTTTTTCTGTTTCCCTCCCTGGGCAGATGGTGCCATATGTGCCCATCACTCAATATGGAACCCATAGGGCAACCTAGGCTCACTGCCTCTCTAACTTTCAACATCTAACCAGTCATGAAATCCCTCTGATTTGCCTCTGTTTGAATTTCTCTTTTTTCCCCTCTTCTTTTCTATTCTTAAGGCCACTGTTCTCCTTGAGGCATTTATCGTCTCTCATCTGGACTCCGAAATACCCTGTAATGCTGCTTAATTAGGAACGTTGGTCCCAGTTGTAGCCTTCTCTACTTCATCCTCCACGCAGCTATCAGAGTGATCTATCTTAAATGCAAAACGTAGCACCTGTTAAAACCTGTAGCAGGTTTCCTGTATTTCAGGATTAGGATTCATTTCCTTAGCATACACATTCCAGCATCATTTCTTCTTTCTGTCTCTCTGTCTCTGTTTCTGTCTCTGTCTGTGTGTGTGTGTCCTTTTAAAGTGAAAAATTTTAATGTTTAAGATTTTAAAAAAATCAAACAATTCAAAAGGGCATATTAAGAACAGTAAGTATCCCTCCAAGTCATACTCCTATAGTCCTGGTTCCACTTCCAAGAGACAACCACTGTTACTCATTTCTTGTATATTCTTCCAGAAGTGGTCAGTGCATATACAAAAAAATATGCATGTTTCTAGAGAGGCTTCTTTTTAGACAAGTGAGAACATTCAATAACTCTGTCCTACATCTTGCTGTTAACATCCTGTCTTATTTCTTGACAATCTTCCCTGTGCCCTTTAAGTTCTCCCAATAGTGAATGACTTATAATTCCCAGAACACTCCATACTGTTTTCAGGCATACTTGCCAATGCTGATGCCTTTCCTTTTGCCTGGAAGTTTCTTCTTCTCATTTGCAGCCTACACATGGTGCTCACTACTATTCCTCTTTAGGAATTAACCTTTCACCGTACCTTAGAAACTGCTCCTCTATGCTCCCATAGGACGCTGCACATACATGTCCCTATCATAGCCACTACCACGTTGTTTTAAGTAACTTGGTTTCTGCATTCTCCTCTATGCTGTAAAATATTGGGCTGGCCAAAATGTTCGCTCGGGTTCCCCCACAACATCTTACACCAAAAGCCGAACGAACTTTTTGGCCAACCCAATATCTGAAGGTATGAAACATGTCTTAGTCATTTTCCAATCCCTAGCACCCAGTTCAGGGCACGATAAAAGACTAAGTGTTCAGTAAGTACATGTTGAACCAAAACATCCCATGATCAAGGTAACTATGGATGTTTCAAAAATCTTCCAAAAGGGGAAAAAAAATCTTTACTTCAAGAATAGAGATTTTAAATACTTTTTTAAAAAAGACTATAAACCCCACAAGGACAGACACCCTATCTGCTTTATTCAGTAGAGTGGTCGAAAGCTCCTTGGAAAACGCCTTTAATCTTAAATATACAATACGATGACAGTTTTATTGGGGCTGTAAGAGGGAAAACACATTAGGCACTTAATGGAGTGGTAGAAGAAAAAAACTATTGGCGGAAAAACAATGAGGGCTATGAGGATTCTAAGAAGGGGATACTGGGCTCACTAAAGAAAACCCATTTATCTTTCATTCTTCTTATGACCAGCCTTTTTTACTAAGTTATCACCACTAATAGGAATTAATTTTAAACCGTTTCTTGAGCATTTCTATCAAGGGCTAAGTAATAGATTGTTATGTGCTACGACTATAACTTCCTTCAACAATCATCAGTCAAGAGATTTCATGAAATGCATGATCTTCTGAAAACAGAAGCATTCTAAAATGCAGAAACTCAATCCTGGTATTACAAAAAATAGGATTCACTCTGCTGAAAAAGCTCATGGGGAAACTGTATTAACATTTAATCAACAGCAAGCATATACCATTCATCTTCCTACTATCCTCAAGTGTGATAATGTCGTTTGAGTTATTGAAACTCAAATCATTTGGAAATATTTAATACCATTTTTTTTCTTTTGTAATATTTTACCTTCCCTATAAGGCAAGATTTGATTCATGTGTGTTTTGAGGGGACTATCAAGACTTTGGGGGCCTGCCATGACAAAAAGCACCGAACATTTACAGAATTGATACTAAGTGATGGTCAGCGGAGATGAGCACTGTGGCTTCACCCCTTGCTCCCAGACCACCTGATGGAAAGATTTTAGGTGGGTTGGGAAAATCTTTGGGATACCCAGATCTTGAAAAATAAAGGTTTCCTTCTGTTTCACATTGTGTTGAAACATTTATTAGTTTGGCAATAGTTGAGCAATGTTCCCTGTTTGAATACAATGGACAGTACCAGATGGAAATACTTCAAATATGGTCCTGGCTCCAACGCTTAATACAATATAAACCAGGCATCATTCATCTCATTTTAAAGACCATGGATTCAACATTTCTTGTTGCTGTCTTTGGGAATGTGTTTAGGAAAAAATGGATGATAATGCTATGACCAATTAAGATGGTAATCCAAGGGGCCCCAGACTGCACACAATCATTACTGCAACGTTCCCAGGAGATTACCAGAGTTTGCACTCAGTTGGAATTTAATAAATGCTTATTGACTGACACATCTAAAAGGAGAACAAAATGGAATAAGATGGAATCTAACAGGAGAATATGATGAAGTCGAAGAATCTTGATTTTAACAGGTCTAAGATCTTTAATAGCTTAAGTTTATATGGTAGATATTTGAACTAGAAAGAGGTTTAGCAATTGCATCAATTACCTTCATTTTACAGAAGAGAACCCTGAGGCCTGGAGAAGTCAAGTGACTCACTTAAGGTCTCAAAGCTAAATGCCAGGAATATTTTTTTACTTGCCTCACAGATAGGAGTCAGACTCTTGCAGGCAGCCTGCCTGGGTTCAAATCCTTCTTCTGCCCTTTACTAGATCTATAACTTCTGAGCAAGTTATTTAACCTCTCTTAACATGTTTCTCCCTCTCTCCACCTCAGTTTCTCCATCTGTAATGGGGGATGATAATTCTATAGCCTTAAATGAGCTACTAATATAAAGCATTTGATAGCCATACCTTATACATAGGACGTGTTCAATAAATGCTACAGTTTTCATTGTACTACACACTGTAATACCTAGTCTGGTCACGTAATCCTAAGAACACAGTCTTTCAAATGTGACTGCAAACTTTAAAAAACCTGGATAGGCTTGCTTTGATGTGGCTTAGAGTATAAAAAGATCTTTCTGTTATCTCCAAACAGAAAGGCAAAGGGAAGTTTTTCCTCTCTTAGCTTCTCCAGATGGTACAATGTTGTAACCCAGCACCTAAAAGTGAGACCTGGTTGATTACTCATATAAGAGAAAAACATATTTGTATCTTTAACTGCTGATATCTGTTCATGCCTTTAAATGGTACTGACCTATTTGCTCTATTTGCAAAGGAATTCTGTTATAGCCTCAGGGAATTTACTGACAGCAGCAAGAGTACATGTAGGCTCTTTTACAAAGCTATTGCAAGCTCCTAGTGGGGTGAAAGCCAGTTTGCAATGTTCTTTATTCTGAAGAAGAAAAGTCATTGTAAAGCAGCAGGATAGTGTTGTCCGAATTATTGGGCTTGGCAACGTTTTCATAGCCATCATTAAAGGCTGATGGACTCATAAGTATTGGCACAGTTAGGAGAACTGCTTATTAGTTTAAGTCAAGCCCTATCAGCCTTGTCATCAACTGTTACACTCAATTTTCCCCTCTGAGCACAGCTACCTGTTTAACTACCTGGGAGTTAACTTGAAACTTAGTTTGAAAAATATCATCCTTAGAGAAATTTAAGAGGAAAAAATGTTCATTTCTTAATAATGCTAGCCCTTAGAATAATGTACTACAATCTTGCTTCTCAAAGTGCTGTCCATATACCAGCAATCGGCATCACCTGGGAGTTGTTAAAAATGTAGGCTATCAGACCCCATCCCAAACCTCTGAATAAAAAACTGCATTTTAACATGTTGAGATCCCAGAGTGATTCAGATACACATTAAAGAATGGGAAACACTGGCTTAGAGAAAGTGGTGACAGGTGGTTATGATTTGGTATCACCAAGAGGATGGTAATTAGACATAACTGAAGCGTATACCAGAAACCTCTGGAATCAAATACTAAAATAACAGTGGGATTTAACAAGAGTGGACATTTCGTAAATAAAATTTCTTTTTCTTTTGGGTACTATTTAGAAAAATTGGCTCATTTTAGTTTTTATTTTTTTGGGGGGTGGGTGTTTTTATTGTTAATTTTAATGCCTATAAGAACATTCACTATGGCATCCATGTATGCATAAAGGAAGGAAACAATGAATACACAGTAGCTATCCATTCCTGGGAACAGCTTGGGTTGAGACCTACTTTGAGTTAGGACTCAATAGATTTCAAATTTTCTGGGGGTGGCCACTCAGACCATCACGTCCTTAGATCAGAGACAGAGAGCTCTGTGGCTGGAACTCCTCCTTGATGATCAGGAGCTGCCTCTTTAATAAGACAGAACGGCTAGTCATTGGAATCTGAAATACAAGCGTTCAACCTTTTGTTTTCAGGTAGTTAATATCTTGTTCCCCCAATCCACTACTCTGAGAGAAGACTTACTTACTATTATCTGTGTTTTATTGGGCTTATATTAGCAGGTGTTAGTGGTTATTTTAAGGCAATTTCTGGGGGCTACTGTCTCCTTTTGTTCCAACTGCCTCTTATTCCTCTTCAGTCGTGTGTGTGTGTGTGTGTGTGTGTGTGTGTGTGTGTGTGTGTGTGTGTGTGTAGGTATACAGCTTGGCAGAAATTGTTAAGAGAGAAGGTTTGAGGAATTTAATTTTAAATATATGGAAATCACAGTCATTTTTTTAAGATGATAGAAGATAATAGTATGTAGTCACTATCATAGGCACAATACATCCCATGATGCCAAAAGAAAAATCCTTCCTAATTTAATGAACAATATTATTGCCTGAAAAGAAAACTCTTGCTCTCAAGTATGGTTTTTTTCCCTGTGTCAGAATTATTCTTCAGCAGTTTCCCATTCACTGCTCAAAACCAACAATTATTGATTATAGAGATTCTATAAAAACTCTAACTCTCTCTTTCAAATTTGGGGAAAATATTTTAAATCCTGAAGGACGTGAATCAGAAAATACTCTTGATGTGACGTTAGTCTTTAATAAAACAGACAATGTTAGAAACCAATCTGGAATTATATTTCACTTAGCGTAGCATAGGAAAAGAACAAAAATTAACAGTCTAGTTTTCAAACCCATTAATGTAATGTACAATTATGCAATTTTCCCAGATGTGGAAATGGGTGGATAATAATGGTAATGAATAAAAATATAAAAATGAGCATTGTTTTAGCAATGGATTTTAATCTGAATTTTCTTTAAAACTATTTTATTGTATTTGATGTCCATTTTTATTTGTTGTTAATTTTGTTGAAAATTTCCTATTAAATAATCTCAGAAGTTACTGCCTATCAGGGTTCTGAAATATGCTTAATATAAAAGCAATAAGTCTTATTTCTCATTGACATTTCAACTCTACTTTATGATCTAAAAATCAAAGCATACCATAGACAGTGCTCTTAACCAGGGCTTACTATCCAGATTTTGCTTATATAGAACCCTCAATCCTAGAATTCCTCTTTGTTTCCAATTTTTTTGGAGTTATTTCCAATCTATGTATTCCCATGCTTTGTTATAGATGATAGAAGAAAAAATAAACCTTGGGTCTTGTTGGTAGATTTCATTAAAAAGAGAAGCAAGGAAGAATAAGTAAATCAAGGTTTATTATTTTCCTGTGTTCAGTGGTTTCTATTTTCCCATCATGTCTCTAACACTATTGTGGAAAGGCAATGGGTAATTTAGTAGAATATATTTTTTAAAGGTTTATCTGTTGGGTGAATATTTTAAAAACTCAAGTACATAGACACACGGTACAGTGAGTAAATAGGTTATATTATTCCATCATTAAGAGCTATTTCCAGTGGTACAGCAGTTAAATTAATTATTTTTTTTCTGAGCTTCTGTATGAATTCAGTTGAACAACTGATTATACAGAACTTTTTTGTTATGGTGGTTGTTTTAGTTAAACAGCAACTTCCCTATTCGATTCAGTTTGGGTTTTGTCTTTGGTTTTAAACTGAAAAGTTGTTTGTAAATATAGTCAACAGAATTATACATTTGAAAAATTCTGAAAAGCGTAGTACTCTAAAAGCAGACCACTGGCAAAGGCACTGTTTGCCTTTTGAGTCTTCTGAATCTTCTCCTATTTTATAAATTATCTGTGTGGGTACTTACAAGGTGCCAAAATAAATGACTGAAAAGGAAATTATTATCATCATTTATCTACATGATACAAACAACTTAAACTAATTCATTGCCTAATTTATCCAGTCGCAATGGCGTGGATTGGGTATGATTTGTATATGTGCCCATGTTATTACATTCCCCAGTGTTTGTCAATAGTTCATCTTGGGTGCTTTGTGGTAGTGACATGTATGTGACAGAATATTATAAATGAGTCTATTAAAAATCTTTTCCAAGTCAGAGAATATTCATTGTGCATTGATATTTCAAAATTGTTTTTCTAATACAGCCATCAGAGATATTAATTTAAAATAATATTTAAAATAAGCTATTTAAAGCAGGGGAAAGTGCAACTTTAAAATACAGAAATTTAATAGTCACACTTTTTATTCTAATCCCACTCAATATATTTTAAATATACGTATTTTTCCCTGACATACCTTAAAAAAAAAAGAAAGAAAAATTCTTAGGCCTTAGCGTGTTAAAATAAAATGACTCACTAATAATGAAATGAAATGACAATTCAATAGCCTTTACAAATATAGAGTGATAAAACCCCCAGAGGCTTTAGTCTTTAAATTATTCAGCCTGTCTAAATTTCTGCTGCCACAATATTTTTTTCGCAAGTGGAATAAAAATGGCATTTTGCTCAGGTAGATCTAGCTGTTCCCTGGGTGGTTGGTTCTAGAAAAGCGACAGACTTTCCCCCCTGCCTTACAAGAAGCAACAGTTGGAAACTCTAACTAGAAAACTGCTACCCCACAGTGGTTGGAAAGCGCCAACAGAGATAGTGACAGCTATGATTTCAATCCATTTTGCAACAGCTTCCGAAAGGCAGGAGGAGAAATGAAATAAAAGAATGTTAACTCTTTGCAATGAAAAGATTGCGCTATGCTCCCTATGCTGTTATCGCCCTCTCCTCCCCCCTCCCTTTTCTAGTCTCTTTGATCATCAGGCTTTTTCGGCATGCTTGGGTTTATAAGGCAAAGCAAAGCAATAACTCCATCCATTCGGTTTGAACTTAAACTCGCAAGATGCAGCAAGACAAATTCATCAACCCTCACGTGGGAACAATACAAGCCTCTCCCCAGAATCTGGCTTGAGCACTTTGACACCGTTGTCTCAGCCTGTTGCTCCTGCCACTCGGTGTGCTAGAGCCTGGAAAGAGGGAGGGAACACTATGAAACCTCATCTGTGTGCTTGGGTGCTTTGTGGCGGGCCGTGGGTGGGTCCGCCTCACCGGCTGCCGGGACCGTGCCTGCGGAGTAGGCGGCCGCGGACCACCGTGCGGGGACCCTCTCGTGCAGGCCGCCCGGCCACCGGCAGGTGGTGCCCTACGCCTCTCAACACCGAAGGAAACCCAGCGAAAGTACCGCTGACTCCGCCCCACCGGCTCTGCCGGCGCCACAGTCACCGTCCTTCCCCAAATAGTGCGGAGCACGTTTCCTCCGGAACACCGCAGTAGCCCGTGTGTGTGTGTCGAAAATACAAACCAGGGCCAGCAGGGTGTGTGTGTGGCAGAGTGGGGAGCGGGCGCGGAGCGGGATCCATGGGCCGGGGCAAGGTGACCGCCAACGAAACGCAGAGGGCACGGGGACCGGTCCGTTTCGCATCTGCGTAAGCCCGGCTGCCGGGCCAGTAGCGAGGCCACTCACCATGTTCACTTCGGAGACCATGTCTATGCTGGCGACATCGATCCTCATCCCGACGTCCACGGGGGGCCCTACCGGGGAGGTGGGACACATTATGGGCATAATCTCAGAGTGGCCACAGGCTGGGGAGGGTCGGGGGGCTTCCCTGCGCTTACTACATTCTGAATGGGCTCCGCTACCCCCAGCCCTCCACCCCCTTGCCGGGGAAAGCCTGGGAAAACAGGTGTGGGCACACGAGTGATGCAGTGACTATGCAGAGGGTGTGTCGGGCCGGGGGAAGGTCGGCTCTGCCTGGGGTTCATCCACCTGCGACTGGGGCTACGGCGTGGTGTGTGTGTGTGTGTGTGTGTGTGTGTGTGTGTGTGTGTGTGTCCCCAGCGC
>NW_020175670.1:670329-677791 GCF_003031525.2 Neophocaena asiaeorientalis asiaeorientalis
GCGTAGGGCGTAAGGCACGCTTACCAAAATGACATGTTTCTTCTTCTTTTTTTTTTTTTGACAATTGTCTTTGACAAAAAAGGAGAACTAGATATGGGTTACAGGTTGAAAAAAAAGATGAAACATTACCTCCAAAGTCCGGCCGCAAGCGAATGTCATAACCTTTGAGCAATCTATCCACTGTCTCTTTCACGTATGACATGTTGCTGGGCTCATTGGCGCTGAAGGGAAGAAGTAGGGACCGGATTCAGAATGAGCACAAACTGCGAGCAGACATAAAAATAGACAGGCACACCTACCCCCCAAATAACGAGCTACATGATCCAGCAAGCATGTAAAAAGAAAAACACCAAGAAAAAAAAGACATTCAACAACAGCAGCTCACCTGTGTGCACAACAGACCATGGCAATCATCACAGGGAAAGAGAGAAGCCCCAAACTCTCTCGGTTTTGTACTGTCCACATTACTAACTCTGATTAAAGAATTGTCTTTTCTGCGAAGATTCAAGGAATGCAACTTAGTCGGCGGCCGGGCAGTAATTCCCGAATGGACCTGCGCATGCGCAGAGGGTGCTCACTACCAAAAGACACCTTGTGCCTTGCAAACAATATTCCTAGTGGAACAGGCAACAGATTTCAATCCCTTTAAAGTTCCTGTTTGTGGTGCTCCGCGTCCTCCGTGTAGTAAAAGATACCCTGCTGTTTCCTTGCTTGTGCTTGTGTATATGGATCTTTCTTTGTGCACTGGAGGGTTTCTACGTTCATTTCCTTTCTGCCTTCCACCTAATTTTTTTACTCAGTTTCCAGGGATATGGCTTAGGCTGCCTGTGATTGGCATATTTCGTTGACAGTCACGGTGGTCTTAGAACCGGGAGTCTAGAAGCGAGGCGGTTCTCTCTGGTTGCCTGTGTGTGTGTGTGAGAGAGAGAGAGAGAGATGGGTGAGGGGCGAAGTGAGTGGAGAGGGAGAGCCACAGAAGAAGGAAACTCAGGATGTATTTGAAGAGTCCAGGAATCAGGTCCGCTTGAGAGGAGTCTTAGCACGTCTGGCTTACTGCCGTCCTTCTCTATGGGAGGAGGAAGAGGAGAGGGTCGACTTTTGCGCTCGCTCCCCCGCGCTCCCACTTTTCTTCCCTCCGCCTTTCTTGTCTCACCAAGCGAGAGAGGTGGGGTGAAAGCAAGCCAGAGGCAGCATCTCGGGCAGGCAATCCTTTTCCTAGAGCCATTCGCCTCAAGTCCCACTTTTCTTCTAGGTTCTAGTGAGGAAAACCTCTTTTTTAATTGCCAGCGTGTTAGCATGTATTAATAACCCCAAACAGGACCCTGAAGCACCCAGAGGGTCTAGCCTCTGTTTGCTATTAGATTGGGGTTCTGTAGGAGAAAGAGTTGTTTGAATTAAATTAAATTCAGTCAATGCAATTCGATAGAAGCCATTGAGCACATGTGAGGTGGGAGGCCTTTTGCCAGGGGTTTGTTCATCTCTTTAATAGTATATATTAAATCTTGTCTATGTTCTGGGTATTTGGGGACTCAGAGATGACTTAAAAAGGGTTCCTGACCTAGAGAAATTCACAGACTGATAGGGGAGATGCACATAAATATAAGTAAATTCAATATTTCTCTATATAGTTTATATAGTGGCAGGTTGTTACTTCTACCAGAGAGAGGCAGATATGGTTTCTGGAGGAGAAAGCTATTTGCCAGAGCAGGGAGGGAGGGGCACTCCAGAAGGAGGGAACAGCATGTGCCACATGACTGGAAAGAGACTGACAAACTATGAGACTTCAAAGCCTATGGTCTGCTTAGATAGCTGAACCCGGAAATGCTTGAGCAGAATATAAAAGGAGGAGGTAGCAATGGAGGGTGGTGAGTGTGCAAAGGGAAGCTGAGGCCAGACTACAAGGAAAGTTACATACTCCACTGTGCAAATTTAAGCTTCTGGGAATCACTGACGGTTTTAAGTAGGGTCAGGGTCAGATTTCGGTTTTGAAATGCTCTGGTAGAATAATCATGATAAAAAGGATTAACATTCATCAGCTGTGGACTATTTGCTGGTTATCATGCACATTACATAGATGATCTCATTTAAACCTTGTAGCAATCCAAATGTGGTAGGTATTATTATGATTATTTATTATTATTATTCTCATTTTATAGATGATGATACTGAGAACAAATCAAGGTAATGTAATTCATTTAATACCAAACAGTTAATAAATGGTGGAATCAACATTTCAACCCAGAATCTATCAATCTATCTGCTCTATACTATTAAGCATAGACCCCAAGAGGAGGTACCAGAGAGAGCGAAAAGAACAAGGAAGAAGAAGGGATATCACAATACCCTAAGCAAAAGGAACTAAAGTCAGATAATGTTTAGCATAGAGAGGAGGTGATAGACTAGTGCAAGATTTCAGAAATGTAATGGAGACATAAAATAGTTGGAAATATCAGGACTTGGAGACTTTTGAAAGGTGCCTAAAGAATTGTACATATGTTTACACATGTGTAGACCTTGACATTCTACATATACATCAATTTCATTTTCTCATTTGAGCCTCATGACAACCTTAAACACTATGGCCATTTCTTCTGGGACCAATGTTAATCATGTTTCTTAATTTTTTTTTATGTTTTCTAGGTGGTCATAAACCCCAATAATTCATTTTTAATAACTACCAGGATTTTATTTATCAGTGTTTGCCAAAGGGTCAAGATTTTATTCTAGAATTAAGGAAGACTATTGGTGACTTTGCATACTTGAATTCTAATGTTTAGCATGCCCCAGTTGGGATCAGTTTCACTGAATTTCGCATTTAAATTATGCCTTCCACTTATATAGAAGGATACCACAAGAAGTCATAAAATACTCATGATCACATCTGTTATTGGAATACTATTGAGGAGGGAGCCCACTGTACCACTCAGTATCATATGTGTGAAGACCTCTGGGAGAAAATTTTTCCCAGACCCTAGTACTCTGAAAAGTGTTTTGTTTCCTGAATCCTAAAATTCACTCACTTCCCTGTTTGCTTTGGTCACTGGGAATCTTAGAATTATTGGTACAATTCAGCTTTAATCATTATGTAAGATCTTAATGACCTGCATATTGATATATTTCTCCCTGATGCCTTAGAATTCTAAATTTAATTTTCCTTTGTCACTAATTGAAAAACAGATATGTTGCACAAATATATATAGTGTGTAAGCTGCCTTGAATAATTTTCAGGACTAAATGGGAAAAAATAAATTCAAAATAATACCGAGAAATAACTAAAAAATTTTTTTAAATTTTAAACATCACAGATCCAGAAATAGTGCAGGATTTGCTATGGCTTGAAAAAGCCAATACTTATTTCCTCTTATGAAGTTCCACTTATGAAGTTGCTTGTTTTATCTCCAAACCAATCCTCTTAAATAAGACCTTCACCCCTTCAAGAATCAATTCAATTTCCTTTTTTTTTTTTTCCGTGAAAGCTGCTCCTGAGAGCCATTGGTCATCCTATTATCCTCTCCTGCTAACTCTTACTGAAACAAAAAATTATCATCCAGCTAGGATGGAAGTGTCTCAAGATCAAGAAACGTTACACATGTTACGAATATTCTTAGTGAATATGCTTACTGATAAGAATTTAGAGTAAGCAGCTTGGAATTGCTACTTTGAATTGGGATCAAACTTGAAAATGCTGGTTTCACTTTGAAGTTAGTCTCGCTTGTTTATTTATTCTCGTAAATACTGAGTCCAGACAAATTATGTACAGGCTAAAGCTGGTTTTGATAAGCTATATCAGAAATACTGTGTAGCTTTAATGTAGATGGCACACTTTAAGGTGAGGATTAATAGAGATTTTGTTAAAAATGATATAATAAACATTTTTATTTATTGTTTAAGAATATAACTAAAGTTTACCTTCATTCAGTCTTGCTTCAATCAAATTTATTGATCATCTATTTTGTGCTCAACAAGTATGAGACTCTGCAGTCATAATTAATCCATTATTACCTGTCCTCCAGTTGGCTTAAAATCTTATGTAAATGGATATATCAGGCTGGATATACGTGGAATGAAGGTGATAGTAATTGTTTGGAAATACTACAAAGCAGCTTCCTTCCCATGAGTGAGGATGAAATAAATGCCCACCCTAGCTATCTTCCATTCCCCAGAAATTGACTTCAGTATACAAAAATTAAGTATGTAATAAAATTAATGTTTCAAATTAGTGGATAAATGATAGTCTTTCCAATAAATATTAGCAAAATTATATCTTTGGAAAATAATAAATAGAAGAACTTTCTAACACTTTTGCTAAACTAAGTTTCAGTTGAGTTAAAGACTTAAAGGTACAAAATTAAACCATAGGCTTCCCTGGGTGGCGCAGTGGTTGAGAGTCCGCCTGCCGATGCAGGGGACGCGGGTTCGTGCCCCGGTCCGGGAAGATCCCACATGCCGCGGAGCGGCTGGGCCCGTGAGCCATGGCCGCTGGGCCTGCGCGTCCGGAGCCTGTGCTCCGCGACGGGAGAGGCCACAGCAGTGAGAGGCCCGCGTACCGCAAAAAAAAAAAATAAATAAATAAACCATAAAAATAAAAGATAGGTACCTATAGTATAATCATTCAGCATTTAATAAATGATTATTGAACATCTTTTCTCTTGGATGTATGCTTTCAAAAGGAGAAAAATTAAGAGAAAATGTTGATAGAGGTGAATATATAATTTTAAAGTTATTTTTAAAACATATACTTGAAAAGTAAAGTAATTAATCATAATACTTGAGGTACTTCCATTAAAGTAGGAATAATTAACACTATAATAGAGGTATGATATTGCAATGAGACAATAAACTTTTTTTAAAAAATAGAAAAGGAAGAAGTTAAACTTTCCTTATTTCCACATGGTGAGTTTGTCTAGAGAGAAAATCCGATAAAGTCTCCAAATGTATAAGAATATAGTAAGAGAGTTAAACTAACCTTCTGACATCAAAATCAAATAACGTTTAAATACACATTAGTAGTATTTTCATACACAGCAGTTACCAAAAAAAAAAAAAAAAACCCATAATAGGAAAACGTATTCTATTACAGTAATAAAAAATATTCTAATGTATCTAGGAATAACTGAAAAAAGTGTAAGAGCTTTATAGAGAATCTGTATAACATTATTGAAGGACATAAAATAAGACTTAGATAAGTGAAAAATGTGTGGCTGGGAAGAATCAATATGATAAAGCCATCCAAAAAAAAAAAAGACAATAAAATCTGCAAGAAAAAAAGAGGGAGTATATGGGGCATTTGTCTTTGAGATATCAAGACTTATTGAGCTATTGAAATTGAAAGAGTTTGTGTTTAGTTTGGGATTCATGTAGAGATAGTAAAAAACAAAATAACACAACCAAATAAAGAGCATAAAAATATTCCTCTATTTTAGGAAAACTGGGAAAGAATGAGCTATTCAATAAATGCTACGGAGACAATTTATTGTCTATAAAAGGGAAAAAAGTAGATTTTTACCTAATTTCATGCATGAAAACGTATTACAGGTGGATACATAATTCAAACATAAATCAAAACTTCAAAACTTTAGGAAACCTGTATAGGAAATATATTTATGATTTTGGTGTAGAGAAAGATTTAAAGATAAACGAAAGTATAAACTATGAAGGGAAAAGTTAATAGCGATAATCACATAAAAATGTAACCTTTAAATCAAAGACCCTATTAATATAGTGAAAAGTCAAGTCACACACTGAAAGAAGGTGTTTTCAGCAAATTTAACTGCCTAAAGATTAGTATGAAGAATTTATCAAAAAGGAAAAATCTCCCACAAGTAAATAAAAGAGAAAGAAAATAAAGACAAATAGCCACTCTAAATGAGGAACTGCAGATTAAAACAATGATATGCCATTTCAAAAGTATCAGATATGAACAATTTAAGAATGTCAAATATTGGTTAAAGATGCTCATATACTTTTAGGAGGCATATAAATGGATCTGAATACTTTGTAAAGCAATCTGTGCATATCTGATAAAGTCAAAGACGCACATGCCATTTGACCCAGAATTTCTACCACTAGGAACACACCATAAAGATATGCTCGTGCAGTCTAAGAATGCTGATCGCAGCGTTGCTTTTAATAGTGTAAAACTGGCAACCACCTAAGTATTTACTTATCGGTTGGGAATAAATAAATAAGCTATAGTTACATAATGGAATGCAACACTCAAAATATATAAATATCTATATGCTTTTACACAGATAAATCTCAATATAAAACATTAAGCAAAAACAAAACAATAAAAAGAGCTAGGTATGGAATGAAACGAGTGTGATAACATTAAGTAAAGTTTAAAATAGTTAAGTGCAAAAATCAGCATATATATTATTTTATGTGTATAGATATAAATTTGAGATAGGTAGATAATAGGTAGATAGATAGAAAAATAGACAGAGATCTATTGTAAAAATAGACAACAATGATAGGAAGGGTACTAGGTTTTAGGATATAAAACATACTTCAACTGAATCTATAATACTTTATCCAAGAAAAAAACATGATATGTTTTGATTAATGGGTGTTATTATTCTACTCTCTCTACATTTCTAGGTATTTGAAATATTTTATAAAAGCTAATTAAAACTAATAAGTGACAAACTTGGAAGATATATTTACAATTTATATTTTTTAAAATATTGATACACATCAATAAGAGAAATAAATAAACCTAATAAGTAAATGTGCAAATGATTGTAACAGGCATCTCACAAAAGAAAGTTTCCAAAAGTTATATTAAAAATTTTCAACCTCAGTAGTAATCAAATTAATACAATATTTTAAAAAATATGAAGTACCATTTTTATTCACTAGTTTGTTATTTTAAAAGGATTTAACCTCAAGCATCATGAATGCTGTAGAGAAATATAATTTCATACACTTTGGAGGCAGGATAAATTACCACAATCTATCTTAAGGATAGTTTGTAATACTAACAGTCATACAATATGCAATTTTCTGAATCTGTGGAATTTGTATTCTGTTTAATTGATCAGGGTTTCTGATTTAACCTAATATTATATATATATATATATATATATATATAGCATTTAAAACAAAGGAGTTCATTCAAGTAGACAGATAAAGGCCAATTAAAAAGTATGCCTTTCCTACATATATCCTAGAGATTACCAGTTTAAAAATATAATATGGCAAAACGTTCACATTAATAAAAACAACTACATTAAAACTATTAAGTACTTTAAAATAATGCTATAAGAATGTGTAAGACATTAAGCTGCATACACCAAAATGTAAAAAAGCATATGAGAAAATTTGAGTGTGAGAGAGCTTATGTCTCTTGGTTCAGAAGACAATATTGTGTAAATATCAATACTCAACCTTTATCTTTAAATTCAATGTAGCCTAATGAAAATAGCAACAAGACTTTTTGGAGAATTTGGCAAGCCCATTT
>NW_020175670.1:678668-725488 GCF_003031525.2 Neophocaena asiaeorientalis asiaeorientalis
ATATAGCATCTTATATGAATTATATATGTATCATATATAATATATAAACTTATATATATATATCACATTCAATTATATATAATAATTACTTAATATATGTATACACTGTGAAATGCTTACCACAACCAAGTTAACATATCCATCACCTCACATAGTTACCTTTGTGTGTATGTGTGTAAATTCCTCTAAATGAGAAATTGCAAATTAAAACAATGATATGCCATTTCAAATGTATCAGATATGAACAATTTAAGAATGTCAACTATTGGTTAGAGATGCTCATATACTTTCAGGAGGCATATAAATGGATCTGAATACTTTGTAAAGCACTGAAGATCACTTAAGAACACTTAAGATCTACTCTCTTAGCAGATTTCAAATACACAATACAATAATTATTAACTATAATCACCATGATATACATTAGATTCCCAGATCTTGCTCATCTTACAACTGGTGAAAGGGTACAAACTTTCATTCACGATATATTTTTATTACAATCACTATTAGTAAGGTTTGAATTTTGGTAAGGTAGCCACACTATTTTTGAAATACATATCCTTTGTTATGCTTTCACACTTTATTTTGTAGATTAAGTACTGTATTAATTTATTAAGAGTATAAAACCTGTGTAACTTTGTTATTACAGTAACTCTACTAATTAACTTTAGTATTTTTATCTGTGCTAATGGAAATAGTTTCATTTCATTTTTTTTGCATATGTATTTATTCTCTAAAAGTTTATTACTTTCTTATTAAAAGGTCTTCTGTTTCAGGCTATATTAATAGCCAGTTATTTAACAGACCTTTAGCTGATAATATGAAAAATGTCTTTTTTTTTTACTTTGTATTTTTCACCCTTCTTATTCATATATCATAATGTGGACTTCTGAGATTAAAATTGATGTCATGTAATACAGCCAGGTACATTTTTATCTCTTTTTCATTTTACTTTTAATCATCATGCTATAACAATTTTAAAATTATTTTATCGAAAATAAATTCATATTTTATTCTTTTCTTATATTTATACTTTTTAATTTCTTCTGAAATTACTATTTTCAATATTTCTACTATTTCCAATATTTCTTCTATTTCCAGTATTTTGAGTGACTACAAGGGTATTCTCTTCTTGTTTTAAACAGAATTCCTCCCAAATAAATATTAGATTTCTTGTTTAAAAATATACAATCTGGGGGTCGGCGGATATACAATCTTACTAATAAAGTTGTTCCAAGTTATTGCTTTTATTAAAAATACTAATTTTATATGTTTTAGTAAGAAGAGTTAACATTTCTATAGGCTTATTACTTACCAATCCTATTTTAAACACGACATTTTTAGTGTTTATAATACCTTATAAGGTAGTGATACTATAATTAGTTCTGTTTTGCAGATGAAGTCACTGAGACACAGAAAGTTCATTAATACATCCAAGATCAAACAATGAAATATTAAAGACAGAATTCAAATTTATGTAGTCTAAAGACAATCTATACTCTTTACCAGTACACTATTAATTATAAAAAAAATTACCACTAGGGCTTCCCCGGTGGCGCAGTGGTTGAGTGTCTGCCTGCGGATGCAGGGGACACAGGTTCGTGCCCCGGTCCGGGAGGATCCCACATGCTGCGGAGCGGCTGGGCCTGTGAGCCATGGCCCCTGAGCCTGCGCATCCAGAGCCTGTGCTCCACAGCATAAAATATTTTTTTAACCTCTATTGATATAATTACATGATTTTTGCAAATTCTCGTATGTAATTAAGTGCATTTAGGGTTTATCCTATGACATGAGTGATTTACATTTTTAGAACAAGCCAGAATTAGAGATATTTTTTTCTTTAAGCACAACAGACCTATGCTCTCCAAGTGGAATGTTGTAAAGAGTCACTCTAAAAACTGGAAGTGCTTGGCATGTTGTGACATCTGGCTGACCAATATGGACCTCTGGGTAGAAGAAAATCAAACAGAATGACTATTCAGGTTGTTACCAAGGAGATACTGCTTTAGACAGTCATTTAAAATGTTGCCATTCATAACTCTGTTAATATGTAGAGATTCTGTTGTTATTTTTTTAGTAGGAACTATTTATACTTTTCATCTTACTTATTTCATAGACTAAATTTTTAGTACCTGGAATTAACTGAAGGACAAAAGCCAGGCTATTACCCAGGTGAACAGTTTTCTATCTAAACATATAGCCTTAGGGCTCATTCATTTACTCAAAAATATTTTTAGAATTATAAAACAAGGGCTTCCCTGGTGGCGCAGTGGTTAAGAATCGCCTGCCAATGCAGGGGACATGGGTTCGATTCCTGGTCCAGGAAGATCCCACATACTGCAGATCAACTAAGCCCGTGCACCACAACTACTGAACCTGCGCTCTAGAGCCCGCGAGCCACAACTACTGAGCCCGTACGCCACAGCTACTGAAGCCTCCATGCCTACAGCCGTTGATCCGCAACAAGACAAGCCACAACAATGAGAAGCTTGCGCACCGCAATGAAGAGCAAACCCTGCTCGCTGCAACTAGAGAAAGCCCATGTGCAGCAACGAAGACCCAACATAGCCAAAAATAAATAAAATTTTAAAAAATTATAAAACAATAAAAGATAAAAACTAACAAGGTAAACAAAGCTTCCCATGTGAATTACTATAAATGAGAAAAGAGCATTCCATACTACCCTGTAGTGTTAGAGGATTGAAACTTTCTGCTAGACCTTGAATTCACTGAGTTAAGCGCTTGGGAGAAGTTGGGGCAGGTGGAAAACACAAGCAAAGGCTTCAGGTTACACAGTTTATGGCAATAAAGGAACTGGTGGTATTTCGGGGAGAACTGAACATTGTGGTGAGATGAGTGGAGTAACGGGAGGAAGAATGAAGGGAGGAAGGGGAGGAAGAACAGGAATGAGACCAGAAAAGGAAAGGAGATATGGTTGGGAAATAAAACTGTATTTTTCTGCCCCATATTAAATACACTCACCATTACTAAATGGAGATCAAAATATTACTAACATATTTTTATTTTGTTGTTATCAAAATTCTTCCAATTATTTAAAGAGGAATTTGAAGGAAAATTGGGAAAACCTAGACATTTGGACTGATGTTAGAATGACACAGAGACAGTGTAATTTGTTAATTAAAGAATTAATCATTTTCTGAGTGAAGAAGCCAAATTTACAAAACCACTCTCCCTCTTGGAGATAAAATCTAAACCATCCAACATTTTAAGCAACAAAATGTTTTCTTCAGTCAAAAGTCACTTCTCCTCTCTGCTAAAGCTGAATAAATATGGGGTGGAATATCTGGAAGTTGCAGGGCTCCTTCACTTCCTATAATCAGAAATGTATTAACCATAGACATGGAATGGTTCTAATGTGGATTTAAGAAATGAAATACTATTTAATATGGTCCCTCACATATAACTGTGGATAGATAATCAAAGGTCAGCCGATCTTTAAGGAAAGCAACATCATGAAGTAAAAGGAATAAATTCCACAAGCAGAAAACTAAATCGTAATGGAAAGTAAAACTACTTTAAAGAAAATATAATAGCTTGAAAAAGATTTAAGTATAGACAGAATACCCAATAAAATGAATAAACTGTTAGGCAAAAACAAAGGTCCATAATAACACCAAAAATAAAAAACTGGGGCTCTAGACATTTGAAATGTAATTGCAAATTTTAAAAGAAAATTTGATAGATGAATGGCACAACTGAAGATTTTATTAGTGAGTCAGATAATAGAATCAAGTAATTATCAAGATTGCATTGCAAAAAGACAAAGAGTCATTGAAAAGAGATTCAGAAGTTACATAAGGAAAGAATAGAGGAAAAGAAGAACAAATAGTAAAAGAAATAACAATGTCCCAGAAGTGACAAAAGTTACTAGTTTTATAATTGAACAAGCTCATTAAATGTTAAACAGCATTAATCAGTATATTCTGGTATATTTTCAGAGCATCTTGGATAAATTCAAGATTGTCTTAAAAAAAACCATATTATTTTCATGGAAAAGAAAATAATTTGTCATTCTTATCAGCATATTTAGTACCAGAAATTCTTTATTTAACAAGAGAAAAACAAAGTTTATTAACCTGTACATCTGAAATTATTATCAACAAATTTAGTACCAAAAATCAATGAAGCAATGTTTTTAAAATTCTGAGTGAAAATGATTTTCAAGTGCTAATTCTGTACTCTCACAAACTAGCATTCAGTTGTGTTGACAATATAAAGCCTTTTTTAGACATAAAAGGACTGAGAAAAGTTTGCCCCCTACAGATCCTTTTGGCAAGCATTACCTAAGGAATACTACAGCAAAACAAAACATCAATACAAAAAAGAGGAAATTAAGACAAAATTAAGTGATATGCAAATAAACCAATAAACTAAGTTATTCCTTAATTTTTCAGTTAAATGCAGTGAAATTGAAAGCAATTGTTAAGCAATTATTCTGAATCTATAGGCAAAAAGTACAGAAATTAAACATTTATGAGTTAGAGGAGGTGCCATGACGTCGACTGGTTGTGATGAAATAAAAAAGAACAGATATTTTGAATAAGCCATACTTCTTTTAAAAATTATGAATTGGTCTTCCCTGGTGGCACAGTGGTTGGGAGTCCGCCTGCCACCTGCCGGTGCAGGGGACGCGGGTTTGTGCCCCGGTCGGGGGGGATCCCGCATGCCGCGGAGCGGCTGGGCCCATGAGTCATGGCCGCTGGGCCTGCGCGTCCGGAGCCTGTGCTGCACCGCGGGAGAGGCCGCGGCAGTGGGAGGCCCGCATACCGCAAAAAAAAAAAAAAAAATTATGAATTAAAACAAGCTACAATTTATTTAACGCTTACTACATGTCTATCACTGCTGTAAGTCTTTTATTAAGTCATTTATACCTAACATCTTTAAACTCTGGCAACATTGTCTTCATTTCAGATTTCTTTAAAGGAAGAACAGATGCGAAAAGCAACTTGCTGTTGGTCACACAGCTTAGGTATGACAGAGCCAGGGTTCAAGCTCACAACAAAATCTAAAGCCAGTATTATCAACTACTATGCTACAGTGCTTCTGATGGAGAAAAGGTGGAGCATAGACAGTGAAATATCCAAAAGTTGGTGAACAGATAATGAAGAATTTCCCCAGAAGACAAGCAGTAACTAAGGTAGTAGTTGAGTAATAATGAGGGTAGGACACCTGAGATAAGACTGCATATGATTGAAGATCTACGCACCTGCAGAGAAGCTAAAAATACAATCATACTGTGGGCTGCCATGAATGCCTTCCACTTCCAAGTTCATCATGATATCTGCTATCACTAGTGGTTTCAGCATTTCCTGTGTGCCCACCTGACCCAGTATTGTGGCTGGGATTTCTGTGTTCATCACTATGATATCCATTCTTACAATAAAGCCACTCAATCAAAGCTCTATGAGGAAAAGAAGCTTTTTCTTTAATTCACCAATGCATATCCCTTATCTAGAATTTTGTCTGACACAAAATATATATACAATAAAAATTTGCTGAATGAATGGATAAATAAATTCAACAATATTTATCTAATGTCTAATATGATCCAAGTACTATTCTAAATACTGAGTATACAGCTCTGAACAAAACAGATAAAAATACACCCTTGCCATCATGGAGTTTATATTCTGGTGAGGGAAATGGACCATAAGCAAATATGTAAAGTACACTGTATATTTAGACAGTTACAGGAGAAAAAAATTGTAAACCAGGGAATGAAAACCTGAGAAGGGATGTGTTTGCTGAAATGTTAGAAATGGTCGGCAGGCAGACCGCATTGAAAAGATGACATTTGAGTAAAGAGCTACAGATAGAGACAGAGTGAGCCATGTAGATCTAGTGAGGACAACCCTTTCCAACAGAGAACAGAAAGTGTAAAGATCCCGAAGTGGAAGCGTGTCTGGTGTGTTTCAGGAGGCCAGTGTTGCTAGAGCACAGTGAGAGGCAGGAAAAGCAACCCGAGGTGGGTTAGTTACAGGATATATTCTGAGTCAGATGGAAAGTCTGTGGAAGAATATGATGTGGGGAATAACACAGTCTGACTTGCTTTTTAACAAAATCACTCTAGCTACTCTGGAATGCAGGCTTCTGGAGAGTAGGGGGGAAGGAGTTATGTCACTAATCCAGGTGAAAAAATTACGATAAGGGTGGTGGTGATGAGAAGTGATTATATTCTAGATACATTTTGAAGCTAGAGTTAACAGAACTTGCTGACTGGATATGGTGTGTGAGGGAAAGAGAGGAATTAAGGATGACTCCAAAGTCTGTGAGCTGAGCGGATAGAAGAGTTCTCATTGTCCGAGACAGGGACTGTGTTGGGGGACAGTTTGGGAATGGGGGCTTGTGTCCTAAGTCAGTTTGGGACAGGCTAACTTTCATCTATTTGGATGACTTCATGTCAAGGAAGAAGTCTTGGCTGGATGTATAAAGTTGAAAGCCATCAACATGTAGACAATAGTTATTACAGACTTAATTGTGTGCTCCCCCAACATTTTTATATTGTGGCCCTACCCTCAATGGGACTGTATTTGGAGATAGGCCCAGTACTTTAAAGAGTAAATTAAGTTAAATGAGTTTATAAATGAGTTTATAAAATGAGTTTATAAAATGAGTTTATAAAAGTGGGGCCCTAACCTAATAGGACTGGTGTCCTTATAAGAAGAGGAAGAGACACCAGGAGTTCACACACAAAGGCCAGGTGAGGACACAGCAAGGAGTCAGCCATCTGCAAGCCAAGGAGAGGGGCTTCAGGAGAAACTGAACTTGCAAACACCTTGATCTGGAACTTCCAGGTCCATAACCATGAAAAAATAAATTTCTGTTGTTTAAGTCACGCAGTCCGTGATATTTTGTTACGGCAATCTTAGCAAACTAAGATGACATTTAATGCCGTGGATTGCATAATTTCACCAACATTGTGAGTATAGTAGAAAAGGAAGAAATTCAAGGTCCCTGGGGCTTTTCAAACTTTTGAGTTTGAGGTAGATGGAAAGGAACTAGAAAAAGAGGCTAAGAAGGAACAGCAGGTAGGAAGAAAACCAGGAGAATTTGGTGCCCTGAGAGCCAAGGTAGGAAAGTATGTCAAGGAAAAAGAAATGATTAACAGTATCAGTTACTGCTAACCAACATGAGGCCACAACCAATCTTTCATTAGTCAGATGAGAAATGCATTTTTTTCCCAAAATTAGTGAATTTTGAGGTCTGTTTCAAATTATTTTGATTCAATCTAATTAATATTTTAAAGCTAAACCAATATCAGAATGGAATGTCTTAAAATTTTCTTGTCAGAGAAAATAAATTTTCCTTTTTAAAAGTTAGTGATGTATATAAATTTTATAAATTGACAGTAAAGAGCCAAAAGATGAAGAAAATTCATATTCTAAAATTGTAAATATCCAGTATTAGCACATTATTTTGTTGTGACATATGTTTTATTGCTGAAAACTAGAAACAATAAAAATTCAATAATTGGACTTCCTTGGTGGCGCAGTGGTTGAGAGTCCTCCTGCCGATGCTGGGGACACGGGTTCGTGCCCCGGTCCGGGAAGATCCCACATGCCGCGGAGCGGCTGGGCCCGTGAGCCATGGCTGCTGAGCCTGAGTGTCCGGAGCCTGTGCTCCGCAAGGGGAGACGCCACAACAGTGAGAGGCCCGCAATGAAAAGTGGTTCTTTGTTAAAGAGGAAAAGGCAACTTATATTTATAACAGGAAAAATAAAAGTATGGGTAAGAAATAGGGAAAGTGGTAAGAGATTCCATTTTGAAAAAGTCAATAATTAAAATCTGAACTTAACAACAAATTAATTATTTCAGTTTTGAGAGAGAATAAGTAGTTATTCCAATCTTATTTTAACCACTCTTTAGCAATCTATGATGAATATACACAAGGCCCTAAAGCAGTGTTAATATAGCAGTGTGCAAAAGTTTGATTTAGAGTTTAGTCAGGTGCTATGCATGAAATAATCACAAAAGTATTAAGTCATCAAGAAGTTAAGTATTTTGCCAATATTCCACAGAGTTAATAGCCAAACAGAAGTCAGTGTGTATGTGTGTGCACGTGTGTGTGTCTGTGTATGTGTAAGGCATACATTATTAGATTTTAAAGGTTTTTATTTTTGCTATTTATAGATACTCTTTCCTATTTTATTTATTCATATTCCTTTTTGCTTCCAGTTGCTTCTTATTTATTTCTTTGTATTTAGCCCTTATGTGGTTTCCTACAGTGGTTTTCAAAGTACAATTCTCCTAAAAGGCTATCTCATATTTCCTCAATATTTCCCTGAAGTAATACTGTCTGCAGTATTCCCTTAAGAAAATGTTCATTTTTTATTTTCCCAAGAGTTTGAGTAAATGCATGAATAATGCAGCCATTAGCAAAGCATCATACTTATGGAAGTATTATGGAAGGTGTGCATAATATTATGGTGTGCCAGAGTCATGAAACTTTTCTCTGACGGTTATGTCATATTTAGAGCATGATGTCAAATACTCCTTTAGACTCGTTGGATGCTAACACCAGCAGGGAGTTTAACAATTCGACCCAAAACTCTGTTTTTAAGTTGAGAAATAGTGAGATATATAGCAACTATATGATATGCAGAAGGCATCTAGTAACTTACAGACCTAGAATTCCATTCCAGGTCATTTAACTCCAATCATCACTCTTTCCAAACATCTCATTATCCTTTCTTCAGTTAAAAAATAGTACTAATTTTGGTGCTACTCAACCTGCTTTTAAAACAGTCTATGCTATTTACTAAGAATTAAATTTTCTAATAATAGCAAGTTGGATATTTTAGCACCTAGTTTAAAAACTGATTCTACTGTCACATCATATCGACCAAGGAACATCATTTTGTTCATTAAATTGTCTGCATAATAGAAATTTTGTCACCTAGGGGATGGTAAAGAACATTTCTGGATTTGATTTTCCTTTTTTTCAGAAAATTGTTAAGCAATTTTGTAATTCACTATGTGTCACTATGTCATTTTAACGATCAATTCAAATGATCATGGTTTTCCAAAAATCGCTATTAAGTCATTATTAAAAGAGCTTGAACATTTGTAATGATGTGGGAAAAATAATAGAAATAATAGGCTTGGCTTTTCACTCAATACCCAATAGTATGACTTTTTATAGGGCAAAATATGAAGCATTTTAAAAGAATCTTGGCTTTTTCAGCCTGGTTCATATTTTATGGAAGGCAACATGCTACATTTGGGGACATAGGGAATCATGACCCTATCTTTTGCCTATATTATTTATATTGTTTTTTCCTTCATTGAACTCTTCCTCCATTACCATGTACTTGATATTTGATTAATGATGAACAGTTCCCATTTTCTGTATAAACAGCAGCAAGACTTTTACATGCTGGATTCTATCACTGCAGTGCTTTTCTGCCCATCTCATCCCGGAGAATATCAAGATGTAATTCTCCCTAGTACTCCTCCAGCTGCTGTAGTATTTGGTTAAAACCTCTATTTGAATATTTTTGCCATAGCTCTATAGTTAGCTGGATATATTTTTTTCCCTGTTAGGTTGTGTCCTCTAGGAAAAATATTGTGATAGTATATAGCAAGAAATCCTGGTATTGATACATTGTAGGAGATCAAAATTATGTCAAATAAATGAAGAATGGAATGAATAAAAAAGATAAGAAAGGGCCATATGAATGAATAGAAAAATCTTAATGAATTGTCTTGTTAATCAGAGAGAGTAAACATATTGCAAAACTAACGGATGCCTATTCCTGGCTTGTATAGTACACTGATAAACAGCAGACAAATCTCCACAAATTAAAGCAGACAATTAATGGCAACACTTTCTAACTAATGCTCTGAAACCGTTTGTTGTTGTTTTTCGTAACTCAGGAGTAACTGTGACATGTCCCAAGCAACACAATGTCAAGAAGAATGTTATGGGTTACTTTTTGGCCAAGATGATTAAATATCTAGTGTGCTTTCCTTTCTTTTCCTCTTCCTCCCGAATATCTAGTGTGCTTTCCTTTCTTTTCCTCTTCCTCCCGCTTCAAAGAAGCTAGAAAAACAGAAGTCTAAGATAGAGGAGCCACAGGATGGAAGAGACTCAGATCCCTGAGTCAGTACCTGGAGGAAATCTACTCAGAATTTAAATGAGTAAACAACATTGGACCTTACATGAGGGAGAAGTAAACTTTTAGCTTATCATGCTGTGTATTGTTTGTTATAGAAGCTAGGGTTAATTACCATGACAATGTATAAAAATGAGTAATCTCAAAAACATAATGTTAGTATAAAAAGCAAATTGCAGGGGCTTCCCTGGTGGCGCAGTGGTTGAGAGTCTGCCTGCCGATGCAGGGGAAACGGGTTCATGTCCCGGTCCAGGAAGATCCCACATGCCGCAGAGCAGCTGGGCCCGTGAGCAATGGCTGCTGAGCCTGCGCATCCGGAGCCTGTGCTCCGCCACAGGAGAGGCCACAACAGTGAGAGGCCCGCGTACTGCAAGAAAAAAAAAAAAAGCAAATTGCATACTATATATAAAAATATTAAAAGCATGATAAATAATGTTATTTTGTATACATATGCAATAGTAATACACAAGTATGCATGGAAAGAGAACTACATTTAAGATGGAAGAACAGTTGTAGTGGCATACTCAGGAAGTTTCAACTGTTTCTGTAATGTTTTGATTTTATTAAACAAGATCTGAATCGATTTTGACAAAATGTTAGAATTTAATAGAGCTGAGTGTGAAGCGGTGGATGTTTGTTATATGATTTTTTGATGATTTTTTCCTGTATTTTGAAATATCCAAAAATCCACTTTTAATGATTGGGAGGAGTTCAGAGAGAAGTCTATAAATCATGAAGAGTTGGGGAGAAAATTTGTACATATTCATCAAGCATATAAAATTAGATTTAAGCACAAATCATAAAACTTGAAGAAAAGGATGTCTTTTCTCTTAATGGAGAAATATATTTTACTTAGAAAGTATAAATGTATGAGCTGTCCCAGAGTTGGAACAGTTTAAAGATACAAAGTGAAACAGGGATTAGTCAAATTCAGAAATCGCAGCACAAGTTGGAACACACTCACCACAGAGAAGAGGTATGCATGCCCCAAACAGATCTCCCTGGGAACAGTCTGGCCCTGGCGTCCGGGACATCTCTGCTTTCCAGTCAAGCATGATCATTTGGCCCCATCTACCACCTACTCTCACCATTCCTGCACCTAGTTTTTAGCCCCAGGCAAGCTGCACACAATGCAGATGACCTTGGCTCAGCCCCACATCCGTCTTGCTGCCAGTTTTCTTAGTATTTGCTGCCCAGGCAGTTCACAGCTGGGCTGAGTGCCTATTGCAGCCCCCTCAGTCCAGGGCAGGACCACAGTTGCAGGCTTGGTGTGTGTCTGCACAAACAAGCAGGAAAAGAGGACCTCGATCACATCTCTGGGTTTATTCCTGCAGCAGCAATGGATAAAACTGTGTTGGTTCACAAACTGGCCCCCTTACAAGGAGGGCAAGGAGAGGCTCAAGAAAAAGGCAGAGTGCTCCAGATTGGTAGGTGGCAGTGCTAATAAGCAAGGGAACTTACATGCGAGGCTCGTCTTGGGTGCTGCAAGATGAGTAGATCTCTGCACATGACCCCCAGAATCTTAAAAGATTTTTACAGAGGTCTTAACAGGGTTCAGTCACATATTCCATCCAAACGGTCTCAACAACCCCTTACTCTCTCAAGCCTATGTCACTGAAACAGCTCCCAGTGTGCGCACAGTGGGCAGAATGTACATTTCAAGGACAGGGAAGCAGGGAGAAGCCCGGGTCAACTGGCAGTCCTGTCCTCTACATGACCTCCTCCAACAAACTGGAAAGTCTTTGAAGTTTGCCCAAGCCTCCTGCATCTTCTTTTGGAAGCTTACCCCACTCTTTTACATTTCCTTTCATTTTTTTAGGTGCCTCAGCCACCTTTGAACTCCATTCACCACTGAAACTGCAAATTGTCTAAAGCCCTCATTTTCACTTTGACTAAAACTTATTCACACCAATATGTTAACTCCCTAATGTTTTAACACTTTTAAACTTTTGACCTCTAGCTGTAGAAAGACTTTCTCTCCATCAGTGACAATGAGTTAAAAAAAAAGTGTCAGTTTCAAAAAATTGAATATGTTAGTTATTAATATAAAAATTGAATATGTTAGTTATTTTTTTTTTTTTTTTTTTTTTTTTTTTGCAGTACGCGGGGCTCTCACTGCTGTGGCCTCTCCCGTTGCAGAGCACAGGCTCGGGACGCGCAGGCTCAGCGGCCATGGCTCACGGGCCCAGCCGCTCCGCGGCATGTGGGATCTTCCCGGACCGGGGCACGAACCCGCGTCCCCTGCATCGGCAGGCAGACTCTCAACCACTGCGCCACCAGGGAAGCCCAATATGTTAGTTATTAATTAGCTGACACTTTGTTAGTGCTCACTATGTTCCAGGCACTCTTTGAAATGTTTTAACATGTATTAACACATTTAATCCTTGTTAGCAATTCTATAAAATGGCACTATCGTTATCCTTATCTTGCAAATGATGAGTACAGAAGCCCAGAGTAGTGAAGCGACGTTCCCAAGGTCAAACAGTTAAGCAATGGGGGAGGCAGGATTAGAAAAGATCAGATATTAATATTCCAGCTTTGGGGAAGAAGAAACAGGAACTTTGCTACATAAAAATATACCATGGTGATGCATGATAATTTCACCACAATAAATGGTGTGAGGGAAATAAGCCAATATTTCAATTGATTAGTTAACTTATACTAACAAAATAATTTCTTCATTGCTTATCATATTTCCTTTGTTAGTATGCAAAACAATGATTGCTGTGTAATCACTAAAGGAACACTGGAGTAGGAGACAGGGAATTGATCTAGTTCATTTTAAAAGTTCTTTCTGCTCTAATAGTCTGTGAAAGGGTCCTGTTAGTTTTTGGGCTATATTTTATTACAGTTTGTTGCTCTGATAACATAATCAGCTGATCACATCTTACGCATTTAAAAAAAAAAAGAAAGCCTTTGCCCCTAATGTCTACTGTTCAGTGTCTTAGTTTTAAGCCCTATTATTCAGCTGATTGTGAGCTGACTCATGAGTCTAGATACCTGTTGAACAGTCATTCCACTTCAGACAGGGACTCCAGTGCTGATTCAGCTCTGGAAATGATAGTGTGTATTCAGATGAGAGGCATCTGGGGTCCAGTGGAAAGGGCTAAGAATAGCCCACTTGGTAGCAGTGAGGTGGCAAAGCTTAGAAGACACTGGGAAGTGGAAATAGGCTTGGGACAGAGATGGAAAGAAAAACCCAGATAGCAGGAGGAGGACATGAACATCATGAAGTGTAAACAACAAATTGGTCTCAGTGAAGACTAATAACAAGCATCGTAGTGAAACCTATCATCAAGAAGAGTGTGTTCACACAAACGATCAGGGCACGTCCTTGTGAGGCTGAAGGAGAAGCAGCATCAAATGTCCAAGTTGACATGCTGAGAGTTGTACCAGGGAAATCTATAAATAGGGGAACTCCAGCCCAGGAATCTGGAAATTATGCATGGGGGGATTCTACTCCCTGGACAAGGAGAATAAGAACAGAACTCAGGTTCAAGTCTACGCTACTACTGAGAGATTGAGGCTCAGAGAGTAAGGCAGAACTTGGGAGTAAGTTCAGAATCATATAAACTGCGTGGTAAGTTGAAGCCTGGTCCCAGAGTGTTCTGATGGAGCTCCTTACATGAACCTTGCCTCAGATATTCTTTCAAAGGAGAGATTTTCAACCTCATCAGTACTTTCAGACCTAAGCACTCCTTTTTCTTCTAGTTCCTCATGTGAGAGCCCAGCAAGAGTTTATTTTTGTTGCAGCCATTATGTCAGAGGAAGGAATGTGAACCTGATGCTTGCAAGGTTTATGGAAGAGAAATGCCAATGCACTTCCTGCTACATTGCCTTGCTACTTATGAAAGGGAGGTTGAGACAGAGTGTACCACTCATTGAGAAAGCTTCCTTGAGTATGCACCAAATCTCAGACTAAAAATTTGGAACCGAACAGACACATTTATCCAGAGGTAAGCAGAAGCCTGGTTAAAGTGTCAGCCGTAGCAGCCACATAATTCTTGCTTTACCTGCAAGGGCTTGGGCAGCCCATCCAAATGTCTTGTTTTAAGAGCTACTAGGCGAATTATTTTTTTAAAAAGCTTTTAAAGGACACACATCTATTTTTAAAAAAATATACTGAATTTGGATGAAACCTACAGTAACTTAACAACTTCGGTTTTACTTTCTTTCTGGTCCATCCTGGAGACCACCCATCCTCTCTTATATCAACCTGTCTCTGTCAATACATGATGTTTTTAATTCACTTGTTCTTATCCAGCGAACCAACCCTGAAACCCTCTAACTTAAATCACCTCAACTAATTAATTTCCATTTCTACAGTCAAATTACAGAGCACAATTAGTGACAATCCATAATTATGTGGATTGGTATGCTTACTGACATATGACCTCTGACATAGTCTGGACCATCAGGGCCACTCATTATATATGTCTCTTGTTAATCTTAGTAGATGGTGTTGATTAATAGTGTTGAGTACATTAGCTTTAGGTGTCATTCCTTAAAATTATATAAATAAACCGTAGAGTAAGTACATTATGTTAATGGTATTTTTTAAAGTCTAGCTGTAAGGAAAAATATTTTATTTTTTCCCAAATGATAGTCCATATCAGAAGTTTAAAAGTTTCCATTCTTTTTGTTCTAACATAAACTTTCTACTCACCTCTTTGTACAATCTCATCTACTCACATGGCTTTATTTACCACTTAAAATCTCCAACGTATATTTTAGGTTCAGAACACTGTTCTGAACTTAAGTGACGATTGGATCCCCTTGGATGTCTTGTAGTTGTTATCTCCAGTTTCCTGCCCTCCCACCTCCCGTGTTCTGTGTTAAGCAGCACACCCCAGCATTAACCAAGACGAGAATCTGGGAGTCATTTCTTGTCACCAACAAATGCTAACAGTGCCTATCCTGCCACCTAATATTTCTCTAATCTTTCCACTTATTTCCAGCCTCAATTCCCATGCCACTGTTCTAGTTTAGAAAACAAGCCTCATCTATAATATTGCAAGCACCCCCTAATTGGCCTCCTTGCCATTCTTCACCCAGGCTAAGTCTCCTCACCTCCCATCACCATAGTCACAACCAGAATGACCTTTTCAAAACGCAAATTTGATTATATCAATCCCGAGATAAATTCCTTTAATGCTTTCCCAATGCTGTTAGGATATGAACACCTTAGGACAGCTTAAGTCTTCCCATGACCTGGATCCTGCCCATCTCTCTGGCTTCTTGTTCCATCTCCCTCAATTTTTCTCCTTTCTCTAGAAGGGGTTTCTTGTTATCTATTCGTTATTAACTTCTAGCATAACTTCACAACAGTCAAAGAGTACAGTTGGTATGATTTCAGTCCCTTGACATTTGTTTTGATTTGCTTTAAACCCCAGCATGTGGTCACTTGGGGCAATGTCCCATGTCATGTGAAAAGAATACATACTTCGCAGTTGTTAGGTGGAGCAGTTCCCTATGTTTATAAGGTCCAGTTTGTTAACTGTGCTGTTAAAATCATCTATATGTTTACTACGTGTGTTGTCTGTTTGTTCCATTATTTTTCAAGAGAAGTATGTTAAAAACTCCCACTATAATTGGATCTTAGTTTTGTCAATCCTATAGTGTTTTTTAAGGCTATAAATTGAAGTGCAAACAAATTCAGAATTATTATATCATTCCGGTGTATATATGTCTTTTTCAGTATGAAGCATCCACCTTTTTCTCTAATGATGATCCTTGGAGATTGTTTCCTTTATCTGATACTATGACATGTGAAAATATGGGGGTATACTTTACCTAAAAATTATTTGTGTTCTTTTTTAAAAAAATTTTTTTAAATTAATTTATTTGATTTTTGGCTGTGTTGGGTCTTCATTGCCGTGCACAGGCCTTCTCTAGCTGCGGCGAGCAGGGGCTACTCTTCATTGCGGTGCACGGGCTTCTCATTGCACTGTCTCCTCTTGTTGCAGAGCGCAGGCTATAGGCATGCAGACTTCAGTAGTTGTGGCGTGTGGGCTCAGTAGTTGTGACTCAGCGGGCTCTAGAGCGCAGGCTCAGTAGTTGTGGCACACGGGCTTAGTTGCTCCACGGCATGTGGGATCTTCCTGGACCAGGGCTCAAACCCATGTCCCCTGCACTGGCAGGCGGATTCTTAACCACTGCACCACCAGGGAAGCCCTGTGTTCTTACTTTTAAAGTTAGTCTTTTTTAAGTGACATACACTTAAGCTTTATTTTTGCTATTCAGTCTGGCAACCTTTGTCTTTTAATTGCAATATTTACTTTTAAATTTAATGTAAATATTGGAATATTGGGTTTAAATCCATCATCTTACTACCTTTTCTAGTTGTCCCACATATTCTGTGTTTCTGCTTGGATTCACATATTGCAATATTCTGTGTTACAAGCAAAGTCAAATATGTTGAAAACAGCATGTTAATTATAGAACCTTATGCCAAACACAGATATACTACTTTTCAATGCTTAGCCTTTACAATGCCTTATTTTAGAAGCAGTTTGCCTACAGGACACATTCTTTATCATAATTAAAGTCATTGTAATCAAAACCAAGTGAAGCAATTTGATTTTGGAGTGATTTTGTATTCACGATGTAAGACAAAGTATAGAGGTGGTAGATGTACCAGACCCATAAAAGTACAGAGTTCTATCTTTACGATTATTACAAGGTAATTTTTATACATTTTTTTACTGCAAACTTTGGGGGGTTATACACTCTGGAATAATGAAATAAATTATACTATGTTAAATATCTTTTCCAAGAACCAGACTCTTTCAGTATAATATAATGAGGGGGCTGTTTGTGAGGGTTAGCAAGCCTTATGAAATTTCTGGAAGCCAATCCTAACCTAAAATCAAAATGTATTGTCATTATTTGATATGGAAGGGAACAGCAATAACATACCTTTTATTATAATTTTGTTGTAAACAACTCAGTTGAAAGGATGCCATTTCAAAGAAAAATAGTTTGATTACAGCAAGCAAGGAGAAAACAAAAAGAAATCATTGCTTCTTCTTTAGATGACTTGAAAAAATGTATCAAAATTTCCCCAAATCAGATACTTCAAAGTTTCAAATAAATTTTTTAAAAAAGAGCAAGAAGAAAAAAAAAAAAGAAAAAAGAGCAAGAAGAAAGGAAAGAAGAGAATCTTTATACTCTTAGAAAGGGCTAAAATGCCGAGAGTTGGCTGTAAATAAGTTGAGTAGAGGCAAATTAAATGAAGACATTGCTTAACTGAGCTCCATATGCTGCAGCTCGCCTACCTTAAGATTTAGGTAAGGAGATTTGATAGGCATCTCAGAGTCATTGGTTCCTAATTTTAGAGAATTTGCAGAGGGAGAAGAAATGTTCTCTGTGACAGAAAAAAAAAAAGGCATTTTTAGTCCTTGTATCTTCAGAAAGCCTTTTAAAAAGCTGACTATAAGTTAAGATAGATCACTGATAGTCTCTACTTTATGAGCACTGAATGTTTGCACTGCTTCACTGCTTTCACTTGAATTCCTATTTCTTTTAGTATCAAAGGGTTCCTTTCCAGAGACTGTGCTCAAATCATATTTGCTATGTTTTCAGCATTCACCAGATTCAAAATTTTACTGGATGGTTATTCTTCACCAAGAACCACTTTTTTTTTTCTTCTTTTAATCACTTGGGGAGAGTTTCTGGCTATGGGACATTAACCTCTGGAACCAAGAAGCCAAGTGGTGTTTGGCCTCAGCCCAGCACTGCCCTTGGCTTAGACTAGCCAAGTGACTGGCTCTACCTGCTTCCTGGCCTCTCAGCATCCACTATTTATATTTATGCCTTAGCAGAAATTACAAATAACTACATGCCAGACTCCGTGGGAAATGCAAAATTATGGAAACTATAAATGTTAAGTCTGAAAATGCCAAAAACTTTTTTTCCCTAGAAGTATAATTTCTAAAGCTGAAAAAAACTGGATGATATGGCATCAAATACATATTCACAGAAGAAAACTAGTTCTGGATTTTAAGCAGCATATCTTATTAAAAACACATTCCAGGGCTTCCCTGGTGGCGCAGTTGTTGAGAGTCCGCCTGCTGATGCAGGGGACACGGGTTCGTGCCCCGGTCCCAGAAGATCCCACATGTCGCGGAGCGGCTGGGCCCGTGAGCCATGGCCGCTGAGCCTGCGCGTCCGGAGCCTGTGCTCCGCAACGGGAGCGACCACAACAGTGAAAGGTTAAAAAAAAAAAAAAAAAAACCTTCCAAGAGACTGTGTCATGTATTTTATCGTGGTATTACATGGTTTTGATTAAAAAACAAGGTATGCTTGGAGCATCTCAAAAACCTCCTACTCAGCCCTAAAGTATATACCCCTTAATAGTCAAAGGTGCCAGAAATTATGAGCTCATTATACTCATAATCTTGACATACATACCTTACTATTTTCTTAGGGTAAATTCCCAGAACTGTTGGCACAAAATCAAGCACTTTAAAAAATTTAAATATACAGTTGACCCTTGAACAACGGGACTGGGTGGAGGTTTAGGGGTATGGACTCCCCCCATGCAGTGGAAAATTTATCACTTTATAGTCAGCCCTCGTATATGGCAGTTCCATAACTGCAGGTTCAACCAAAGGTGGATCTTGTAGTACTACAGAACGTATTTACTGAAAAAAACCGTGCATATAAGTGGATCTGTGCAGTTCACACTATGTTGTTCAAGGTTCAACTGAATTATCATATTGTCCTATAACATAATTAATGATTTCCTAAATTGCCTATAAATATGTGTAGTCTAGGTCATGGGCCAAGTACAGAATTCAGATCCCTAAAGGGGCGTTTAATTTTTAAAGTCCAGTTCTCTAGAACTAAGAATTCTCCTAACAGAAGTCAGGGATTAAACTAGTAGAATAAAAAACTCACTGATGAGTGTCAGATGATAGGGGTTCAAATACTTATTCTAGTAGTTATTAGTTGTAGAAACTTGGGAAAGTCAAATATTCTCTCTGAGCCTCAGTCTCATACTTAAAATTTTGTGGCACAACTAGGTGATTTTCTGGTTCTAGTTTGGCTTTGTGATTCTGTGATGGAAGTGGGAAATGTAAAATGTCAATGTGGGCATTTACAGTCTCCAAAATCTCCCTCTGTCCTTGTTGCAACTGTCTGGTAAGCCTGAAATGTGAGAGGTTTCCTTTGGTTTAGATTTGCTAAAGAACAATGAATTCCCTGGACTCATTCCTTACATAAATACATATTAAATGCTTAGAACTTGAGTCTTACAGTGATAAGTAGGGTACCATCCCCTCTCTTGAGAAACTCAAGCAGTCATGAATAAAAACCATTATGCAAACGATTAGCCGATGAGCAACAGTCTGTAGGGATGGATAAGTGAATCTTCAGCTGGGATGGCACAGGTAGACTTCGCAAGTGAGGTGCCATTTAAGTTAAATTTTTAAAGGTATATAAGTATTTACCAGGCAGATAAAGTGGAAAAGGGTATTTCTTTGGCAAATGGCATGTGAAGATACATGGATGACCAAAATATTTGGTAAATCTGGAAAAATAATTCCATCTAATTTATCACTAAAAGAAAAAAAAATGCATTGTCTTTTTCTGTTGTAAAACAAATATGTGATTTGGAGATCTTAGGCTACTCGTAAATCATATTTGTCAAATGTTCAACTTTTGTCCATTGTAGATTGTTTCCAATAAATAACTTTTTATGGTATGTTTTTTTTATTGTAAGGAAAGTTCCAAATCCTTCTTTGGCCTTTATCCTCGTGGATTTTTAATACTTGTCAATAATACTGAGGTTCTCTCTATTCTTAAGTACTATATTCAGCTCCTCTAACTTTCTTTTAAAATTATGGTTAATGCCACTCCATGCAGTAGCCACCAGATGGTAATGAAGAGCAGTGTAGCTTCGTAGTCTTCTGAGGACCAAATATATTACCACTGTGTCATGTTACGTGTTCCTGTGCTTGTTTGGAAAATTTAGTTCCAAATGCTGTGTTGGTTTGATGGTCAGCCAGTATATACCTGTGATACTTCGATTATTTACTTTGTGTGAACCTGATTCGTGTGTTAGATTCCGTATTGAGGATTTAAAAAAATACTGAAAAAGACATACAACTACCTGACATTATGTTTTTCTTCAAAAGTTTTTGTTATTTAAACAATTTGAAAGGGCAAAATATTTGTGTCTATAATGATTAGTGAAAATAAATACATCTTTAGGCTAATTTAATTTTTCTTCTGGTTAGGAATATATTTGAAGTAGGAATCTCTTCATATCATAAGTAAAAAAATGATAAAAATAATGCAAATACGTACAATAAAATTGCATAAAATACACAATGTATTCCACACCTTTACTACCTGGGCTTATTTAATTGCCAAATATTTTCACTACATACTGTTTTTCTTAAAGTTTGCAAAGCAAATAGAGATATTTCTTCAAAGGCTTAAGCCCTTTTCTCCTTAAAGAAAGTTAAAAAGTGTTTTATTTGAATAATTGTACTGTACATCTTTTTTTGCTAGTGTTATATATTCTCCGAAATTTCTATAATGAACATATATTATTTGGCTGATTAAAAAATCAAAAAGACAAACACAACATTGTAAATCAACTATACTCCAATAAAAATTTTTTAAAAATCAAAAAGACAAAATTAAAATATAGTGATTCATTTAGAACCTCAATTATGGCTCATGTATGTTTAACATTTATACATGCTCACATATCATAAGTGAGTCCTTACCTGTGTCACAAAAAGCTGCCCATCCTAAGAACAACAATGGCAATAAGTTATTACAAGATAACATTCAGGATTTTATGATAATTTCATACCACTTATTTGGGGAAGGATTTAATGGCATTTGAAAGGTAAGAAAATAATTGCTTGTTGAATGGACACAGCATTAATTTTTTCTCATACCCAAAAGATTCAATAAACATTTAGTCTTATATCCCCATACCACTTGTGTCAGATTAGGGCTCTGCAGATAAACAGAACCAATAGGGATTGAGAGAGAGAGAGAGAGAGAGAGAGAGAGAGAAAGAGATTTTAAGAAATTGGCTCACACAATAATGGAGGCTGGCAAATTCAAAATCTATAGAATAGGTTGGCAAGCTGGCAACCCAGGGAAGAGTTACAGGTTAAATCTGCAGGTCTGCTGGTAGAATTCCCTCTTCCTCTGGGTAGGTCAGTCTTTTTCCTTAAGGCCTTCAACTGATTGGATGAGGCCCACCCACATTAGGGAAAGTAATCTTTACTTAAAGACTTCTGATTTAAATGTTAACTTCATCTAACAAGTACTTTAACAGAAACATATAGAATAATTTTTGACCACATATCTAGATACCATAGCCAAGCCAAGTTAACATATAAAATTAACATTCACACCACTCCTATAAAATGCTATTCAATTTTTCTATGAAATATTTCAGGCACAGAGAAAAGTATATGTGATAACCAGCCTTCAAAGATAGCCACCCAATGAACCATGCCTCCCATGTGTATCCTCTTTTTATGGATGTGGTTTGGTCCTATAAATTGATTTGACCAATAGAATGCAATAGTGGTGACACTCTAACTTCTAAGGCTTGTTCTTAAGAAGTTTTGCAGCTAAGTCTGACTATCCTGAGACCATCCTGTTGTGAGAAAATCCAAGCTAACTAAGTAAGGAGGCAAAAGACAGAGATTGAGAGAGATCTAGTCAACCCTCCAACCGTTCCAGATATCCTAGCTGTTGTGTCAGTCACGTGAAGCATTAAGCTATCTTCATAGACAGCTCGGTCAAACCTTCAGAGGACCACAGTCCCAGTTGCCATCAAACTGCAACAGGGTGAGGCATCTCCATGGAGAACCACCAGATGAGCTTGGTCAAACCATGAACACTGAGAGATCATCATAAATTGTTGTTTCAAGCCAGCGAGTTTTGTAATGGTTTATTATACAGCAATAGATGGTCAGAACAATACCAAAAAGTAATATAATGAAGACTCAAGTCCTTACAACCAGATTTATCAATATTTAACATTTTGCCGAATTTGCCTCATTAGATAAATAATTGAAGTAGCCAATGTTCCTCTTCCTATTCTATTCCTTTCTTCAGATAGCCATTATCTCTAATTTGGTGTTTATTTTTTCATGCAGGTTTATCACTACGTGTATACCCATAAATAATGTAAAACATTATTTTTCATGTTTTAAATGTTGTATAAATGATAATTCATTGAAGGTATTATTCTGCCACTTGTTTATTTTGCTTACATTATATTCTTGGCATATATCTATATTGATATATACCTGATTTCCTTAATTTTAATTGCTTTATAGTGCTTCATTTACACCACAGTATAATGTATCCATTTCCCTGTTAAAGGATATTTAATCTGTGGCTATTTCCCCACTATGACAAACAATATACTATTGTGTAGGTCCCTTGTTGTGAATATGAGAGCTTCTATGGGCTATAAAAGAGGCATGGGATGGCCTCATCATAGGTTATGATCATGTTCAACTTATGTACACGTATTGTCAAACAGCTTTCCAAATTGGTTGTAAACCCGTCTTACTCTTGAAACAAGACAACGCAGACAGAGAAAGACAGATACTGTATGATCTCATTTATATGTAGAATTTAAAAACTGAACTCATAGAAACAGAGTAGATTGGTGGTTGTCAGGGACTGGGGGTGAGGGAAATGGGGAGGTGTTGATCAAAGGGATTTCAAACTTTCCATTAAAAGAAGAATACTTTTTAAGGATCTAAAGTATAGCATGAAGACTATAATTAACAGTACCATACTGTACACATGAAATTTGCCGAGAGTAGTTCTTAAATGCTCTCACCACACACACACACACACACACACACACACACACACACACACACACACATGCAAGGTAACTCTGTGAGGTGATGGATGTGTTAACTAACATTATTGTGGTAATCATTTTACAATATACACATATATCAAAATAAAACAACGAAAAGAAATTTTATCCAGTGGTTCTTCAAGGAAATGGAATAAAATCTTGACCCTTCCATTTTCTGGTCATGTAACCACGAGAAAATTATTTAACATTTTTAAGTCTCAGTTTCCTTATCTATAAAATGAGCGAAATAATACCTAACTGTAAACATATTTTTCTGAAGATTTAAATGAGATTAACTATTAATAAAGGATAATTGCTATTATTATAATAAAGATTATTATTATCATCATCATTACTATTGACATAAAAAATCACATATGTCTCTGTGAATTTTTAATGAATTAAAAAAAATCATTACATGCACATTACTTTCATTTTGTTTACTATATGTAGTTGAAGGCAGATCACCACTGTTATGTGCTGAATTGTGTTCCCGCCAAATTCATACATTGAAGTCTTAGTCCCAATGCCTCAGAATGTGACTCTACTTGGAAATAGACATTTTAAAAAGGTAATTCAGTTAAAATGAGGTCTTTAGGGTGGACCTTGTAAGGTCTGGTGTCCTTACAAAAAGAGGAAATTTGGACTCAGATGCACACGCATACAGAGAAAAGTCCATGTGACACAGTGAGAAGACGACCACCAATAAGCTGCAGAGAGAGGCCTCAGAAGAAATAACCAAGCTGACATCAAGATCTCAGACTTCTAGCCTCCAGAATTGAGAGAAAGTTAACTTCTGTTAATTTAGCTTAAAAAAAAAAAAGAAAAAAGTAATCAAGACAATATACTTATCATACGCTAGGCACTTGGCAGCAAGTGTAACGATATGTTTAATTTTGAGCCCTATTGGTTATGCATAAATGGCCCTTGCTAATCATTACTATTAGATGCTGAAAAAAAAACTATCACTCAGTATTTTTTTTCAGAAACTTTGAAAATACACACATGTACATGAATGCAATCAAGGGAATCTTCCTTCTAATACTTAGTACTTTGTATAAAGTTTATAGAATATTCACACACAAAAAACAATCTTGGCTTTTTGGAGTCTGGTATAAAATAGTACCTCTGTAATTACTCTGAGAACTCGCTCCAGAATTCAAGGTCTAACAAATAAAAGAATGCTTCGTGCATCATTAGTTATTTGCAAATAAGCCTAAAAGTATTTATTAAATTCATTACTTGGATTCCAAGCCCTTAAAATGTATTCTTTCTACTTATTATAAACTATTGGACTTTCAAATGACGCAAAAGCTGATATTGGAGAGCTAGTATTTCCTATTACAGTTTAAATTAATGTGGGATCTTGGAAACTCTTAAGTGTGGATCTACTTTCTTCAATGTCCAACTTGGTCATGGACAATCACAAAAACATTCAATTAAGTGTTAAAAATATTTACTATAATAGCTGACTTTCCAATTTCATGTATAGAAATTATTCATATAAGATACACATATTGCTTAAATGTTATTTTCTTTCAAGTAATCACATTGGAACAACTAAATCTGCACTAACTATATGGCCAAGAAAAATAAACACTATTCTGAAAGTAGTAATCAATTATGAAATATTTATTCAAATAGATTCTGTTAAGGTACCCCAGCTTATGTCATTTTTAATGTAGTAACCATTAAAACAATAGACACAGTATTGGGATGTCTTAATAATAGAGATAAAAATCTACAACTAGACAATAATAACAGATTAGCAAACAGGTAAATTTTCGTAGAAGTGTTGTTTTAATACAAATGAGGAAAGGCATGATTAGAGAGCATCAAATCAATTCTTCTCACCTATCCTAAATATATAGGACAGAGAAATGCATTAATGCAAAGATAATCAATAGCTTCTACAGTCTCAGAATTGAACTATTTCAACTAGATGTATATCCACAAGCCTTCAGAATTTAAAGCAGTAATTCACATCATTACCCTCTTCCAATAGTTAAAATTGGTTCAATCTCTTACCAAAAATAATTATAGAAAGAGAAACAGGTTGAACTCTTACAAATTATTCATTTTATTACCACCCCAAATTTTTGTGTACCAATCTAGTTGCCATTTAATAAACTGAGAAAAATCAGGCTGAGTACTTTCAAAGGAGACTCAAGATCTACATAATAGTCTATAGAAACTGGCAATAGATAACTTTATCAAATGGGATAGAGATGTTCGTCACATATTAGTTACAAATGTTTGTTTGCCTGTTTGGTTGACTGTTCTATTATATATGTCATCTTTTACATTAAAACATTAGTCCATACTATGGGTGTTCATAGCCTCTGAGAATCTGATAACAGTTTTGAAGAGTCACACAGAAAAAATGCGCATGCTTACATGAATACAAAGTTTTGTATTAATTTTCAGGACATTTCATAGGCATTGTGGACAAAGTGTCCATCCTAAGACTTTAGCAGGAAGGTGATCTGTATTACTTGCATCCCACCATATCAAATGTAGAGCTTTATGATATATTTATACTATGTTGCTGACTTAACATAATAATGTTTGGGGGTAGTGCACTTGAATATAGCAATCAAAGACTTATGTCAGTACGGAGGTTCCTTAAAAAACTACAAATAGAACTACCATATGACCCAGCAATCCCACTACTGGGCATATACCCTGAGAAAACCATAATTCAAAGAGAGTCATGTACCAAAATGTTCACTGCAGCTCTATTTACAATAGCCCGGAGATGGAAACAACCTAAGTGCCCATCATCAGACGAATGGATAAAGAAGATGTGGCACATATATACAATGGAATATTACTCAGCCATAAAAAGAAACGAAATTGAGCTATTTGTAATGAGGTGGATAGACCTAGAGTCTGTCATACAGAGTGAAGTAAGTCAGAAAAAGAAAGACAAATACCGTATGCTAACACATATATATGGAATTTAAGAAAAAAAAATGTCATGAAGAACCTAGTGGTAAGACAGGAGTAAAGACACAGACCTACTAGAGAGTGGACTTGAGGATATGGGGAGGGGGAAGGGTAAGCTGTGACAAAGCGAGAGAGAGGCATGGACATATATACACTACCAAACGTCAGGTAGATAGCTAGTGGGAAGCAGCTGCATAGCACAGGGAGATCAGCTTGGTGCTTTGTGACCGCTTGGAGGGGTGGGATAGGGAGGGTGAGAGGGGGGGAGATACAAGAGGGAAGAGATATGGGAACATATGTATATGTATAACTGATTCACTTTGTTATAAAGCAGAAACTAACACACCATTGTAAAGCAATTATACTCCAATAAAGATGTAAAAAATAAAATAAAAATAAATAAAATAAAAATAATTTTAAAAAAAGACATGTCAACTTTAAAGAAGGAAGTTATAGGTACAATTTTAATACCTTCATACTTCTACACAGCTATATACAGGAAAAGTTCACTCACAATCTAGGCCATAATGGATAGGAGTTTATATGGAAAATAATAGAATATTTAATGATATTTGTAGGTGAAAGTAAATTGTAATTTTTTTGAATACTGGATTTATTTTAAAACTCATAGAGACAAGACATATATATATGTATATATATATATTTTTTAAAGATTTTAGACAGTAAAACCCAACATGTAACTTTAATAAAACAAAGGTAGCATAAATGAAAGGCTATGTTATAAAATAAAATTAGATATAAATGTCTCTACTGTTATCTTCAGCTGATCTTAAGTACTATATACCAGTTAAGAAAAATATAATTGGAAGTAGCTATATAAAAGGAGGAACCTTCTTTTTATCCCTTTGAAGGTTTTAGTTTCACATACTTAAAATAAGGAAAAGTAGAAAATAGTGAATTAGGTTTTAGAACGTATAGGAAAGCACTAAGATTGGAGAAATAATATAGTACGATATAATAATACTATAATGTATCAGCAGCTTTTATGTGGATAATCTGAGGAGAAAAATGCTTTCACGGCATATTTGGGGAATACACTAGTATTTCCATTTTTTCTCCAAGAGAGTGAGCTTGAATTTCATCCAAATTAATTAAGATGGATCTGGAAACAAGCAATTCATTAATTCGTTTAATTGTTCATTCAATAAATATTTACTGTCCTTGTACTAGGTGCCATGCACTGCAATAAGAGAAAAAATAAACTCAGATAAACAAAAATCACCCAGCCCAGACCCTCAAGGAGATTACAGTCTTTAAGAGAAGAATGATACAGATAGAATTAAGATGAAGCATAATAAATGCCATGAAGGAAGCAATATACAATATCATGAGAGTACATACCTCTGGGTATTATGCACTTTTGGCAATCAGAAAAGGCTTCGTCTTTGCAAGAAAAACTTTAACCAGGAGATTGAAACAAACAAACAAAAATAAGCAAACAAAACCCCCATCCTCCCTTGGCTTGATTGTTTCCATATCAAATCAGTCCACCAGTCATCAAACTTTGAACAAACCGTCAAAGTCCTAAACAGAACATAATTATTGGTAGTGACTGGTTCCAGGGACCTAACTTTACAGAAATTACTTAGGTCATTGATCCATCATATAAACATTTTCATATGCATCACTATTAAGGTGAAAGACACCTTTTCGCCTTGGAACCAGTAATTAACATTTTCGAAAGTTCTATTGGAAGCGCTTATCTGTGTTCAATAAAACACTAAAGTTATGGTGCTTAGTGTTCCTTTGTAAGTCATTAGTGAACTGAGGCTTCCCTTCTATTTTAATCTCTCTCTCTCTCTCACACACACACACACACACACACTTTCTCTTTTCCTGCTCTCTCCTCTCCCTCTCCCCAGCCATCCTTTCCCCCTCCCTGAAGCATTCTGGAAGTCGAGTCAGCTCTGTTGTGAAAGAAAAAGAGCGTCAACTGTCTCAAGAAGTGAAAGTGATTTTGATCAGATGTCCCTTTTCTCCACCTCTTTTCTGCCCTCCAGAAAAAGGATGGAGCAACAAAGCAGAGGGCCTGTGCGTGCCAGGCGGCTACAGGTATCATAAAGGAATTTGGTATCTTTGCAGCAACAGCTTGGCAAAGGAGTTGACTACAGAATGAGGCTCAAGTCCACTTCCTAACAGTTTGGCGAGAGTCTGCCCAGTGAGTTGCAACCCCTTTTACCAGGAAGAATCTTCTTTCCTTCGGCGCCCCGCAACACCTGAAGGGGAGAGTCCCAGAGGTTGTGTCCGTCCAGATTTGATCCCCTCTCCCTATCCTGGTCTCCCACTCCCCAGGCCCAGCAAGCCCTGCCATGTCGCCCTTTCTCCACCTCCAGCCTTGAAAATGGGTACAAACAGGTCCTCAAACAACCTAAAGAGAGAGGAGCTTCAGGGGTTCAATCCACATCCCAGCGGGAGGGAGAAGTGGAGGCTAAGCTTTGCTGTGGGCGGGGACACACCCGCGGTGGGGCGTTGCGAGTGCGAGGAGGGGCGGAAGCCCCTGGTTCTGCTCCCCGGGGTTAAAGGTCGGAAAGAACTTGGCTCAGCCCTTCCGTGGCAGCGCCCCAGGGTTAACCCCAGCAGGTTCGGGGTGCGGGCACGAAAGGGTGTGAAGGAGATACACAGCTCTCCATACACTGGAGAGCTCGGCAAGGAAAGGAGGGGGCGAGGCAAGGCAGGAACCGCCTCCCCGGCCCGCGTGCACACACGCGCCCACCGCGGCTGGGGCTGGCTGAGCGCAGGCGAGTGTGAGCGCGGGCGAGTGTGAGCGCGAGTGTGCGCACAACCGCGGAGAGCCTCTGCCCTCGCCTCGCACCCTGCTCAGGGCATCTGGAGAGCCTGGAAACCTGAACAGGCTTAAAGTATGGCATGTTGCAAAGATGGTTTCTGCCAAGAAGGTACCCGCGATCGCGACGTCCTTCGGGGCCAGTTTCGCCCTCCTGCACTTCCTGTGCCTGGCGGCTTGGTGAGTTCCCCGAGGTACTGAGGGCCTGGGGAAGGTGGAGAAGGAGCCAGCTCTGGGTCCCCTCTGGCTGCCAGCCTCCCCCCGCCCCCCGCAAGGGCGAATTAGACCCTCTGGTCTCCGCTGTAAGGTCAGCGGCCCGGAGCCGGGCTTTGCTCTGACCACGTAGACGCCGAGAGCAGAAGGGGCGCGGGGTGCAAGAAGAGTGTGGATATTGGGGTCCGTGTGCGCGGGGTGCGCCTTTCCTGACCATTTCTCTCTGTCCCCCATCCCTCCGCCCTGCCTCCTTTTTTAGTTTGGGGCAAGAGACTCTTTTCCTAGAAGATAAATCTGTTTCCACCTGTTCGCTGATCAATTCTTAAAATAACCCCATCCGCCCCTGTTTTTTTTGTGTGTGTGTGTGTGCGTGCGTTTGCAGTTTAAACGAATCCCCAGGACAGAACCAAAAGGAGGAGAAATTATGCCCGGAAAATTTTACCCGCATCCTGGACAGTTTACTCGATGGTTATGACAACAGGCTGCGTCCTGGATTTGGGGGTATGAACGATTTCAAACGCGCAAGTGTGTCCTGTGTGTCTCTCTCTGCGTCTGTCTGTCTGTCTGTGGGAATATCATGAGGTATGCGTCGCGTGCAAAAATGAAAAATCTCTCAATCTCTCCCTCCCTCCCTCTTTCCCTTTCCCTCTCCCAATGTCTCTTTTCTCTCTCTCTCCCCTCTTTTGATGAGACCTCTGACCAGAAACCCGCCCCCACCCGTACTTTCCCATCTCCCTGCCCCCTCAGAAGCTTGGCCTCTCCGGAACACCAATTACCTTCCGGGACCTGACTGCCGGGTGGGCGAGGTTGAAGGGGAAGTGTCCAAAATGGGAACTCGAGGCTCAGCTGCCCTGCTGCGCTGTGCCCCGAGAATGTACGCCCCCCTAACCTGGCCACTGCTCAGAGCAGGTTGCACTTGACACAGCTGATACGAAGTTCCCTGTCCTCCCACGTGGAATCAGTCCCTCTGCCAAAACCTGTTCTGCCTAGGACAGGAATCAGGGGCGCAAGATGCCTGCTCTCCTAGAGAACCCAGTCCTTTCCTATTCTTTTCTACCTTGGGATGAAAGTTTACTTTATTTGCAGAGGTGGCATTTACTACCCTCCTAAGACTTTGGAGTCGGGTATTTCTGCTTTATTTCTTCCTTCAGTAAATGTGTATAAAGGGTCTAATAGAGGCACATCCATTAACAGCACTGTTGTTCTTTTCCATATTCATAGTCCCTTTGCTTATGTAATGAGAATCTATGTGGCAAGCATTGTGCTAGGCACCAGGTTCACAGAAATCTCAAGATATTATTCTTAACCTCAAACACCGTCTCAGTCCAGTTCAGAGAGAGAACATGTGTCTTCACCCAAAGTGTTGGCCCATGGCTTCTGACCACCAAGTTTCTGTTCTTTCCAGTACTCTGAGCTAGTTACCCTCTTGGGAAATGAGTTGAATAAGACATAGGCTCTATCTTAAAGGATATAGATACTTTACTGTTTAACCCTCACAGCAACCCCAAGAGAAAGCTATTACTATTCCTATTTTACAGAGGAAGAAATTGAGGCTTGGAAAAATAAGCGGCTGGTCCAAGTTCACAGTTAATAAGTGGCGTGGGCAGGATGTGAACCCAGATCAGGTTGTGTATTTAAAAGACAAATCCATGAAGACTGGGATGCTATCAGATATTCTGTGATGAGTATCATAATATTAGAAGCACTGAAGCATTTCATTTAAGCTTCCTATGGAGGGTGTTTAAGAGATAAGAAGATGGGGGGTGTAGAAGGTAAAAGGAAGCAGCATGTTCCTGGGAAAGAGGACAGAATTAGACATTATTTCAAAGTTGTTTGGTCCCAGCCTAGAAAGAATTGTTGGAAATACAAGAGAAGTGGATAGATTAGAGCTGGATGAGTCTTTAGAGTCTGTCTAGTCTTGTTCTCCTCATTTAACAAAGGAGAACACTGAAGATTCAAACGAGAAAGTGATTTATACAGGAAAGATAGCATATGAATGATAGGCTGGAATCCGATCTTCTGGAATCAGGAGCCATTTTTTTTCTGGATTTTATTGAGAAGGTTACAGGGAGCCATTGAAGGTTTTAATTCAGGTTTTGCATGTTGACAGTGATAAAGATGGATGAGAAGGATGAAAGATTCTCTTGGTTCTTTTCACGTTGCCTCTCCAGGGGTAGGATGCTCAGCACCGCATTTGGCTTCATGCAAATCTGAAAAGAGGCTTCCTTACAGAAGTGAATCATTTGTCAATGCACGATCTTTCATAAGTGACTAGGAAATTATCACTTTAGATTAAAAATAATTTTGTAGAGAAGGTTTCAGATGATGCGATGCCATTTAAGGCTCTATTATATCAATAAAAGACGATGTATCTGCCCATAAAGTTTTTAAGCTTGACATTTCAAGTAAAGAAAAAAATGATGGAAGTATGCAATCACATGTAGTTTAAATATTCATTAGTGAATTGATGTCCCTGAACCTAAATTAAAGTGAAAAGTTATTGAAATCATATGGTTTTATTATTTAATGTTGGAAATTAAAATCATATCTATGCCGTTGGTTATAATGCAAGTTATAATTCAAAAAGAAGAAGGGATCCATTGGAGTTGCATCTTTTTTACCAACTACCCTCTCCCATGATAATATATGGACAATAAAATGAATGAAATCAACCTATATAAGACATTGCAGGATTTTGGTTAGCTGCAGTACTGCTAAAATGTTTCAAGGGCAATATTAGTCATCTTATTTGTCTCTGCCAAGTGATCTTCATTGCCCACCTGGAGATCCTTTTATAGCTTTATGGGAAGGGGTTGAATTCACGTTACTTTAAGTGTTAGCAGTTGATTAATTATTAATAACTTACCATGTAGCACAATTTTGGGGGTTGTTGCTCATAAATATTTGTGGTAAATGTAATTCATTTTTTAGAAGTGGGTCATTCTCTGTAAATACATAGTATTCCAAATGTGACAGAGGAATAGTAATTCTCACCTGCAGAAAATGTGTAATCTGTTTACAAGATGTTATAAATGAGCACCACTGAAAATAATAAGAAAAATCATTGCTAGCAGAGACTCTTGGATGCCACAGGTATGATCCCTTCTTTGACATTTTAAATTTTGTGGAAAGTTTGGCATTTTATAAATGAAATGAAAACAATTCAGATTTTGACCAGTGTGCTATAAATACAGATTTATTCCCTGGTTCCTTTAATCCTACTTCTGCTCTCTGTAAAGCATTTACTTTATATCTGTTTATACAACTTAGCAGTGTTCCCTATAAAATAAAGCTAAAGGCAAAGATCTGAATTGAAATTGGAAGGTTTGTGATTGCTCAGTAGGCCAGGCAAGGGTTGAAATAGATTTGGAAATGAAATTATATATTTTTAACTCAGCAGCACAGATTGCAATGGGGAAGTAAAAGGAACTGAAATGGTTCTTGCTTTTCATCCCTCCAAGATCTCCTTTCCCTTGTCTCCCACATTCTCCATTAGAGAAGGAAAGGGGAAAGGTGAGAAGGGAAGGAAGGAGGCAGAGTGAGAGAAACTAGATTGGGACATCTGAAGGGGTAGAGTTCTTCCAGCCGTTGACAAATCAGTCTGCTACCATCCAGAAGTAGCTTGCACCTGCTTAGAAGCAGCACACAGTAAACCATTCCACAAAGGAGCTAGAAAATCATCCCCTTGGCTCGTATCTACTTTCAACACTGTTACACACCATCTTAAAAATGCATAGCTAAGGTACTAACCACCAGGAAATAGCTTAGGAAGCCAGCCCTTACCCACTTCCATTTATTGAAGGATTATACAACCTTTTATGCATGTCAGTCTTTTGAGGCAAATGATCTGGAATAATAAATGCTTCCAGATACATATAAACAGAGATGATTGCCTTAGATCATCTTCTACAATCTCTCTGAAATGGCAATGGAGCACTAGGGTCAGTTTTACAAGGTTGTTCACCAACACAGTAGGACTTCAGATGAGTAGGGTTTTCTACAATTTTGAAAACATTTTCACATACAGTGTCTAATAAGATTATCACAACTAGGCAAAAAGATAAGCAGGGCAGGCATCATCCTGTCAGAGAGGAGGCTGAGAAAAGTTGCAATGAATTACCCAATAACCCTGTAATTGACAAGTAATTGACAAGCAATTGACAAGGCCAGAACTCACTTCTCACTCTTTAAACCCTTAGGCAGCTGGTCTTCTGCTACAATCACAGGCAGCTGGTCTTCTGCTACAACCACTTGTAAGACTTTTTTGCACCCTTCTGTTGAAAAAGAGTCAAATTTTCATTAACAGACCTTCTTGTTACTAAGTAGGTCATTAAAATAAGCAAAACTACATTTCCCCCAGAGGAGTGAAATGAGAACTTTTATTTTAAAGCTCTAATAACATTTTAAAATGGAAAAGCAAACACTGGGGGAGTGTATACACTTAGGTAAATTTGGAATAATTTTCCCACAGAAATAAAAACTTCTTTGCAGTGTTTTCAAATGATATATATCTCAACCTAAAAATTAAGTTGATGTGCCATGTGCTAGCTTTATTAATTGAACATTGACAGAGAATATATTTTTTAAAGTATATAGATGAAATGAACACTTGAAATGCCCAGGGCAACAGAAAAATAAAGCTTCATTCTCTTCTGACTTGTCACATTCATTCATTCATTTGTTGAACTAATAGTGAGAGACTGTTATGTGCCAAGAACAATGTTAAGTTGTGAAGATATAATTCTGAATCAGATACAGGCTAAGCAGTGTAGAGAGATAAAAATAACAAGGACACAAATAATAAAGTAAATAAAGACAATGCTATGGAACAATCCAATAGTATGCTAGAATAAATCGGGTGAGAGATCTATTTCAGATACAGTGGACAAGGAAGTCTTTTAAGCTAAGACCTAAAGGTGACAGACATGGAAAGAGTAAGCAAAAGTTGTTCTCAGGCAGCAAAAAAAGCAAGTGCCAAGATCCTAAGGTAGATAATAAATTAGTGAGATTTAGACAGTGAAGGGTGTCCAGTGTGCCTGGAATCGAAAAGCAAGAGGAAGAATCTCACGGGACTAGCTTGGAGTTGTTAGCAGAGGCCAGATCATACAAAACCTTTGGTAAAGGAGTTTCCTTTTATGAACCTGGACATCACTGGAGATTTTTAGGTGGAGGGAATGACATGGTATGACTTAGATTGTAACATGATCCCTCTGGCTGCCACATAAGAAAAAGAAAGGCTTAGATATAAAAGTTGGAACAATACTAGAAGCAAGGAGACCAATGAAAAAACTTTTTTCCTTGGTTCTTTCCATTAAGTTAATGGTAGCTTGGAATAAGACGGTAGATGTAGCAAAGATGAATATAAACAGATAAAAGTGAGATATATTTTGAAGGTAGAATTCAGCAAAGAATTGGTGATGGATTCCATATAGGTGGTAAAGGAAAGGGAGAAATCAAAAATGACTCGTGGATTTTTTTAAGAAAATGGACAGAGAATAGTGTTATTTGAATTGGAGAGGATTGGAGGAGGAACAGTAGCGGGAGGGAGGGTGAAATCAAGACATCCCTGGATATGTTAATCTTAGGATACATGTGTGGCATCCTAGTGATTGTACTTGTCTGGATATCAGAGGAGAGTTTTGTCTGGGGTCATCAGTATGTAATGCTGTGAGAATAGATGTCTAGAGAAGAGTATAGAAAGAGCAGAGAAAAGAGCCCACAGCCAAGCCTCAAGGAATATTGACAACTGAAATAAGGGCAGAAAACGTAGAGTTGTCAAAGGAGAATGAAAAGGAGTAGGCTGTGATATATGTGGGCACTAGGAGAGTGTGAGTTACAGTCAAGAGAATGGAATATCTTAGGAAGGAGGTATGAGACACCTCTCAAAGTTCTTCTAAGATATTAAGTAAGGTAAGAACTGGCCACACAGAGATATTTCATTTTCTTCCCTTTCATCAAAAATTCCTTGATCATATAATATACGCCAGGCACTGTTCTAGGATGGCACTGGGGATACACTGGTGGACAAAGGAGACGCTGTTTTCTGCCCTCCTGAGCTGATACTCTAGTGAAAGAGACAGAAAAGGAGCAACAGAAATAAGCCAAATATAGAGTATGAAAAGGAGCAACAGAAATAAGCCAAATATAGAGTATGTCAGATGTTGATAACTCCTATCGAGTAATACAAAGCAGGGGAGGAGGTTGCAATTTTAACTAGAGTAGTTAGGAGGGAGAGACTTGAATGAAGTGATATTTGTTTTTTTTTTTAAATTAATTTATTTATTTTTGGCTGCTTTGGGTTTTCGTTGGGGCATGCAGGGTTTCTCTAGTTGCAGCGAGCAGGGGCTACTCTGTTGTGGTGCATGGGCTTCTCATTGCAGTGGCTTCTCTTGCTGTGGAGCACAGGCTCTAGGTGCGTGGGCTTCAGTAGTTGTGGCACGCGGGCTTAGTGGTTGTGGCTTGTGGGCTCCAGAGCACAGGCTCAGCAGTTGTGGCACACGGGCCTAGTTGCTCCGTGGCATGTGGGCTCTTCCTGGACCAGGGCTCAAACCCGTGTCCCCTTCATTGGCAGGCGAATTCTTAACCAGGGAAGTCCCTGAAGTGATATTTGAACTATGATTCAAAGTAGGGAAGAGCATAAGCTGCATTTGGGTGGGGTCTTCTGGTTAGAAGTAACTCTACGTGCAGACATGGTAAGCATGGAATTGTTACTGCAGTGAAGGTAACAGGGCTGAGGAGTAAGAAGGGGTCAGTGTGATATAAGGATGAGGTAGTATAAAGCTTTGCAGGCTGGTGAGAACTTTGCTTTTACTCTGAATCATATCAGAAGTAAATGGAGGGATTCCATTAGGGGCGAGACCTGAACTGGTTAATTTTCAAAGGGCTCACCTTGGTTGCTGGATTGGGAACAGTGAGTCAGGGTCAAGGGCAACTGCAGAAAGGATTTTAGGATCAACCAGGCAAGAGATGATGGACATTTTGACCAAGTTGGTGGCAGAGAAGTTTGTAAAATTGTAAGAAATGGTTGGCTTCTGGCTATTTTTCAAAGTTCTGGTCTACTGGTGACAGCTAGAATATGGGATGGGAGAAAAAGGGAGGTGTCAGGTGTCACTCCAGAGTTTGGGACTTGAACATCTAGAAAAATGGAGCTGCCAAGACTGTGGCAGAAGCAGCTTATGGATGTGGCTGAACAATTTGTATATGTTACATTTGAGATGCTCATTAGATGTAAAGTGGAGATAGGCTTGGAATTCAGGGATACTGGGTATGTCAATAATGTATGGTATTTAAAGCCATAAAACTAAAGAGATCACCAAGGAATTAATGGTGATGGGGAAAAGGTACAAATATTGAGCTCCGAAGTCCCCAGTGTTAAGAGGTGGGGAAAGAGGTGGAGGAATCTCTGTCCCAGGAAGACTGAGAAGTAGTGACCTTTGAGGTAGGAGGAAAACCTCAAAGAGAATGTACATACCAGATGTTAAATAAAGAAAGAAAACAGTATTTCAGTGTGGAGCAGGACTGGTCGATTATGTCTAATGCTCCTGGCAGACAAAGAAAGATAAGAACATAAAATGGACCACCAGATTTAGCAATATCTACATTTTCAGTGAGTTTGACAAGGGCAGCTTTGGTGGCATGATGAAGGTGAAAGTCTGATTGTGTGGGTTCAAGAAAGAATGGGAGGAGTTTCTTTCTGGGCATTTGTACAGAGGAGCAGAGAAATGGGCTGGTAAATGGAAGGAGAAAGTAACATCAAGAGAGCTTTTTTAAAAATGAGAGAAATAAGATGTTTTTAAAAGTTTGTGGGAAAAGTGCTGTAGCTAGGGAAAAACTGGTGATATTGACAAAAGGAATTTTAGTGGCTCCTGAGCGTGAAAGCTAGATTATAATAGATGATGGAGTGAATAGAAAGGGGAGAATTCCAGGCACTAGGCATAGGTATTTTTCTCCCCCCAGATGTTTAAATACGAAAGAGAAGAGAAAGAGGGAAGGTTGCCTTTTTTAAAGCTGTTGGTGTACCACTGGAAATAGACAAGTAGAGAATAATATTAGAGTGGAGGGAGGGGATAACTGAAAGAAAGATGCCTGTGTGACAAGAGACTGTAGAATCCAGAACACAAATTTACTTTCTTATGCTCTTAGTTTAAGAAAAAAAGATGTACTGGTGCTAATATATATTTACAGGTTCTTTGGGGCAAGAATATGCAAAATGCATTTGTTGTTTCCTAAAATAAACACTAAAAATATAGATATAGGTTATCGATAACTTAGTGAACATTTAGATGATATTTCACTGGGATGTTAGCTTTCTTTTAGATGAAAAAATACATCAACTTGCATTTCGTATATCATTAAACAAATAGCTGCTTTATTGTCTAGGCCTTTTTTATGTATTTATTTTTAAAAAGCTTCTGCTGCATAGAACTGGATTCTGAATTAATAATCCATGGTTCATGACACACTCCCATGATTGGTCCCCATATTTGTGGACCTTCTTTTTATCTATCCATCTATTCATTTATTTACTCTAATAAAATAGAACCCACGTAAATAATTAAACCTTGACAACTTACTCTGCTATATGGTCTCCCTCATCCTATTTGCCTGTCTTCCCCACTCAAAGTAACCACCATTCTGAGTCCTTTTGAAATTATTGCATAGCATGGGACTTCCCTGGAGGTCCAGTGGTTAAGACTTCGCCGTCCAATGCAGGGGGTGCGGGTTCGATCCCTGGTTGGGGAGCTAAGATCCCACATGCCTCGTGGCCAAAAAACCAAAACATAAAACAGAAGCAATATTGTAACAAATTCAATGAAGACTTTAAAAATGGTCCACACCAAAAAAAAAACTTAAAAAAAAAAATTATTGCATAGCTTTATTTGAATATCATTTTAGCTCAACTTTACTCTTTAATAAATTGAAATTTTAAAAATTTAATTGTTTTGAACATGCTATTTACAATCTTTGGATGCTTTTCTCACTTAATTGTGTATTCCTAAGACTCATTCTTATTGTTGTGTATTGCTATAGATCATTCATTTTGACTGCTGTGTGATACACTCATTGCACAGGAACCAGCTGATTCATCTGCTCTGTTGGCAATAGGCATTTTGCTTGTTTCCAGGATTGTGTTGCTGTGAATATTCTGGCCCAAATTTCCTGCTGTAAATGTGCAAGAGTTTCTTTTGCATATATATCCAAGAATGGATTTTTCTGGATCTTAGTGTAAGTGGGAGTTCAACTTGATGAGATAATGCCAAACTGTTTTCTGTGGTAGTTTTACAAATTCAAACTCCCATTTACAGTGAATATGAGATTCAGGATCCACAAACCCTTGAACACTTTGGAAAAGAATATATATATGCGTATATATACACATATATATGTGTGTGTATATATACATATATATGATATATACACACACATATATATGTGTATATACATATATATGTATATATATATACTTGAAATGGTATTTTAATGTGAAATGATTTGTATTTTTCTGATTTCTAATGTGGTTGAACATCTTGTCAAATCTTTGTTGCCTACAAGAATTTTCCTTCTGTGAATTGCATTTTCATCTTTTGCTCACATTTTATTGTTGTTTTTAGTACTTTATTTATTCATTTATTTGATGCCTTTAATATTTAAAAAGTAGAGCTGGATTGATAGGATCATACCATAAAGGAAGCACTAATCTTTAAGGTCATCTAAATAAAGCTCTACAGTTATTTGCTTTCTCAACAATATCAATAGACATCTGTTCCTTGTTTAATATGCAGGAATGCTAGTTTTTCTATATTTTGTAAGTGACAAAGAGCATTAGAGCCTTATTTAAATATTTCACTAAGATTCCTTGCTGTTGTTGGACCTCTTAAGTACTTTAAGTCTCTTGATTTGGGAAGACACATTAATAGTGTTTTTAAGACGTAGCTGGATGCATGGATTTAGGTTGCTGAAAACCCAGAAATCTTTCCTCAAGCGCGTGGCTGGGGAGGCAATGTGGAGAGCAGGGAATGAGTCGTCTCAGCATCTGCAGAACTGTTTAAGTCTCTTTCCTGGGTGTGATAGCAAATTGGATCCTATTACTGGAGAAGAAATTAAAAAGTGATATTTTTGTCCAGGTCTCTACAGCTGAAAAGTAAACAGTGGGAAATTTTCTGAAATGTTAATTGCCTTCCCACTTTTCAAGCAAATAATAAAGTTATTAGATTCATTAATAAGATGGGAGTATTCCTCTGAATTTGATCCTGGTGGTGTTGGCTCCTTCTTTCAAAGACTGTTGAAGACCACTTTGCCTTAGGAACTGTCCACTATATTTGGGGGATTAAAAACTATTTCCCTATTAGCAAAGTAGTAAGGTTTTAAAATAAAAGATGTCTTTTATGTTACACAAATGCATAGAAAATTATGAGAAGTCCTTCCAAGCTGAAAATTATCTGGTTTCTATGTAATTATGCTCTTAGGAGGGTTGATTTGAACATCCTAAACAGCAGTGTTAGAGGAAGCGTCTCTAAGAATTATTCTTGATTGCATAGCGACCGTGATTCATTGAAAACTGATTTATTGGAAACCTATTACGATTTGTTCAGGGAAAGGATATAAATATAAATAAAACACGAATTCTACTTTAATCAGGAAATATTTTTAGCTTAACCAATGGAACAAATGAATTCCAGTACTTTTTCCTTTGGGGAGATTTTAAAATCACTGCTGGAATGATATTAGGAACACAATCAAATACATAGTTTTCACTACCTAGTATGTGTAAAGCACTATACTCATTTGGGATTTCCAAGAGGATTAAGATTGGTCTTTGCTGTTAAGGAGAGAAAGACTCAAGCAGGCCATGATAATAAGAGCAATGCCTAGGAAGAGCTGCAGTAGTAACGTAGTTCAGAAACTACTCATGAAACAAAATGGGAGAGGTAGGTATGGCATGGTATGTACTAGATAGAAAATTATATGTAAGTAATTAATGGTTGATTTATTATTTAATGATATAATTAGCATCGTTAAATCTAGAACATACTTTGTAGATCAATCCAGGGGCTTATAATTCTGGCTCTGGAATATAATATTTAACCTCTGTGAGCTCAGTTTCCATGTCCATAAAATTCTCATGAAATATCCCTGGAGGGTGTTGTGAGGATTGAATGAAATAGCATATAGGAAGAGCCTAGTATCCTGCTTGGCACATAGTAGGCCTTAAATAAATAGTAATAGTATCTCTGCTTATTGTTCTTTGGGAAGAACCCCATTTCTTGAGAGCAGTTCCACACATACGTGCCCCTTGATCTGTCCACTCTCCATCCTGACTGCCACATCCTTAGTCCAGGACACCGTCATCTCTTACCTGGCCTAGTACAGCAGCCTCTTAGAAAAGCCTTCTTCTACTCTTGCCTCCCTATAATTTGCTGTCCATACAACTGCCAGAGTGATTCAGATCATATATTTAGATCATATATTTTCCTTACATCAAACCTTTGATGGTCTCCCAATGATTACGGGATACAAGTCAAACTTCTTACCACAGCCTATAAACAGAGGCAGAGCTGGACTGCATATCAGAGGGAGAACACTTGGGGAAAGAACACAGGACAGATGATTAACCTCTGGGTTCATTTGCTTCAGCTGCCGTAACAAAGCACCACGGGCTGGGTGGCTTAAATAACAGCAAGTTTATTTTTTCACAATTCCGGAGGCTAGAAGTCCAAGATCAAGATGTCAGCAGGGTTGGTTTCTTCTGAGCTCTCTCTTCTTGGCTTGTAGATGGCCATCTTCCCTCTGTGTCTTCACATGGTTTTTCTTCTGTATGTTCCTGTGTCCTAATCTCCTCTTCATATAAGGGCACCAGTCTTATTACATTAGGGCCCATCCTAGTGACCTCATTTAAGTTTATTCCCATTGTAAGGACCCTATCTCAAAATATAATCTCATTCTGATGTACTAGGTGCTACTTCAACATATGAGTTTAGGAGGAACATAATTCAGCCCATAACAACCTCTCTCATGAAGATTTATACAAGTTTAAAACAGTGACAATAATATATATTATAAATATGTTGCTTAAAACATACCACTTTCAGAATATGGCTAGAGAAGTAGGTGCTCTGTCCGAGCCTTTCGCCTTGAAGCTCTCCTCACCTGAAATGCATTCTCTCAGCTCTTCCAAAGTCTCGTGATCATCATCCAGATCTCAGTTTAAGTCACTGCTTTGAAGATTGGCTAAATAATCTAGAGTGGCTTTCCCAGACTCTCACTCTGTTACTGGCCTCTTTTGTTTCTCTTATGAATGACAGCATTCTTCCATTTAATTCATTTCCTTATTATTTATACTTTCACTCCCCCAGTAGCATGTTAACTCCCTGAGGCAGGGAACTTGCGAGTCTGCTTTACCATTGTATCACCAGGGCCTAGCATGGAACCTGGCATACAGCAGGTGGTCACTCAATAAATGTTGACTGAATGGGTATCCGAATGAAATTTCTCTACCAATTATACGTTTTTAGGATCTCATTCAATCTCAAAGACCTTTGTGATCTTATAAAGCAAATACTGAATAATGTCACAAATACCAAGCAGTTTTCAAGAATCATTGAAAAAGTAGTATGTTATGTAAGAATTTGAAAAGATTCATTATTATCATGGAATCATTATAACCTTAAGAATTAGCATAAACCCACACACCTTAAAATAAATGTATAAGGAAAAATATGATTGGCCTAAATCCTCCCTCTCCTACCCTTCCCCCACTTCAATAGAACACCTATGGTATTAATATTTTACAGGACATGGTTTGGTAAATAAATACTGTTCTAGAAAACAGATAAATGCTTTCTGTGAACTGAAGTGAACAGCATCACCTAGGAACTTGTTAGAAATGCGAATTGTCAGGCCCCACCTTAGACCTAATCTAACAGCAAGTCTGGGGTGGAGTTCAGCAATCTGTACTTTAACAAACCTACCAGGTGATTCTGATCCAGTTAAAGTTTGAGAACCAGTATCCTAAATTGATCTTCAAAGTAACTGGATTTCTCAAGATTCTCATCAAACAGTCCTGTTGTCAGGACCTACTCAACCTTATTTGTTCTGAGTAACTTATCTCTCCTTGTCCTGACTTGCACTGAAGTAGTGTTTTTAACACTTTAGCAGTTGTCCTTAAGAAACGAGCAGAGTGATTTTTCCCACTTTTGAATCTTTTTGAATGAAATCTCCATCTGCTAGGGTTCAACACACATTACTTGCTTCCTGGATTACCTATCTATTCCTGAAACACTTTGGCTTTACTATCGTATTTTTGTTGTTGTTGTTTTCAATTTCTCATTCAAATAAAAATTCAATTCTCTCTGTTTTCCAAAGGTGTTATTTTTTAAAAATGAAAGCTCATGGCAGATCAGCCTGATCTCTACATTTTCTCTCACTATACTTCCAAAGGATATATTTTTCCTAGCATACTTATTCAAAAGAAGAATTTTCTTTCTCCTTCAAACTATTTTTCTTTCTGTGGCTCAATCTTCACCATATAGAGGGAGAGATATTCTCATTTGTTTTATGAGGGTAACTTTAGACCTAGGGCATTAAGCTATCCCAATTGTTCTTTGTCTTTTTTGGCGTTAAGTCCGATTGCCCAACCATTATTCAAGGGAAATAGTCCATCTTGATAGCAGATGTTATTCTTTCCAGTATGGAATAGGTAGCCCCTGGACATACAGTGTTATAAACCATCATTTAAGAAATCAGGGCTTCCCTGGTGGTGCAGTGGTTGAGAGTCCGCCTGCCGATGCAGGGCACACGGGTTTGTGCCCCGCTCCGGGAAGATCCCACATGCCGCGGAGCGGCTGGGCCCCTGAGCCATGGCCGTTGAGCCTGCGTGTCCGCAACGGGAGAGACCACAACAGTGAGAGGCCCACATACCACAAAAAAAAAGAAAGAAAGAAATGATGTTCAAGATTGCAACAATTTAAAATTTTTATTAGTAATTAAAATTGATATGTATAATAACAATTGCTCTCATTATTGAGCACTTTATGTTCTGGAGACTGGGACAGGAGATTTACATGTATTATTTCAGTTAATAGTCATTAAAACCTTTACCTCTGATGATATGTGACTTGACCAAGATCATACAATTAGAAAGTGTTAGAGCCAAAATTGAACTCCAGAATTTCTGATTTTAAGCATCGTGCTAAACCCAGATTGCAGCAACTTTCCTTTGTCTAAAATCTGTGTCAGCCCATTGTCATGATGCTCCCATGTTTCCCTTCTGCCAGACACACCCATATACTTGTTCCTGAACCAGTTTTATTTAGACGTAGGAAAGAATCTCAGTAGTGGCCATTATTGGAAGAAAAGAGAAATTAATACCTGTTAAGTACTTTCATGAGAGAGTAACTGTGTTCAGGGTCTCATAGGAGCAATTTCATTTGATCTCCGTCAACAGTCTTGCCTGATAGTTATGGTTGCTGCTGTTGAGGAGTTAAGTAACTTGCCCCAAATCACACAGCAAGTAGGTGGTAGAGCATAAATAGGTCTAACGTTTAGGAGAGCTTGACTTTGGTCCTAATTACCAGTGGATGGTTTACCTATTGTTAAAGGTGACATGACTCATCTTTGTGTTTAAGTTTTTACCAATATCCTTAACTTGCCAAAGATGCATTCCTTACAGCCATTATGGTTTTTCTCCTCCTCAATCTTGTGGTTAAGTTCCCTCTTTTTAACAGCTCACTTCTTTACTAAAGGCCAGTCAGATGATGGACTAAAAAAAAAATCACAAAGGCTAAAAGCTTTTGTTCCCTGCACTGCCTGTTGTAGCAGTGCGCAGGGGTGATATATCTTGAAGAAATAAGGTTCCTGGTAAGTAATTGGGGTTTCTTTTTGACCGTAAGTAAACATTGCTTTCTGGTTTTGTTGTTCTTTTGTCTTCATTTTTTGTAGAGCTGCATTGTCTCATTGAAAATTTAAGATGCTCATGAAAACATGATATATAACCTGTCTTTACTTTTTAATTATCAAACCCACCTTGCCTATAAGATTGGTAATTATTTTTTCACACTTATTTACTTCATACTTACTAGGTCCTGTTACAGAAGTGAAAACTGACATATATGTCACTAGCTTTGGACCTGTTTCTGATGTTGAAATGGTAGGTATTTGGGAAATTAAATGTACTTTTTGAGGTTTGAAAAAAACATGCAGAAAAGAGGGCAATTAGCATTTATTTTGTAATCGATCACACAAAGCTAGAAAGTCAAAGAACAGCCTAAAAAGTTTACAAAAGTAAGACGTGGAACTTGCATTTCAGCTCTAACATTTGAGTATTTTTTGGTTTGGAATAATTCTCAACACAGAAAAGAACGTTCTATTACTAGTCCCCATACTACAACATGTATGTAGTATTTGTTTCCCGTAGAAAATTATTGAAGAGGAGAAAATTAGAGAGTGTAATTAGTTTTGGTATGAAACTATATTGTAATCCTAACTGCATTTAGAATTCCTTGTTGGCCCAATTGCTCACTACCCCTCCCCCCCACTTCCATCTCTCAGGCGTAAAGAGCTTAGACTATCAAGCACTGGTCAAGATAAATTTGTCCATTCAGTTCTGTTCTCTAATATTAAAGATTTTCAGTTTCCAGGTCAAAGAAACTACTTTACTTTTCTCCTTGACTCTAGGCAAATGTTAATAAATTCTGTGGTCATAAAATTTCTCTTACATATTTTACTTTGCCTTAAAGAGATCCTTACAATTTTATGATGAATTATGCAGTGATATTTGTTACACATTAATTTTGCCACTTGATTTAAAACAAAGTACAACCATAATTACCTGGTGCTGGTGGTTTTATTAAATTATAGTAATTATTCTTGAATGATTAATATGTATGATTATCTAACAAATGTAGAAGATTAAGGTATAAAGATGGACATAACATGCTTTAATTGCTGACACTTTTTTTGCTCCACTGATTTTTAAAAAAAATGTTGCTCCTATTTGTTTTTATTTGGGGTAGTCTTTTTGGAGTGGGAAAGAGGCTAGAATTTAATACATTTTTCTGCATATTTATGTGTAGTCATCTGTGATTGAATATGTCACAAACTAATTTCCCTAGGAATACACAATGGATGTGTTCTTCAGACAGACATGGATTGACAAAAGACTAAAATATGATGGCCCCATTGAAATTCTGAGATTGAACAATATGATGGTAACAAAAGTATGGACTCCTGATACTTTCTTCAGGAATGGAAAGAAATCTGTCTCACATAATATGACAGCTCCAAATAAGCTTTTTAGAATTATGAGAAATGGCACTATTTTATACACAATGAGGTAGTCATTTTTCTTTTTTGCTTTTTATCGTTTTAACTCTCTTTTTTCCTTTCTTCCCTTCCTTCCTTCCTGTCTTTCTTTTTTTCCTTCCTTCCTGCTTCCTCATTGAGGGATCTTTAAATTACTTTTAAAGAAAGTGTTGATTTTGTTTAATTGCCTTTTTCCATCATAGACTCACCATAAGTGCAGAGTGTCCCATGAGATTGGTGGATTTCCCCATGGATGGTCATGCATGCCCTTTGAAATTTGGGAGTTGTAAGTTACAATAAAAATGTTGTTAGAATTTATGATTATCTCACGCAAGCTGATATTTTTATATGTGCATGATTTTCCATAGTCCAACATTTAAATCACTGTCCCTGACAACAACTGTCCAAGGTTTGACTTACAGGAGACTGCTTATTATCTAATATATTTAAATAAAGAAGTAAAAACAACCCCTTTTCCCCCAAAAAGCAAAAACATATTTCTACTTACCTAGCCTACCTAGATAGCCTAGGTAGATTGACTCATAATTAATAGGTTGGTGATCCGTGGTGAAATTTAGGGGCCTCTGAACTCCATGTGATGGTGGTGTAACATAGAAAGTATAAATGATCTTTTTGTTTTTGTAATTTAATAGTTTCTGTTACAAGCAGAATCCTTTACGGCAGACTTGAAAAAAGCAGAAGAAGGTGCGGGGCTTCCTGATATGACATAGGTTAGAATAGCATAAGCAGCACTGTTAGTATAAAAGCAGCCGAAGCATGACCAAAACAAGTAGGAGGTGTGGTCTGATATGTAGACAGAGCAAGACAGTATAGTGCCTTACAGACCACATTAAGGAGTGTGGATATTATTCTAAGGGCTTTAGAACACCTTTGGAAGGATTTACTAAGGGGTGTGGCACTCTTTGATTGACATTTCACAATTGCATTTCAGCTTTTCTACCTAGAAAGGATTGTAGAGATGCTAGAGAGAAGCAGAGAAGAGTTGGAGGCTGTATGTGTTAATATTGATACAAAGATGGTGGTGGCTTAGACTAGGATGGTACCAGAGGAGATGTGAGACAGATGGATTTGGGATATTTTGTGGACGGGAAAGCAGGAGGATAAAATGAATGGGTAGGACAGAATATGGAATTCCTTTCCCCCAAGCTGCCTTCTCAGAGATGGCAGCAAAATGTGATCGTCTCTTCTAACGTCTGCCTCAAATATTTGACTCAATCAGAATCTACCAAAAATAGATGCTGACTTTTACTATTGCTTCACATTCTTAGTCTCACTGATTGTGAAACTGTTGCCTGCTGTTATCATTGCTCATTGCTTAACTTAATGAGACTCGGCAGTCACCATTCTTTTTATAACCCCCAGTAATCACAATATTCCGTTGGCCTAACTTGAATCTAGAGAGGGTCCTTTGCTCCCTGACCAGTGATTTAATGAGAGAAGATAAAAACAGAAGAAAATACGTGAACAGAAAGGTCAATCTTACTGGGGCCAGAATTTAAAACTATTTGTGCTATAATTTAAATTTCACCCAAGATATC